>NC_092823.1:104131926-104496926 GCF_023375885.2 Dermacentor andersoni
ATGACTTTCCTCACTGAAGGGCAATGTTGAGCGAAATGTCTGTGCCTGAACTAGTTCTTTCGTTGAGTCGATGTACTGCCCGGTTGAATGATTGACTGCTTGATTGATTGATTGAATAATTGATTGATGATGTGCTAAACGCTCCTGGAAAACACTAGTCCTATGTCGCAAGTTGTATAGCGACATGCTCCGGAGTAACGTGAACTACCTGGTTTGCTTTACCGTGCGACCGAAGCTTGCTGCACATCCATTATCACATTCTGCCGTCATCAGAATATGGCCGCGTCTGCCGGGCCTCGAACCCACGGCCTGCTTCCTACCAGTGAGTACTATTACTTGGGCAGAACAACAAGTTCTGTCATGCCATGTGCCCGCATCGTTGTGGTTGTACCTTTTGGTCGTCGCGGACGGGGTCGATTCACCGCATTGTACACCGGAAACACCTTACCTAGGTGCTCTCTCCTCTCGTCACAATACCTAGAACAGCGCTGAATCCACTTCACTTAAGCCGCCAACCTATACGTTTAACATTCGGAATTGTTGTTACGAGACTCTAACATGTATTGAAATATTTGAAAGGCTACAGTTTAGCCAGGAATCTGCTTTCAAAACGCGGGTGCCAGTAATTACGGGAGCACTGGGTGAGTCAAATATTCATGCTGCGATTCGAGCCGATCCCACTAGACGGGCGTTGTCGAAATAGGCGGCACCAATCGAAGGCCGCTCCAAGCCCGCCAGATTAACCTGTTCAAGGCTGCAGGAGCGCCGAGCGGCCGGGGTCCCTAGGTGCTCAATAGGTGAGAAAATACAAACCACGATTTCTCCATGCTCTTCCTCTCGCTCCCGTTCTTAGGGGTTGTCGCCGGCGTTGCGGAAAGGGCCGCCTTGGATTCAGCGCGCGGAGCGATCAGGTGCTGTTTGTTTCGCTACATTGGTGTCGTCTGTGCTCTCATTCATTCATTATGAATGAGATGTTGAACGTCCCGAACTTCAAAGTGGGTTATAACTGGCAAATTATTTGAGAACTTCGGATTAATTTTGACCACGTGGTATTCTTCAACGTGCGCATAAACCTATGGTAAAGAAGCGTTGTTTCACTCACTCACTCACTCACTCACTCACTCACTCACTCACTCACTCACTCACTCACTCACTCACTCACTCGCTCGCTCGCTCGCTCGCTCACTCACTCACTCACTCACTCACTCACTCACTCACTCACTCACTCACTCACTCACTCACTCACTCACTCACTCACTCACTCACTCACTCACTCACTCACTCACTCACTCACTCACTCACTCACTCACTCACTCACTCACTCACTCACTCACTCACTCACTCACTCACTCACTCACTCACTCACTCACTCACTCAATAAATAAATAAATAAATAAATAAATAAATAAATAAATAAATAAAATAATTAATCACACAATAAAGACAATCGTACACATCGCACTTACAATTATAGCATTGCTCTAACCATTTCGCCCAAGCGTCGCTTCATAGATATTCCAACATGTGTGTTGGATCTGCATAATATATTTCTTCTCTTTTCAATAGGGTTTCTTTGATTGGCGTTTCCTTAGAAAAAATGTTGGTAATATTAGCGTATACTTTCTCCCTAGCCCTAGGCTTTTCGTTTACTCCTGTTAAGTTTCTGCTTTCCCTTCTTGTGCCTTTCTTTTCAAGTGGCCCCAGAAAGATCATTTCCATTAGCGATTCTAGTTGCATTAGTCAGAAGAGCAGTTCCGCACACTGGCGCTTTCTATTTATATGACAGCGTGGTTCGTTCATGTTCCCATATAAACCCACATGACTGTATAAGATTATGGTACGGGTGCTTTCCGACGGGGCTGGCATACAAACAATAACCTATATACCTCATCAGAGTGCCCGAAGGGCACATCCGGGGACCAGTGATATCATGAAGACATCACTGATTCACGAACGAAATTAAACCTCAGTGCAAGGATATTCTCTGCTTGTTGATGGAGCCTTTTAATGCCAACCGTACCACGCTCGTATTTATTTTTCAATTCGTAATTTTCCTTGAACGTGTGTGTTTTGGGTTCATTTCACAGTTCCTGTACATCTATTTTCACTTAGTTTACGTCTGCTATTACATTTTACCTTGCGGGGGCTTGTCGCCGACTTTCATTAATTTAATTGCACACTTAATTAAGAAAACGGGAGTTTGAAGCTGAGGCAGGATGCAAGAAATGTTCCATTACCATACATTGGGAGCCTGTAAAGGAGCCTGAGGTGATAGTAGTAACAAATTTTCTCTATTGCGCTACTAGTAAAGCTAATCAGAACTTATCCGAAGCGCTACTACTATTCGCGCACCCACTACTATTCCTGCTTTATATAAATGGTTTACCCGGTTGTTTATCAGGAATTCAGGCCTTCCTTTACGCTGGTGACACCACATTACTTGCAACCGATCGTTCACCAACTTCTCTGACTACTAAGCTAAACACTGACCTGAAAAATATTTTAACATGGTGCCAGCTTAACTCGCTAAGAATAAACCCTAGCAAAACGCCTTTAATGCCTTTTCATTCGAATCATAGGACACGAGAATTCATTCCCACTGGGAACCTAAGCTCTCTTGACATCAGTGCAGTTAATGAATACTCATTTCTTGGTATAATTCCCGACTCCAACTTAAAATTTACGAAGCATATCGCCTACTTGAAGCGCAAAATTTCTCCCGGTATTAGAATTTTACTGAAATCTAGGTATTATATTAGCAAACCAACATTGCTAACCTTGTATTATTCTTTTATTCACAGCCATCTCAATTATTGCATTGCAGCGTGGGCTAACACATATCCAACTCACATAGCACCACTACAACGTTTGCAGAATCAAGCCTTCCGGATATTGTCGTTTAGCTCATTCTACTGCAATGCTTCTGATATGCTTCTCCAACCACAGAATACCTTCAGTAAAAAAATCTTGTTAAATATAAGTTAGCCGGAATGTTATTTAAGGTAACACGTCATCCTTCCCTAGTAAATACATTTTCTGAGGCTACTTTGGTTAACTTGAAGCGCACAAGATTTGCAGCTAACAGAAATTTCTTATTATCACTAATACATACTTATTATGCAAAATAATCTGGGTATTTCGCAGCATTATCTACTTGGAACAGCCTCCCACTGGATGTCAAACGCTCTTCGTGTTTAGGTTTCTCCAAGAAAACACTATTCAATATTATACTAGATAGCAAAAATATTCCACATATCTAAGCTATTCACTTTACTCCTGCTCATATCCGTTACGTTTCTCCTTTTTTTCAGATTTTAATTTGAAGCCTTTATAAATATTTTTGGTTTGTTCTGTTGGGAATGCCTTAAACTCCTGTTAGTCTAAGACTTGCAATTGACTTTATATTATTTTGCAGTTTGTACTACATTTACTTTGTATAATCTTTTATTTAGAGACTACTGTAATGCTGTTTTATGCGGTATATTTGCACAAATGTATATATTTCTGACAGGAGGTCCCCTTCCGGCCACATGTTTTGGGACCCTTCTGTATACTTGTGTAAGAATGCATATCTACTTGTTAAAGAAATAAATTGAAACTGAAACTTATCCGAAGCCCTGCAATATGGCGTCTCTGGCAGCCCACTATACAGCTTCAATTAGACCTCAAAATTTATTGCAGCCCTAAATAAACAGGACAACTGCATAATGGCATTGGCAGCCTACTGTGTGCTGCTACAAAAGTCGTGTCTTAAACACGTATACGAGGTCCTTTTATTGAGTGTAATTGTTCGTGACAGACATATTGCGGTGCGCTATCAAGTAAGTCGGCTCGGGCGTGTTCGAGCTCTCTTCAAGAAGAGAAAAAAAAATTGGCTCTACTGTAGCGAAGATTTTTTTTGTCTCTATCTTCTGTGCTTCAGGAGCAAAAAAAGAAGGGATGAGTTCTCTCAGACTGTGTTGCAAGCGTACCGTTTTACTTTCTCTCGAAAGAAAGAGAAATAAACAAAGAAACAATTATTCATATCATAGATAGAAAAATCCTAATTCCGTTAACATGGTGAAGTACAGGCTCGAAGTAGAATTCCATTGTTAGGCACGTCAAAATGGTCAGTTCTCTCGGCACTGAGCTCAAACCAGAATTAAGTTTTAAACTTACAGTTGGAGAACGAAGAGGGATTTGGCCGGACATTTTTTTTAATTCAGCCATCAGCACAAACATTCTCATTCGTCATTGCTTTTCTATTTTTTTCGTTTGTGGTAGCACGGTTCCTGACGTCAAGTCACATCGCTCTAATTAGCGAGAGCTTGACTTAGCTGGATCCGCGACGAAGCTTAGGCTGCCGAGAATGACCTTGAAGATGGAGTTTTTAATTACTACCGTCGCCACTGAGTTCATATTATCATTATTGCGAAGCAAAAAAGCAAAAAAATAAGCAAATGGTTCTCAGAATAACAGCTTCGCGCACGCATGTCGATTACGTAATTCTACACCAAGGTCATTCGAAGCGTTGGCCCATTGAAAAGCCCTCTAATTGGTGGCACACGAACCGGGTTTAAGAAGCTGAGTTAGAAGCGTTATTAGGAACTACTTCGTTCAGCTCGTAGGTTGAGCAATTGCGCATATGTTTTTGTTTTTCTTTAAGTACACCCGCCAGAGAAGTCATTAGAATTTCAAAGAAAACAGCGTACGAGGTTAAAAAAGGAACGCTACGAAAGCGTCATTTCTGGTTCGGGGAACACCGAGAGGAGATCGATGAAAAGCCCTGGGCCATCTAGGCTGATTTCCACCTTAAATTGGAATCCCTAGAAGGCCTAGATTATAGTAAAAAGAAGACACTGCGTAATTCTATGTTGCGTCAACTGCTCTGTACGCAAAACTCTTAAACCAGATGAGCAATGAGTAATCGAATTAGCTTAGTGTTTTTCTTGTGGAGATTGGGGGCTAGTTTTCGCTTCAGACATAAAAATGTGTCGGGCGCAATTGCCACAGAGTTCCGGCTGAAAACCAACTGGTATAACAAGTACCAGCTGGGTAAAGGAAGGCCAGATAGACTGATTCCGTCATTACTAATTAGGGACCTAATTGTGACAGAAGCGGGAAGTCCAGATATGGTTTAATCAGAAAAAGACATTACAAAGCGCATATTTGCATTCGTCCTATTCGCACGCCAACATTTTTGGAGCAGGCGCTTTATTAAATATGCTGCTGTCCCTTGCAAGCGTGGAGTTCGTTATGGTTCGTGTCTGCACGTGTGTATCGTGGAGCTAGATCTTCAGGGATATTGAAATATTGAAACAAACTTGAGAACTGTCGTAGGAATTGCAGTAATATCACTCACAAATTTTCAAAATAAGAGGCGGGATATTTAAGAGTAATGATCTGTGTGATAGTATTATTATTTAATTGAGCTCGTCTCTTCAAGCGTGTTGCGAGAAATGCGTGAGCCGTCGCACCTGTCGCAGAAAAGTCAGCAGTCGTCGTCTTCTACGGCACTTTTTGCGCTGAGACACACAAGGGATACATATGGCAGAAAGTAGCATATTCCAGACTTCGCGAGTAAGACGCCGCTGTGCCATCAGATTGCCAGGCAACTCGGTTGGCGACTTACTCGTCATTTTCTGCTTGACGCAGACTATGATATTGGTGTCTGCTTTTGCACATGCATGTCGGAGGCTACAGCAGCTTGTAACTGCAGTGCACGACATTGGTGATTCGAGCATCGAAAAAAAAAAGCGTTGTTCTTGAGCTGGACGAGAACTCCAGAGGGACCTACGTCGTCAGCCCCTTCCCTGGAAACGTTCACCCGCAACATAATGCGGGCAGGCGAGCAGCTCGTGCCAGGGCCATATTGAAGAAAACGGTCGGCATGGAAGCCTTCGTGGACGCAGCTCAATATGGGCGCTCCGGTAAATTCACGGTCATGGCGGTCAGCGAAAAGGGCGAGCTCCTATCTGCGGCCTCGGTAGGCGCTGTGACGGCCGACGTGGCAGAACAGGTGGCGGTGGCGCTGGCCATGCAGGATTCAAAAAGGCCGTATATCTACACTGACTCACGCGCGGCCGTCAGGGCTTTCGCTTCGGGAATGGTTGCGAGACAGGTGGAGGCGATTCTGAAAAACAAGTCCAGAACTAATTGTGACCCCGTGCATTATATTGTATGGTTCCCAGCTCACATGGGCGACAACGTGCTGCCGGACCGCCCGAACCCCAATGAAATTGCTCACCGCCGTGCGCGAGAATTAACGCGCCGCGACGGCGATGGGGCTACATTGGATCCGGAGGAGCTCGGCCACAGCGACCCCTTATTAACCTTTCACGAGATCGCCTCCCATTATAAAGAGGAACGCAGGCGCTTCCCGCCTCCACATCCAAATCTATGCAGATCACAATCGATCACGCTTAGGATGCTTCAGACGAGGTCATATCCCTCGCCAGGTTTCTTAAGCAGGATTTATTCAGAAATTGACCCACAGTGCCCGGATTGTGGGGAGGTTAGCACTCTACCTCATATGCTCTGGCAGTGTCCTGCGTTACGGTATACGTCCCTCACCAGCGAACGGGACTGGGACGAGGCCATATCTAGTACGCAACTCAAGCTCCAGTCCATGGCCGTCCAGAGGGCCCGTGAAAGAGCGGAGAGGCTTGGCCTCCCGATTCCGACATGGGAGCAGCCAGCGGCGAGCCGGGGGCCCCAACGGGTCTCCACCGGCTAGTCCCTCAGGACCTCATTAAAAGTTCATTGTCTGTCTGTCTGTCTTGAGAAGGTAGGGCAATTGTTCGAGAACCAAGCAAGCTAGCGAGCTAGCAAGAAGGTGGCGGCTTGTTGTGCGAGAAACTACTGCTTTCGCAGTTCAGAGTGGGAGCTATGGTTAAAGCCAGCGTTTTACCTTCTATATTTTGAGGAGTCACTAAGCCTCAATCCTGGCGATTTAGTATATCAAAGTTTGGCAGTCTTTCTATAAACTGTGCTTCAGTGTATAATCCCTAGTTTCATGAAAGACAGCTTCTAGCACTTATTGTTTTCGCTGTTGGTTGTTCATTTTGTTTTCATTCGAAAGGTTGCCCCATGACATGAAACGGTGGAAGTCTCCTACTCCCCTTGGCAAATGCAAATGGACCAGAGACTTGGCGACACAGCCAATTTTATCTTTGGTCTATGAATGTAGCACCCGCCGTGGTTGCTCAGTGGCTATGGTGTTGGGCTGCTGAGCACGAGGTCGCGGGATCGAATCCCGGCCACGTTGGCCGCATTTCGATGGGGGCGAAATGCGAAAACACCCGTGTACTTAGATTTAGGCGCACGTTAAAGAACCCCAGGTGGTCAAAATTTCCGGAGTCCTCCACTACGGCGTGCCTCATAATCAGAAAGTGGTTTAGGCACGTAAAGCCCCATAATTTAATTTTTAAAGTTTTATGAATGTAGCATGAAATCGAGAACATCAACCCAAATTAAGCATGCCAAACATTCCAGTGCACGTGTAAGTCTCAGTTTGTGCGTCTTAATTACGAAGGACTTGCATCGCGAATAGTGTGCTGTCATTCAAGTGTGTGTGTGTGTTGTGGGGGGGAGGGGGGGGCTGCATGGGGCGCTCCTACTTTCCAAACAATGTGGCGCCAAAATTCCTTCCCTGCCCTTCTGAACTGTTTAGTGGTGCTCTTAAAGGCGTCCATTGAGACAACGACAAGTTTGCTTCACGTATATTTCACTACACGGGATGGGGTCTAACGTGCGCCTTCAAGAGCAAAGCCCAAAAGTTCAGAAGGGCAGGGATGGTTTGTTAGCGCTACATTTTTCTGAACGCGGTTGCATTCTCCGCTTCAATGATACCGCAGTAATAGCAAAAAACACAAGTGGACAGTCCGCAGTTATTGTAGACGCCGCAGGGATACAAAATGGAAGGGCTGTAAGTAAGCCTTTCCATAGCGTTGTCATTTAAGGAACTCTTTTTGTTGGAGTATGCAAGAGGTGATTCGCCCACTTAAGAACTTGTCAACGTTTTTGCATTCTGTTGATTGCGATACATTATTTCAATATGTCGGTGTCATTACGAAATCATCCATGCTTTTAAAGTATGTATACGCCTTCTTTTCGATAATAAAGACTAGTAATTCAGCGCTTGTCTTCATCCCACCTTTATTTCTCGTCTTCCTTCCGTGGTTCTTTCGCGTCTCTTTCACACCAGGTTTGTTGCCGTTATTTGTCTTGTTTTGCTCGGTTTAACAAGATGGAACGCCGACTAAGCCAATCTCACAACCTCTCAGAAACTTACAGCTGTCTTCTATCGCTAGGGCCGAATCTATGAATACAACTAGCGCTGCTATTTCCCACGCTATCACGGATTGCAAGGTGGCCATTGTTTGACATACTGCCTGGAGCTCGGTGAATACAGACGAAGGCTCAAGGGAGGCATGGTAGTCAACTGTCTGAGAGGACATCACGAGAGTACAGGCTAGGGAACTACAAGTCATATAGTGTTGCTTTCTTGGTATGTTTTTGCAGCTTCTTCAGATATTTACAGAGGTTTCCCACCAAGGCAGTTTTTTTTTTCATTAGCATTCTGGTCAATAAATGCTAGTTCTCAGCGAACTCTCAGCTCACTCTTGAAAACACCGTGTTCTGCGCCTCTACCGACGCAGAACGAGAGAAGCACGGAAGAGGGGGCAGAGGAAGACGTACACCTGGCGCTGCCTTCGAATCATCTGTTTTGTCCCGAGAAGTTGTTCAAACAATTACTGCCGAGCTTTATTCGATCGCAGAATGGAGTTGTTTACCAAGGGTGGCTCTTCAGTGTGGCGAGTGAGGGATGCCGACTCCCCACAAATATATTCTTCTCGCTCCCCCCCCCCCCCCCCATCGCAAAATAGTCCCCCCCTACTACTAGCGTCATGGAATTCCAAGTGATGAAGAAACCTCCCCCAAACCAAACAAAGGAAGAAAACCATCCTCTGTACCCCCCCCCCCCCCCTTTTTTTTTTCATAACAGAAGAACGCTGGCACAACGCGCGCTGTTTACTACGTGTCCTTGTTTGCTTCCGGTTTCCGCCACTGTTGTCATATCAAGCACATACTCGGAAGCATCAACGAACTTGTAAACAAGCGTGATAGAAACGTTTTCCCGTCTTTCATACGCGGGTAGAAACGGACAAAATCTTCGGGAGGATAGGACCACGCCGACAACAATAGTGATCGGACATTCAACATTCCATAGCTCGTTCCATAAAGCTGGAAAATTTGTTATTTTCAGCTAAAAGAAAAATGGGATAAACATTTTGATGACCTTTAAGACATTATGGCAAGAATTCTGACAGAATCAGGTAAATCGGGGTGGCAAAACTGCATGACTCAGTAGATACTTCTCACTCATTCTATAACGAAGGTATTGACTCTAGCAGCCTCCGCAGCCGCAGGTAATCTACGAGGGTTCAGCTTCATGCATGTAAGATGACTCGTTACTTGGCGGCTACATTTATTGTTGTACATCTATCGCCATACTCGTGCTAGGCGCTGGGAAGCACATGCGAGTGAAGCATATGCATAATTACGATATACAAATTGGCAGGAAATGACACGAGGTGACAGTAGTTGCCGTAGCCTAAGTAGTGAAACACCACACTCTTCGTAAAGCCTATCTCCAATAGAACCAGGCCGACAGAAAGCGCCAAGTTTAGTGCTTTCTTACTATTCATGGTACTCAAAACGTGATCGTAGTTCAAAGGCATTAGTTCTACTCAGAAGAAGCTGTTTAGACATAGTTTCCGCAACGTTTCCTGGAGCACTAGACATGTGGTGAAAATGCAAATATATACATAAAAGATAGGTAGCGTGTTGGTTTTGTGGCACGCGATATCTGCCGAAGGTCGACATGGAGACTTCGCTGTGGGGCAAGCCTGAAAGCCTGTCACACTGGAATGGCTTTCCGTTCGTCGATCGTGTTGCCTTGGTGTTGGTCGGTGTGACAAGTCCGACGTCTAGGATGTTGTTCATTAGATTTTCTTTTTTCTTTCGAAACAGAGACGGGTGACGTTATCAATGAAGGGAACGCCACACCAAGTGTCGAAAAAAGTGCATCCAGCGTTGAAAACCACGATACTAAGAAAAACCCTGCTCAAAGTGCAATCGCAGAGATTTCGCGGGAATGGTCTTTCGCAGAATCTGTCACCCTATCGCGAAGGTTCGGCAATCATGGCGCCTGAAATTTTTTTATTGTTTATCTTTCGCAGGTCCTTGCAAGTTCACTAAGCACAACAGCACCACGATGTTCCTGCCGCATTCGTGTCCCTACTTCTTGGATCAGAGATACTGTGCGCCTTTACGTCTAGCGGTGGGCGAAAAGCCGGCATTTCTCGCAACCCCAGCCGGCCGCTTCCTGTAGAGCGTGCAGCACGGCAGCAATAGTCTGCTAACGGCATAGCCAACTTTAGCGAGCGAAATGAGAAGTACGAACGTATAACCGTTTGCAGTTTTATTCCAATCACTTTAGCAGAATATATTGCATTTACCACGACCTTATTCTCTCTTAACTGATATAGCAAAATTACGTTTATTTTTATTTTTGTTCAATAATCTTTATGACGCCGGTTTGGTCCTGTTGTTCTGGACTTTTTCTTTTTTTATCTTTTTGACTGAAAGGCGGCAAGGTCAGTCCACGTCTGTTCAGCAGCTTGCTTGGACGATTATGGTGTAACCACAGGTTGGTAGCTTTCATTTTTGATGAAAGGTGTGGGGAGGACTTGAGCCCGGCATTGCCAGAAGTTGAGTGCTATGCGGGACTGCCTGGCGCTGCCACGCATTTCATTTGTAGCGTGGAGCAGCAGATACTAGCCGAGCCCTGCTTAGCACAGCCTACATAGCCTAGCATTCCTACATAACCTACGTGCCTAGCATAGCCTAGCAAAGGTTCGGATAGGCTAATAAAGCCTATGTTAAGAAGGGGAGGTGGGAGCATCGAGGCAGGCTGCGCATGGCGCTTCAGTTTAACACCATTTTCCCGATAAAGCCGTAGGGCAGTGCCTTGCTATTTCAAGCTACAGCTGGCTGCCTAAACACAAAAACATACCGGAGCAAATTTTCGCTCCAAAATGACTCCTGTGGAAGCTGCAGCAAAAATCCAGAGGACGCTCAGCACATCCTAATGGAAGGTGAAGAGATTCACCCAGTGACACCCAGAGGTAACGACCACCTTACAGAAGAGCTTGGATTTAAAGTGGACGGAAGGATCAACCAATCAGCAGTCGAGACAAAGAAGAGACGTTTAGAGCATAGGCGAAAAAAAGCAGGTGTAATAAGATTTTATGAATTCATTAGACATGGAAAAAACTGCTATAAGCGGATCTGATACAGGCCTAGGTATCAATACGTGGCACATACAGAAGTTTTGAGGGAAAGAAAAGGTTATGGATATCTATACATGAATGCTACCATGAAGAACATGTACAGTATGCCTGATTAAATCAAGCAGTCTTGGTGAATATTTGTAGCCACCCCATTTCAAACTACATGCCAATAAATCATCATCAGTACTATCATCTGATGCCTATTTTAGGGTGGAAACGCAGTAGCTGTCAGTTGCGACACGGAGACTTCTCTTTATTCGACGTCATCCGTCTTGTAAGTTCAGTTAGACTAACTCTGATGCACTTCCGAAACAGAAGTGATAAGGAGGAGGCTCAGCCCAGTTCGTTGCAGCAAACATAACACCCATGTAACTAACACACATATGAAATTCTATGCGATGACAAGGCTACGTTTTCTTGTGAAAGGAGAGAACGCGGTGAGGAAAGGTAGAAAATAGAGATTGCGCTACTTGCAGTTACGTTATGGGGTGCTTTGTTTCCATATTGTGTTTGCACGTTTCGTCTCCCAAGTTTATAACAGACCTATGAAACTGAACTTCTTATTCATCACGTTGCATTTTGTGTCTTTTTTCCTGGGCAAAAGAATAATAAAAGAGTTCATGCGCCGTGTCACCAGGCATTGTTATTTGACATGCACAAGTTACAGAGAGTCGGACAAGGCTTGCGATAGATGAGTAGGCCTGCGTGAACTGCATTTTGAACAGACGTTCATCGCTCGTCGTCTACTTTGTGAATGAGAAATTCTAGTTGAGAATGGCCATATGATTTATTAAATCATGCTAGTAGGTTAGTGCTGCGGCGCAAAGAGGATAAAGTGAATAAATGGCTCTTCATAAACTAAGTGACAATTGATTCTGTATTCGCGCCCAAATATATCAAAAGTTTTTTTTAATGTTGATGGTCTGTCTCTTGACAGCTTGACAGTAGGCGTTGCAGCATGCTACTTATTTAGACCACTCCGTTCTCGGCCAGTTTATGCACTCCCTATACCTCATTCAATGTATAGCAAATTAGCTTGGCCTGTCCATCTGCCAGTATTGAGTAGTAGATGGAAAGTAGATGGTTTATACGTCTTATCCATCCGCTACCCGAGTGCAACGGGGTGCCACTGCATCTTTTAGACATTGTACCTGCATTTATTCATGCCCTACAAATCTATCTTTTTTCAATCAGTCAAGACAGAGCGTAAAATTTATTTTTAAATAGTAAGATTAGAGTCTGGCGTCTTTTTAGTGGGTCTGGGCACCCGCCGCGGAGGCGGTTCCGAGACCTTGTCTCGAAGCGACTTCCCCGGCTCGCTGGACGGTCCAGAGTTGTGCTGTCAGGTTCGAGCTGAGCAGTGCGGTCTTCCAGCGCGAGTGGAGGCTAGCGGTAGAAGAGACGGAGGTGTCGGCGCTGCCCGACATGTTTGTTAAGTGCTGACATTAACATAACATGTGAATAAGTGTGGCAACCTCGCCACATGAAGTGCATCTGTTTGTAGTGTATGTGTCTGGATACATGGCGTGCATGACTGTGGGGTTTCTGTAAGAATCCGTTTGTAATTGTCTGAAGTGTGCAGCTTGCGTCCTGTCTAACCTAGCGTGAGGGAATGGGTATATGCGTCTTTGTAACTGATAGTGTGTCGTGTTTTCGTGGCACCTGGTCATACGATCCTCCCACGCTGAGACGTTTGCAGTACCCCGCGAGGGCACTTCCTCCGATGATGCTCTGTGACTGAGCCCTCGAGCAACGCGGTTAGCCCCTTCGTTGGGGGTGCTCAATCCAGTGTGTGCCGGTATCCATAGCAAATACCTTCGGTTATCGGAGTCGGCCTCTCCCTGGTGTATGGGATGCCGCTGGAGCATGTGATGCGCCTCTTGCGAGATGCACCCATTTGCAAAATTGCGAATTGACATTTGCGAATCGCAGATCACGTATGTCGCTTTGGTTTGTGTGAGGGCCAGTGATATGGCCGCCTTCTCTGCCGCCTTCTCTGCCGCCTTCTCTGCCGCTTCGGCATGTGCCGTGTTCACGGGGACGCTCATGAGGTGGTTGCCTCGGTGACTAGTAACTGCCGCCACGAAACTCTTCCTGTCTCGATAATGGGCTGCGTCGGTGAAGACCGCTTCCTTGTGGTTGGAGTAACTTTGGTTCATGTGTTGTGCCCTGGATTTACGTCTCCCCGTGCGTGTTGGGGGTGCATGCTGTGAGGCAACGGGGGTACATATAGATGCTCGCGCATGGTTCTTGGAATTTTTACTTTGATGCCGTGCTGCGTGTGGTATGTGATGCCGACCTTTTCGAGCACGTGTCTGCCCGGGCGGGTCTTGGATAGGCGCTCGATTTGGGACACTTGTTGCGCCTCCACGAGTTCCTCGAGCGTATTGTGCAAGCCTAGTTCTAAGAGCTTGGTGGTGCTGACTCCGGGCGCAAGTCCCAACGCACATTTGTACTCCTTGCGTATGATGGTTTTGAGCTTATTTCTTTCCGCTACCGTCCAGTTGTGAAACGCTGCCATGTACTTTGTGTGAGAAATGACGAAGGCTTGTATGAGTCATGTGACGCTGCCTTCGCGCATGCCTGGGTGTTTGTTGGTGATGCGTCGAATGAGCTGCATAGTGCTGCTGGCCTTTGCCGTTACCTTGCGAAGTCCTTCGCCCTTGCCGCCCTTGTGTTCGATCATCACTCCTAATACACGGATCTTTTCTACCATCGGCATGGGTAGGCCGTTTGATGCCATTAATGGGATCTTTTCCTTTTCTGGGGGCTGTAGCCTTCAGGTGGGTGCCCCTTTCTGACCGGTCTATATAGCAGCAGTTCGGATTTTTCGGGCGAGTAGGCAAGTCCCGTGCCCATGAGGTAGTTTTCTATGCATTGGATGGCCTGCTGTAAACGTTGCTCTATTGTTTCGTCACTGCCTGTTGTCGTCCATATTGTAATATCATCCGCGTATAGCGTGTGATGCAGTCCTTTGATTTGAAGCAATCGGTCGGGACCCCACCAGGACGAGATTGAAGAGCATTGGCGAGATTACCAAGCCCTGCAGGGTGCCCGAGCTCCCGGTGTTGATTTGATCTCACTCTAGTTGTCCCACTCGCATGCGAGCGGTTCTTCCCGTGAGGAAGTCTCGGACGTAGTTGTACGTTCGCAGTCCGAAATTTAGCTTGTCTATTTGTCGCAATATGGCATCGTGGCGAACGTTATCGAAGGCCTTCTTCAGGTCTAGCCCGAGGATGGCTCTGGTCGAGCGCCCCGGATTGTCTATAATTTGATGTTTTAGTTGCAGAATGACGTCTTGCTTGGAGAGATGTCTTCTGAACCCAATCATGGTGTGTGGAAATAATTCATTTTCCTCGAGGTAATCGGTGAGTCTATTGAGAAACGCATGCTCCATCAACTTGCCCACGCAAGACGTGAGGGAGATGGGGCGCAGGTTCTCCAGTTGTAGTTCCTGGCCGGGTTTCGGTATCAATATGACCTTTGCTTTTTTCCATTGCTAGGGTAGCTTGCCGTGCGCCCAACACTCGTTAATCTATTTTGTGAGTTTCTCGATCGATCCGTAATCGAGATTGCGTAATGCCTTGTTAGATATTCGATAGGGGCCAGGGGCCGACTTGGTGTTGAGTTTCGCGAGGGCCGCCTGGATTTCGCCAACGGAGATTTCCGCGTCTAGGGTGGCGTTGCTTTTTCCCGAGCAGTCCGTAAATATTTGCGGTGGCGTTTGGGATATGTAAAGGCGTTCCGCATCCCGTAGGAATTGTTCCGTTCACCCATAAGTGTGTATGCTTTTGTATATGCCTTACATGTGTGTGGTCTTGGTGTTGGTGGGATCAATCGGATCAATCAGGTACCGCAGTATCTCCCACGTGCAACGCGTGGTGAGTTGACCATCCATCTCCGTGCATTTCTCTTCCCATTGTTGTTGTTGCAGGTTAAGTGCGTGATGTTGTATTTCTTTATTGAACTGCGCTATCCGTTTACGTAGTCTCCTATTGTGTCTCAACTGTTTCGATCGGTGCTGCAGATGTCGTTTTGGCTTCCCACATGTGCAGCAACCAGGAATCTATTGTCTCAAGCCCAGCTGTCGACGGGATCGTTTGCGTCACGCACTCGATATCCCACCGCAGTTGGTCGGTCCATTGGTCTATGCCTTTGCTGTCTTCCACCTGTTACTTGTCACGATGTTTGCGTAGCTGATTCCAGTTGGTGATCTTCATTTAACGACCGGCATTGTGTTCCTGCGGGCCGTCTTCTGTTGTGATCGCTTCCCAAGTCTTGAATGGTGTTTGTCCAAGTGACTTTGCGTGTGTTGCACGTAAAAGTAAGGTCCGGCGTCGTGTCAGTGCTGATGCTGTTGCCCTGCCTTGTTGGTGCCGCGGAGTCGGTGACTAGCTCGAGTCCGGCGTATTGCGCCGTTGCCCATAGATGCGTGCCTTTGGGGTGATCGTGCTTGTAACCCCCCGCCGTGTGCACCGCGTTGAAGTCCCCCCCAATGAACAGCTGTTGCCCCTGGGCGATGTCGATTGCCCGTTTGAAGAGGACATGGAAACGGTGCTGGCGGCATCTAGGACTGCTGTAGACGTTGAGTACGAAGATGCTGTTGTGCGTCTTGCGTGGTGGAATTAGTTCAACGAGGACGTTTTGAATGTCTTTGATTTTGGTGTCGTGTTCGATAGCTGTGTACGCTCGCTTGACCAGCGTGGTGACGTTTTGGTTTCTCCGTCTTGCCTTTTATAGACTGGTACACTGCGAGTTTGGCGGGACCGTTTGTTTCTTGCAGTATGATGACGTCTGGGCGTTTGGGGGTCGTTTTCAGGTATTGTTGTAAGTGCACTCGTTTGTTTTGTTAACTTCTGCAGTTCCACTGCCATATCATGTGTTTTTTGTTTGGATGGGTGTCGGGTCATGTTTATATATTGTTACATGTGTTGCGCCGCTTCCTATGCGGTGGTACGATCATGCCGTTCACGGCGTTTAATCTGGACAGTCTGAGGGGAACGCTCTCCAACCCGCGCTGAATGGCACGCGTGATGGACGTGATGATAGTTTCCTCGAGATTGCTTAAGCGAGCCTCGAGTGCTTCTATTCGCGCGTCGCGTATCGCTGCGCGCGTCCGCTTGGGTCGCGTTGCCTCTGTAAGGGTGGGAGTGGGTCTCCGTTTAGTATCGGGGAATTCGACCTCGTCGTCCTCTATGGTTTCCTCTTCTGTTCCCTACGTGGGCTGTGTGGCCTGTGTGGGAGTGGGTCTGCGTTTAGTGTCGGGGCATACGACCTCGTTGTCATCTATGGGTTCTTGAGTTTCCTGCATGGCCTCTGTATCGGTACCGCTTTTCCCGGCATGCTGGAGTTGTTGTATGAGGTCGTATTTAGCGCGAATATGTGTGTGCATGTGTTCTATTCGCTTCTGCAGCGCTTGTATCGCCTGTGGTAATTTAGCTATCTCCGTGTCTTTCTAAGCGGGTGTTTAGTCGCCAACCTTCGCGGCTGGTGCTCGTTTTCCCGTGACCGCATCTGCCCAGCTCACCTTTTCGGTGGTCTCGGTGTCTCTCGTTGGGGTCCTTCTAGGTGTGCGGCTGCTGCTGCAGCCGGGGGTCTGGGGTGCGGCTCCGGGACCGGGAGCGGCCTCACCTGCGGGTCCTGGAACTTGAGCGGGGCTTGCCGGCGGGGCTGTTGTCTTTGGCGGCCACCTCCTCGGCGGCCCTGTGTCGTTCCCATTGCCTTTTAGTCACGACGTAGGGGTCTCTTATCTTGCGCGGCAGCTGCGATCCGCGGTCATGTGTTTTCACCCGCACAGCTTCCAACGGGGCGAGCACTGGTGATTGGGGCCTCGGTTAAGGACGTCACAACCACGGCACACTTTGTGCTTAGGATTGGGGCACACGTCCATGCGGTGACGGAGTCTCCCGCAGCAGTGACACATGTCAATTTGCTTGCGATACATGGCGCAGCCAAGGAGGGTGCCGCCGTACCTGACGTAGGAGGGCACTCGCGGTCCTTCAAGGGCCACTATGACCGTCCTAGTATTACTGAGTCGTTTGGCTGCCAGGGCGTGGGGGTTGCGTGTATGAACGATGTTGGTGTGAATGGACTTGGCAACCTCCTGCTACGGGATTCCCCTGATGATTCCCTTCAGCGTGCAGTCGGGGGCCGTCTCGTAGGCACTGACCTCGTGGCGGCGATCACCGATGGTGATGGCTTCTTACTGTCTGTACTTAGCGGCGTGAGTAACGTGGGGTGTACTCACGACATGATGTTTTGGCGGTTGTTGGAGCACACCATGTCCTACCCTGCTTCATGCGCTGGTACGTAGGCCACCCAGTAAATGGCCGATGCGAGTCGCACGGTTTCGGCGCTGGCAACGTCGACGCCTTCTCTTCGTAGTATCACGATTTTGAAATCACTTCGTGGGAGTAGTGGCATTTTGCTGTTTCTGATGACTTATTGCTTGACATTACGCTGCCTTTGACGCGAATGCTCTCGGTCGCCGTTCGCACCCTCACCGGTGCGGGAGTGGGGTCCGATCTGGGCGTTGCTTTGCGTGGTCTCGCGGTTGAATTGGGTCCTTTATCTGATGGTGCACCATCAGATACAAGATACGAGGTATCATCAGGTTCCCAAGATCACAAGACCGTACCGGTTCTCTGTACATGATAATTGGATACAAATTACGATAATAGCAGAGAAATATAGAATTAACCAAGCCAGCAGAAGAAACAGGTAAAAAAAATACAAGGTTATATATATAAATCTGTTCTGTGATGCATAAATATTTAATAGAGAAGTACAAATTCATACTAACACTGTAAATACGAATGGAAAGTTAACTTGTGCAGTAACAGTGCACAGTTATCACGTAAAAGATGTACAAAGATAATTTAGAAAGGAGAAAGTAAAGAAACAAACGAGCAAACAGAGTAAATATGATAAAAAATCACAACAGACATATTTATTTAAAAGATGGGCTTTAAGGGTTTCAACTGTTGTTTTTTCTTTCTTGTAGAAGAGGCGTCCAGCGCTGGCCTTTGCGGCGCGCTCATTCAGCACGGTGCGCCAGTAGGCCGATAGAAGTACCGACAGGAGCGCCACCGCTGCACCCACCTTCCATTCTAGCCACCTAAGCATATCCTAGTATTCGGGGTGAGGGCATATCGTGACGCTGCCTGCCGTCAGCGCCTGAATGTTACATGCAAAGTTGGATCACCTGCTGTAGCGCCCGCTTCAACGATGTCGCAAGCTTCGTTTTTCGTCGTAGTGCCACGGAATTTCAGTTGAGTGTGATTGTTTTACGCAACAGCGCTGGTTCTTTCTATTAATTTTAACTTTCTGTAAGGTGTGTGAGAATATGCGATGTTTCTCAGTGTGGGGTCAGATTTTGTTCGATGTACTATCGCCGAAATGAAAAGCACGGTAGCTTCTACAAAAGCACAACGGCCGTCAATCACATTCGGTGGTGGTCCGATTGCCCCATTTCCGCCATTTTGCTACAATTTGACTTGCCCGCGCACGATATTTTTCCTGCTCCAAAAATTGCTCCAAATCCAAAACTAGCAGGACCACCACTGCACATATGGCAAATAATAAAGCAACGCATATTCATGCAAAAACAGCAAGTTTAATTCGCAAGAATGATCTGTCGAATGCCCGCCGCGAAATATACCCAACGAATGCATCCAGTAATGCACGTTGATATTGTAAATCGACGCAGCTTAGCTGGTTTGAAGGTGTAACTGGATCTTTGTCACCAATGTTACGAATGTTTTGGCCCATTTGATTTTATTTCTTTACTTTCTCGTGGAAAAGGTGCGCTCATGCGTGTATCGCACCGTTCATATTAATCAGATCCTCATCTTTGTCTGTCTACATCCGCGAAATGGGGATCCATTACCTGGGTAACCTGATGCTGCAAGTATCTTTCTCAGCGATATCGTTAGACGATAAATCTTTGCAGCAGATTAAGTTTTTATCGTCCATGCGAACCAAACCCTCCAGAACCAGTGCGCGTCGTCATTAGCCTCCATAAGAGGCATACCATTCCCGTAGTGACTCACACAATATTATTTTTTGTTATGTAGTAACCAAGGCCTTCTTTATTTGCCCTACGGACGAAAAAGTTTAAAACAAACGAGTCACATACTTTTTTACTGCGTCAAACGTCACCACCTACTGTAATCCGGCCACGTCTTGAACGTTGACAATCTTTGGCAAGAAATTAACTTAAAGATAGCGAAATTCCTAGGAGGGATCTCTAACTCCTTCAGGTTGTCGTAAAAAATATGACCTGTACATTTGCACGGACCAGGTCGTGTCGCTGTATTCTAAACAAACAATCTGACCAGACCAAGAACCAACCCAGGCCTTGGATAGGTATACTGCGCGATCATGAGCGTATGAAATGCATTTAGAAGAGCCCGAGCAAGTTTTTCATGTTCTAATACGACAGTAAGAAGTATTTAACGACAATGGGTGTCACGGTTGTGAACAAATAAGATGAAATAAACACCATAAATCGCGGGATAAAATCGCCAGGCTGTTCTCACGGCGGCAAAGGGACGTGCGTGATCTCACTTACAATGCAACAACGACTGCACCACCTACACTTCCGGTGATGTCCATCGCTTCGAATAGTCAACCGTAGCCGAGCACAGCCTAACGTGACATAGCATGGCATAGAACAACGTAGGACCTCATGGTACATTGCAGCCCAGCACTGCACAAGACTGCCATCAAATTCAGGACATTCTCGGCCCTCGGCGTAGCCAGCTTCCGCGCTCTGGATACTGCGAAAGCAGTGGCGAATTTTTCTAAGTTTTGAAACGCTATGAGTGACATCGAAAGTACATATGTGTTCTTGTCAGCTGTGCAAGCTGCCAAATGGCATATTATGATAAATATGCACGTGTGGGCCACTTTAAAATAGCGGCTCCACAAGTGGCCTATAGAACTTATTGAGCATAATTAAACGTTCATAGTTTGTGGGCTGACGTGTACATGTACCGGAGCACCTACAAACAGTTTTTTTCCTGTGTCTTTTGTCCCTAGATTAGGCCACAACAGGGAACAGCATCCGCCGTGGACGCCGGAGCAGGGAAAATTGCACAGATCACTGAGCCTTTAAGTGCTGTGCGCCAGGCCCTGTTTACGGAAGCTGCAAGGCTGCCACAGCCTGAATTGTATGAAGAAAACAAATTATGCCAGAAACTATGCTCGACGATTATCCGAGTCCATGCGAAGCATTTCTCCCCTGCTTATGGCACAAGACGCGAACGAATTGACGTTTTGTCGCAGACACGCTCGCTTGAAGACCTCCTCATGCCCGGGTCGCGACTCCCCCTGACTACGCGTACAATCGTGAGCAGGTGGTAGCAGACGCTACACACAGCACCAAACTAACCTTCGAAAAAGTGTTTTCAAAATTACGCGGCTGCGCCTCGCAAGTGGCAGTTTATAAATAAGCCCAGCAGGATCTCGGAGGCCTGTCCAGTCGTCGTTCGCAGGACGTGCCGCTCTTCTTTGGTCGCGCGTGTCTCGTGGGCCCGTCGCTTCTCCTAACAAGTCGCCGTTTTGGTACGCATCGCATGCCTCTGTAGTTTCTGCAATGCCTTTGTCCTCTACGCTCCTATTTCGCTTGGTACTTACGAGGACCCATTCTTGTACCTGCAAGCAGAGGCTTAGGGCCGTATGACGTAAAACTATTCCAATATGTTTTATTCCAATCTCCTGATGTCAAATTTGCGTAACCGCCGATGCAAGCATCGGGCTGTCACCCGCAGGGTTGTCTGAACAAACCAAGCAAACGCTCTCCTCGTTCATAGGAGGTCACTGTTGTTTGCTTGAAAAACGAATAACATTGCCTACACTGAGCGGCTTGTCTTATCTAATTGGCTCACAAGAGGCGAGGAGCACGCTCAAGTGGAGAGGGATTCGATGGGGCCGAGGCAGTGCACTGAAAATAGATAAACGGATGAAGAGGGTGGGGCCGCCATGTGCGATTGGTCCGCTTTCTCTTACTTAGCTTGCGGTGGCTCGTCGACAATCGCGGCGGAATGCAACGGAAGCTTAAGAATGACGCTAAAACGGATCCTCAGCAAAAAATAGTAGGCAGAACGAGGTTCTAAAGGTGTCGAAAGTTCTCCAAAACGTTACACGGCCACGCAATATGTTTTATTACACGCAAATAAACCCATGCTCTCCGGCAGGTTTGAGTAGCGAGTGCCTAAGCTATCGGCGGCAGCCATCTTTTATTCCTTGCGGAACGGGGCAGCCTGCGGCTATTCAGAAGAAAAATCAGTGTTGTTCGGCATATTAAAGCATCTTTAACGCGTGCACGTCACCTTGACGCAGTAAGTTATTGCGGTTTTGTGACGTCGCGTGACAAACAGGGGAAGTGGGCGCAGCCAGAAAACTTTATACCAATAGCTGAGGGCCAATGGCGAAAAGACGCCGAATGAGAAATAACAATTTTTCTTTTCTTCGGTCAAATTATGCATAATCAGTGTGTACACGTCACATCAGATGGGGACCTATCGCTATTTTCGTGACGTCGCTTGACAGACAGGTGAAGTGTGGGTGGTCAAAAAAAATCTTTGACCAATTGCGGAGGGCTGATTGCAGAATTGGAATAGAAATGTTTGGAATAGGTTACGTTACAGCGCCCCTACGCACCGCATAGCTCAGCTAGCCGAACCGAGTCACGTGTATTGGCACCGCGCACACCCATACCGGCGAGTGGAGCAAGGAGAGGTGGCGCCATGCCGATAGCGGTGTGCGAGAGGGCGTGTGGGAGAACGCGCGCTGTTGCTTTGACAGATTTGCATGCTCGCAAGTCCTTTGTCTGGTATCGTTTTGTGCTGTAGCGCTCTGTAAGTTTTCAATGCGTATCGTGCCGATACCTTTGTGAATAAACACGTGTTTTTCTATTTTTACGCATGTTACGTGCATGAAAGTGTGCGTATGTATCAGTGTGAACGAAAAGGCTTTGTCCTAAAAAGTGCGCTCTGCGATTCTACCTCGGTAACTCCCTGCGAAACCTAAATAGAAGATCCTGCATCACGAGCCCCTGCATCTCGTTTGCACTCGGAAGATGACAGCCGTTCAGCTTCTTATGACGAAGAAGTGAGGAAACACACGAAGTGATTGACAGTATGACTCGGAGCGCAACATTCGATCTTGTTGCTAGATTTGTGCGCGAGGAGAGTATCAGCAAGCGGGAAAGTTCGAGTATAATACTAGGAAAGCGCGTTTTCGGATCAGATATGAAACCTATAAAGGTTTTCTTTATAAGGACAAGCATTTCGACAAAGAATAACTTCATCCTTGAGTCTGCTTCGCTACATTATCTTAGGTCCCATGAAATACGCAAAACAATTACAAGCGACAGACACTCCGTAATGTTGTAATGGCATATACCGTATTGTATGCTATCATACCATGAGAACTAAATAAAGAAGATGACATTAGTAAGCTGTGCAAGTTGTCATGTCGAACTTATATTTGAGTGGTATGTAGGCACCATGGTCAGTCAGATTAAAAAGAAAAGAAAACAGAAGGGAAAAAAAAGCTCCGCTGTTTCAATACAATACAATACAATCTTTATTGTGCATAAAGAAAACAAAGTACATATCGCAGGCCTACCAAAGCCTCAGAGGGCTTTGGTAGGCTTGGTAGGTCTACCTTTGGTAGGCTTTGGTAGACCTTTGGTAGGTAATAACTTACATCAGTTCAGAACACTTCGTCTAGCAGTTCTACGTCTTCTTCCTATTCTAATCTGTAGGGTTTCACGCTGCTCTTCAAACATTAAATAAGGAGCTTCTTACTTCAACAGCTTGGGGTCGACCACCCAGCTACGCGAAAAAAGAAAGAGTCCGAACCACAGCATCAAATGAACTGTGACTTATTGGGATGGATTCGCTTTGGCGGCGTAACCATGAAACATGGCGGGTACTGGACATATTATCACGGATACCCGCACGCACAGTTGTACCATTAAAACTACAGAAAGCATTCTGACAAGGAGGTGGAAAGAAAAAACAAGTATGTCGAACAAGTGCAGTTGGATAAATGAGTGCCATGCGGTGTTAACAGGGCTAGACGTGATGTAAAAACGCTATGAGACCATACAGAGCAATCGAGGAATACCTCCTTGCCCTCTCCCAGTCGTTTGCACCCTCTGCTGACCAGGTGAAAGAAGATACAAATACAGCGAGATGGATGTCCGATGACTCCGAATGTTTATTCTTAGGCTCAGCCGGGTGGCGTAGGCGAAGATCGCCTCATCACTCTGCGTGTCGGGGGCAGGTCGTGGCCCACGCAGTTTTCCTACGCGCCTGTCTTAGCGGTGCGCTTCAGGTGTACCAAATGTGCACTTACGAAGTAGATATAGTGCACCTACTAGACAGATGATAATTGCAATTTACGACCGTAGCAGAGTGTCAGCAGTGTGATGGGTAGGTTCGTTTTGGAATTAACTCAGCCATGTAAGGAATGCCTTCAGCTCAGGCCCCCCACTGCAATGCTACCGTAAATAAATCTTCGTAGAACTTAATTGTAACGTGGGAAGTCGGAGCAGCTGGACAAGAACTTATCAAGCATTTCTTTTCAGATAAAAACAATGTAAACGTAAAACGGGGCACCACCCACTCGCAGGAGACGTCCGTGGGCAGGTCTTGTGTGTACCGCTATTAATTTGTGTATCCTCGAGACCTGTATATGGCTTCTTGTTTGCCTGTGCTTACGTAACATGTTAAGCGCCGTTATTATAACAATGCCCACGCTCAAGCTTAATGCCTGAAGGTTGCGCGAATATTGTCGCCGGTAAAAGGGCCCGCGCCTTAATCGCCCGCTGATTGTTTCGGCCATTCTGAAGCACTCTCGTCTTAATTAACGCCGCTAAGGTGCTTGCGACAGCGGCCGTTCGCATACGAGCGCCTTTGATTTAGCGTGCGCCTCCACTTCACAAATTGCTAGTGACTGTGGTAGGAAGACGTCTAGTCTGCATTGTAAAGCACCACGCCGGATAGAATCTTAGAACCAAATATTATCTATAGCACACTGCAGTGCCCTAACAACATTGCGGCTTCGTTTTACACTAAAATGCACTATACGCTTCACTGTTAAGGTAATAGCTCACAGG
The DNA here is from genome assembly GCF_023375885.2 of Dermacentor andersoni. NCBI lineage: Eukaryota > Metazoa > Arthropoda > Arachnida > Ixodida > Ixodidae > Dermacentor > Dermacentor andersoni. Next base: position 104,156,395 of record NC_092823.1, read on the forward strand.
GTGCTAGAGAGATCTTTAATTAATCCCGGAAAGGTAGCTAACAAAGTCAATATAACTGCAACGTTTCTTCGCTTTATAATGCAGGAAATCTACACACATATTAAAAATCGTGAATAATTACATTTACCTGCCAGCGTTTCCTCGTATTACATTATTAAACTCCTGCGTGTGATGGTTTATTTATACGTTTTCCTTAGCGTAACCTGGATTTAGTTTGCTTTATGTTATTATGTGTACTATACCCGCATACGAGGCTCCGTCCTCGTTGATGAAACCTTGGAACCTCCTTGCATATATGCAGAGATTTGCATTATTGTTTGTGTTATCCGTAATAAAATTTAATGTTGTAGTGAGCCTCAAGTTATTACTGGCATAGACAGTTGCATTTACAGTTATGTATAAAAATTACTTTATCAGCATCTGTCTGCTGTCTTTGTGGTGCTTAATACTTGCTACGGGTCATTTCGAAATTCAGGCCAAAAAAAGAAAGCCCTGAGTGGCTTACGTTGGCACACTCGCTCGTAAGTTAACTGAAATGAGTGGGAGGCAATTATGAGTCACAGATTTCGGACAGAGTTTGAGCGATCGACGAAAGGTGTAATTGTAGGGGTGTATGAAGTATAAATTTCAGTGAGTGTTGGGGCGAGTAGAAGTGAGTGTGAGTATCCACGAGTGTGATTAGACTTGAGTGTAAGCGAGCATATAGCCCGAAACGAAAATTGGTGATTTGATACCAACGAATGCCCGCTTATTTTTTACCGAACTCTGCCCAGCAGTTGCGGTATTATCGGCCGCCCATCTAAAGAGCCCTAAGCTGCACGTGGTAGCGCCGCAACGAAGTGCGGAAAACGGGGCGACTCGATACAAACTGCAGTCTGGGAAATCAAACAGCTGCTTTACGTCTGTGACGTGTGTGACATGTGTGACGTTTCTGGCATACAGAAATTTGGTAACGCTGGCCGGGTATGGAATAAAGTATTCCTCCTAACTTGTTTGGCATCGTTGACCGCCTGTCAGTTACATGCCTCCCTTTTTCCAAAGTTCTACGTCTCCTCAAGTGGGTACCTTTGCACAAGCTTTGGAATTTACGTCAGTAAATAAGGGGTCACGACAGCGGCCGACTGCGCCGACTACTCACTTTCACAGGCGACATGTGGAAATTAACCACAAGTAACTGTGGAACAAAAATATCAGAAGGAATGTCATGAAATTTCATAACAACGCCAGGTGGTCATTGTCCAAGAAGAGTTACTGTACTGCCCCGTTGGGGAGCACAAACGCCCTCAGAAAGGCAGCTAAACTAGGAACTAGCAAGAACACCTGCAAAGGAACAATTCATTTAGAAAATGTGACGTCGTTATGCGATTTAATGAAGAGATTGAGTGTGCGTGTGCGTAAAGGTTCGAGCGCCTGCCGCTTGTGTCTTTGAGTGATCACTGTGTATATCATGTTTTGTGGCCGACACAGCGATCGGCAGGCAACGTAATCAATCAGGCCAAGAGTTCCAGCTTTTCTTTAAAGAAGGCATTTCGTTCTCTCTCACCTTCCGCCGAGAGAGTTTTCATTACTAACTTTGTTCTTATAGGGTGCAGGCACAGGGGAAACGGCAACAACCATGTAGCGTATGTGTTTCTTTAGATCCACATTTTGTGAAAGAAAGAGAATTCAAGCCCCGGCTGGCCTCCCATAGAAGGGCCGATCATTGATCCTTCTATAGCAGTGAGGACACAGAACAATGAGTGGCTGGTCGCAAACAAGATCTCTCTGCTCACCGGTCCGTTTCATAATCTGTGAAGAAAGCAACCGAGGACGATTTCGGGCCACTCGATATTGGCTGGTTGCCGCGGAACTAGACTCAGTTGGGTGGCGTCATTGCCTCGCATCTCGGCTTCCTATTGTCTTCATTTCTTTTCGCTTTTTAGAAGCTTTATATGGTCTTTTCTGCATTTTTAGTTGGTTCGTTGACTTTTTAGAAGAATGGTGTGGCCTGCGTCAGCCGATCGTGTGCTATTTTTGGTGCAGTACACGAGCTGTCCTTTCAAACGTTATCGATTTCTTCAAGCGTCACGAACACATGTGTTCAAGAAGCATAATTTTTTAATAGCCACCATGGGAGGAATAATAAGCGAATATGTCTCTCTGGACTAGCCATAATCCTCCCATCGCAGAAGGAGAGCCAATATTTGCGGAAACAATGAATTAGAACCAGAGTCGGCAGAACTTGAATTCCGTTTGTTTGTATTAAAGTAATGACTAATTTGAAGCTTTAAACAGCTTTATAATGTATTTTAAGTCGGTCTCCCTCCTAAGTTTAGGCCACTTGTAAGCGCTTGAACATTGCTCAAGTGATATCCCTGATAATAGTCAACCTCGTGCGAAAGAAACTACAAGCTCAAGAGAGAACACATAACTTCAGCACTGATGTTACATCTCGTAGATTTTAAATGCCCTGACATAAGTTGACTATCGGAAGATCTACCGCAGATATAATCCAGGACATAATTACGGGCACGTTATCTTGAAATAGTATGAACGTTCCCAACACCAGGTAGTCAATGACAGCAAACTAGCTTTGACTCTGTGTTCAAGTTACTTGATATGGCTGAAAATCACTCCTGCTGTACATACACTGTTTATGTAATATGTACAGTGCTCATGGAATGAAATGGTACACGGAGCATTTAGTAGAACCCTACATATGTGCAAAGTACGCGAGAGCACCATGTCATGTCGCTAGGAATTTGGTCACCAAAAGTGACGAGGACTCCGATGTAAGTGCACACGCCAGAATTACGTCCATGTGACACGAACTACAGCCAGTTGAAACGAAAGTATGCGAATTACTTAGCCCTAAATTGACGCGTTTCATTCCGTGAGGACTGTACATAAGAAGAGAAAGAAATGATGCATAAAAAGGCAGGGAGGTTAACTAGAGATAGTTCCGGCTGGCTACCCTGCACGGGAGGAACGATTAAGGGGCAAAAAAGAAAGGGAGAGTGGAAGGGGAGATAGAGAGAGAGACGAGCACTAACAAACAACGTACACTATGTAACGGTAGGAAGCGGCGTTCTTAAAGTCTATCGTGAAGCCCCGCAGACCACAGGAGCATTAGTAACACTAGTAAGGCCTTTAACGGGGATGTTCTTTGGGAGCACTGACGAAAAAGCGTTTAGTTCTGATATGGACGTTTGTCCAAGTGGTCCAGCACTCTGCATATCACTTCTTTCTGGACACTATATTGCGGGAAGACACCGATAATGTGTGCGAGCGTCTCATCGCTGGTGCATGTGTCGCATGTGGGGCTGTTGGCAATTCCAATAAGGAAAGCATATGAGTTTGTAAATGCAATGCCTAGCCGCAGACGGTACTCCATGGTCTGTTCACGTCGTATTTACCCAGGTGGTAGATGTACCCGCATATCCGGAGACAACGAACGCAACCGATACACTGTGAAAATGTTCAAATCCCACAGAGTCAAAGTACATTCATGGGACATCAATCGCAGCCCAGCCGCAGCGTCTGTTCGCGAAAGCGGAATCAAGAGAACGTGACCATTTTCATGTGCATATTGGGCGGCTTCGTCTGCGTGGTCATTCCAGTTGATGTTTCAATGTCCTGGAAGTCATTGAAAGATTATGTTGTGCCCCTTATTATGGCTGCGATGATATATCTGTGGAATTTCTGAAGCAAGATGTTCATTGGGACCCTGGCGCATTGGGTTTTGTATGCACTGAAGGGCGGCCTAGGAATCACTGAAGACTGTCCATTGCTGCGCTGATTCCTGATTAATGAAAGCAAGTGCAGCACGGAGTGCCGCGAGTTCTGCACCCGTCGAGGTGGGAACACATGAAGTTGTCAAGCTGATTTTTTACGATTTTTGCGGCATGACGACTGCAGCAGCAGAGCTGTTGATTTTTACCGAACCATCTGTGTTGACATGTTGCCGTAATCTGTGCACGTTGTAAAAGTGTTCCAAAGTTGCTTACTTTAAGATTAGGCCACAAGGAGCAGTGTCAAAATGTGCTAACATTTCTTTTGCAACAGACACCGAGATAGAGTGCTGCTTGCTTCGTGATGGTTGGTTGCAAGTTTGAAATGTCAAAGTGTCATGTGTTAGTGCGTGCGTGCGAGAATGCGCGCGTGTGTGCGTGCGTGTTTCAAGTAAAGAGATATGCATCAGATATGAAGCACGGACATAAAAGTTCCACACTACTGTGCGTGCACACCAGAATTTAATCACTCATTATCATCTCCGGAATGCAGTAAAAAGGCGTGGCATGTTTGTAGCCATAGCTTAAAGCTTCGCAGAGCAGAGGCCTTAGAATTCTTTAAGCGGATGAACTTACTGCACAGCGACTACGGTTAGCCTCCACAGAAAATGATGGTGCACACCGTCTGCGATGCGGACAACCAGTGACAAAGCTAGCAAGACGTTCTTGATTAGATCAGCTTGGTTAGACAATGGAAACTGTCAGTGGAATAGACGGAGACGAGCGAATACCATGGACACTGGTTCCGTCATCTCAGACAATAAACTTCCATGCAGCGTTTCACGGTGCAGTTTTCGAAACAGTGAAATGAGTTACGATGTGCATTGGGTGTGTAAAAGGTTATGCTCGGCAATGTCTCTCATAGCGACTGATTAATAACTGCAGGCAGCGCAGATGTAGAACAATGGACCTCGGCTGCACGAGTGGCAATGTCCTCTGTCACCGATGAGTTTGTTAGAAGACTTGTTTACGCGGCCTGAATTACACGCCTAACGCAGCTTTCGCGACAGTTTCATGGGCATTTTGATCTGTCTTGCGAGCTCAAAGAACGTGCTATATTCTGTTGTATTCAGTGGCTGAGACATCCCGGATGTATAAGCTCTTTCATTATTCGCCTCATACAGCGATTTCTGAAGTTTCGACCTTCTGTGTCACAGAAGCTTTGGTCGCTTTATCTTACTGATAACAGTAACGAAAACATTGAGACCGATAGCTATGAGGCTAGCTAAATATTCAGTACTGAAATTATGACTGGCAGTCATGAACTTTATTTTGAAAAATGGGCAAATGAATAGCTTTAGAACAAGTAGTAAGCACACAACATTCATTATACCTCCACCCACGACGAAAGCTACACATACCAGGGATTGGATGATAAATTGATTTACCTCGATGCCTCTGCATGCAACATGAAATTCGAGACTGCAGCACAAACTTGTGATAGTGAACTCTACAGTGCACTCATCAATTTTAGCTTGTTCATCTCCCGTAGGAATTAATCATATTTGCATATGATTTATAAATTTGCATATTTGCGTCAATCAATTAGGTTCTTATTTTGCATGCCCAAAGTGGCTGTTCCCTCTGTACAGACCTCTCTTTGTGTCACTGGTTTGAGAATGAAAGATACATGCCTTGGAAAATTTCGTTAGTGATGTAGATATCAGTGCTATGCCAAAGGGGACATTTTAGCTTGAGACAACAAGCTCTTACTTACCAATTAGCCAGCATTTACATTAGCAGAGCCGGGTGAATAAGGTGTGAGCGGACGATCTGGCTCGGCTCGCTTTAGGAGGTGAAAACAAGTTTACTGTGGTTTTGTGGGCGGAGTTTTTGTGATTCATAGGTTGTCACCGACTAGAAACACGTGAGCGCAGAAAATAAGCTTCGCTAGGCATTCATTTCACAATTTTCTATAACGTATGCTACAGTTAAAAAAATATATTGATGCCAACTTTCGAATATAGACTTTTCATTTTCGCCATTAGTGTATTTGCAAGAATTCACGGCATCGTAAAACATTAAAAGAATGAAGAATTAAAATTTAAACTCAAACTTGATTTGACGAAACGTTAACTATTCTTCAGATGGCTTCTACTGAAGTATATAAGTCATGAAAAATTGGGGTTATGCTTAGCTAATAAATATTTCACGAGCTTGTCAATACAGATTTTGCACTGATCAAACGTAACAGGCAATGTAACCATTTCACTAAAACTGTCAACCAATGCATTGTGTTTGTCTCTGTGTACCCTAGATGATTTGACAAATACAGTATACGATAATTTTTTATCAACCGCTGAAGTATAAATTTTTACAGTAAAAGCGCTAATTTCTAAAATTCTTGCTTTTTCATCGTTCAAATTTACAGATATTCAACGAACTTTGTAAAAGCTCGAGGGCTAAATGATATCTGCTTCCGGCACACAGCAGAGTTGAGTCTTTTCTTTAAAATGCGATGCAGGTCATTCGATTTTTCTTCAGCACTTGTCTAACGACAGCATACCTTGTTTCCCTAGCATTCGTATGGAGAGATTCAAGTTTGCTGGGGTCTAAAACTTCTCTAAATCAGGGACAGTCTTGTACGGGCAGCTACTGAGGCGTGTTAGGCTTGCTACGTGCAAAAAAAAAAAAAAAATATCAGCTTCGCCCACAGGCGACACATAGAAAGCGATACAGGGGTGTAGTGTTGCGTTCGATATCCTCAAATGGTGTTCTAACAAAACGCGGAGGCGATGCTTTGGACACGACATGGCGAGTATGACAAGTGCTGCTTCATTGTAGACACAGTACTCATAGGTGCAAGGCGTCCAACAGTTGCGGCAAGGCGAGGAACGTGGACAGAGGCGTTAGAGGTGCCCCACTTCTACAGCGCGGGATGGCACCGAAGTGGTATCGTCATCCAGCCTTCGTACTTTGTAGCTGCCTTGCGCTTCAGTTCATCTAATAATTTCTTACGCAGTGCTTTAAATTCAGGACGGCTTATTACGTAATCTTTAGCGTCACGAAGAGCTTGACAATACATACGCGACGATTATGGGCCAAGTCCTTTCTTGCACCAGTAACGTGGAGTTGCACCGATGCGATAGCAGAGAGTGGCAGCACTTCTGTTAAGTCCTTCACTCCCAATCTGATTTTTTGATAATTGGTGTTATAAACAGCTAGACTGCGAAGTCTCAGCCCGTATTGTGTTTGATAGGTCGTGTTCGCGGCGGAACAATTGCCGACAACTTTTGCAAGACTGGGTGTGGCTGAAGCAAGCGAAATCCTTTCTTCTACTTTGTAGCTTGAAGGTGAGTGTCCTTTGTGGTCTGACAATTTTACGCACGCAAGCTACAGAGCGGTTCTCACAACACACTGCTTGTGAGAGCTGTGTCCTGGGCTGTGCGCGACGGTGCATCACTTCACGTCGCCGTTCTTTTTCTCGCAGCCAAACGACCTGGACGTTTGTCGTGTCTGGAGACATTCGAATCATTCACACGCGGGTCGCGCATGCGCCCTTGATACAGTGACAGCACGACGGCGCCGATGGAGCCATGAAGGCACCTCGAGTGTCCGCATAGTTGCTTTCACCATAAAGCCACGAAGGCGCACAACGTTCTCGCTTGCAAACGCTCACTCAGAGTAGCAGTGGAAAAAGTCGCAGCTCAACGTTAATCGATACATGCAGCGAAATGTGCCTGCACGCCACATTCTGTAGACCCAATTCAGGTTCCTAACTGTGCTCATTTTGCTCCAAAGTCTGATTAAGGTTGAGTGAAAAGATTCTACGTGTAAGAGAATTGGAACAGTATTTTCTTTGAGGTTTTTCCATGGCTAAATGCTATCTGTTTTACAACGCGGCCTGCATCTTAAATTAACCTCTTCAGTCACTAATTACGTTCGACTGTCGACAAATGTGTGAAATTTACATAATTTTGTGCCAAGGTGCTGGAGACTTCATAGAAAGCAAGTCAATGGGGGATGAGAATAACTCGGCACTTTATGGACAGCCCCCATAGTTACATAGAGATGAATTATTTATTTATTGTACAGTCAGTCATGCTACGTTTCTTCATTAAAAGTAATGTATTACCTGCACGAATTACAAGCACAGGTTAATTGTTGGCTGGAAGCATTGCAACGAGGCAAAAAAAAATCTTTCGCAATTACTAACAAAACGCCCCACTTGAAATGTCCCGTCAAACACGGTAGTGCCTTCACCAAAGCGGTAGTCTGAAGCAATAAAATTCACTCAGAAGTGAAATAGGTGTACTTAAGGGAAGCAGAAGGTTCAATTTACTCAAAGGTTAATGCTCATTGTCCATTCCTTGCAACAACTGCAAAGTAATGGCAAAAGTAAGTCGCGTTCACAAACGTGTACGCCGTGATTGAAGGGGTTAATCTCGCACGACAATAAGCGTCTTCTCTACGCAGAACAAGTGGTTAAGAAGTGATACATGCGCCTGCATCGAATTCAATTCTGTCTCAGCAATGTTCCCGTCGTGGTTTAGTCGACCAAATGTTAGGCTAATTGGTGAAAGCTGACCATCACTCACGGCAGCGAAACAGGCAACAAACGCATAAAGAAGTCACGAACGTCAGAAAATATTCGTTTGATAACTGATTCAGAGGAGCAGAGCGATGTTGCAGCGTTGGAGATGCTTTAAAAGGCAGGGCTTTCTGTATTGCTTCACCTTTTCTATTATGCAGCTCAAAGGAGCTTGAATCGCAACGCTAAATTACTAATTTTGTTGAGGTTCTTTTAACAACCAATTTAATACATGGCGGAGTGAAATGATAGCGCCACACACCAGCGCAAGTACATCAACACACATTCATTAACTGATTAACCAAGAGAAAAATTGCGTTTGTTTGACGTACTCATTCGGACTCTCTAACATAATCCATCAAAGAAACGTAAACAAAGTGGCTATATACAGCAGCAAGAACCAAAACCTGAGGAAAAAAGTTGGAACCGAAACTCCGAACGAAGTGAAGATTAGAACATTCTATTTGAAGAGAGCTGTTCAAATTGCTCTGGCTGAACAGCTCGCTCTGCTCGAAATTAATTTAACGCGCCGATCGCAGTCCTTTGGCAGAGCCGACATTCTCTTGTGACTCGCCGCAGACACGAACAGCTCGGAAAAAGTAGCAGCAAAGTTGAAGGCTCTCGTAATCGATTTACGTATTCTCTTTGTTAGCTGTATTTTCTTTATTATCAGAGGGAGGAGGGTAAAGAGGGAGCGTCACGGGAGAGGAGGGAATTCCGTGGAAGGCTTAGAGCGAAGCCATAGGCATCTGTTTATTACCCTCTTTTTTTGTCGTTCGGTTTCGCTTCTGCTTCCTCTCACATCTCATCTGCTGCTCCGTTCGGCAATGCTGCATTTGCTCACTCATTACAGCTTCTACCGGGCCTTCCGATCTTGCTAGGCCCCCTTCGCTTTCTTGATTCCTTCTCGACTTTCGCAATTAGCTTAGCGCTTTCTCCCAGGCGATGCACTGCGCCTTCTTCAGAAGAGCTGCAGCAAAAGCAAAACATAAAATCAATGACAGAATCAAAAGAAGATTTCGCAAGGCAAATAAAGCACGCTTGACCCGAAATAAAAAAAAATGAAGCTGAGGATTTTCGCCGGCACCATCGTCGCAGCTGCTAAGCCTAATTGCTGAGGCTTGTACGCCTCGGGTTAGAGCACACACGCAAAGTGTAAAACTGTCTCGCCTTCGCTCGCATTCGAGCGGACTTTGCTTTTCGCTTCTTTGGGCCACAATGTGTACTTGATTTTTATTTGTCAGCAGCTGTTTTATTGTGAGCCCCACTGGTGGGTGGAACAGCCGAGGCTTAATCCGCGACTCAAGTTTCTTTTCGTTAGGCTTAGCAGGTTTTTGGCATTATGCGTTCTGAGTGGCCCTCAACTTGCATTGAGCCACGAAAGTTGTGTTTCTTTTACATTTATATTGGCGCACCGATATATATCAACGTATGTTTATCTCTTCATCACAAACACACGAAACGCTTTACCACCTTTAAGGGTGGGTAAAGGGTGCTTGTTTCGTCGCCATTACTAATTCCTTCATTCTTAGAAGCTACAATCAGATCGATAATGGAGAGAGAGAGAGAGAGAGAGAGAGAAAGAGAGAGAGAGAACTTTAGTGAGAACCAGCAGTTTAGACGGCTGGGTCTAGGCCTCCCACGCTGAGACGTCGAGATCTTGCTTCTTCGCCGCTTCTTAGGCCTGCTGGGCAGCCCAGAGTTGGTCGTCGAGATGGAAGCTGCGCAGGGCAGCGTGCTATCTTGACGAGAGGGTCACGGGATTAAGGTCTGGGTATTGATGTTTGCACTCCCATAGCATGTGGCGGAGTGTTGCTGATTGAGTTTTACAGTCTTGCACGTCTGGCTTAGGTAGAAGTCGGGGTATATGATATGATAGCGTGTGAGGGAGGGGTATATATTGGTGGGTAACAGGGGAAGGGTGGTTGCCTGTGCTCTGTTTACCTTGCAGTGAGGGGTGGGGAAGGTTCTACTTGCGAGGTAAAATGACTTCACAAGGTTGTTGTATATCGTAAGGCGGTCGTGTCTTGTAGGTGCACCTGCACCGTCTCCGGCACGGTTAGCTAGTCCTCGTGCTTCGGAGTGTGTAACCTCGTTGAGGTTGGTGAGGTGCGGCTGTACAACGCCGGCGTGTGCTGAGATCCAGACGAGGGTGATTTGATTTTCAGACGAATGCGGGGCTTGTTGTAAGATATGGAGTGACTGTTGAGAAATACGACCCTTGATGTAGTTGTTGATTGCTGCGCGAGAATCGCTCAGTATGGCGCGACAGGCTGGGTCAAGAGTGGCCAGGGCGATGGCCACTGCTTCGGCCGTCTCGGCATTTTGGGTAACGGTGATGGCAGCATGTCGGAGGAAGCCGCCTCCTGTGGTAACCGCCGCAAAGCGCCGTCCATCTTGGTATTCAGCTGTGTCGACAAAGGTGACGCCCATGGTGTTGGCATAAGCTTTGATGAGGGATGTAGCTCGTGCCTTTATGCTTTCTTTTTCGTGGTCTGGGTGCATGTTTTTGGAATGGAGTCGGCGTGTATCCATTGCTGAGTGTAGCGTGGTATTGGGTGTTTGTCCCCATGTTGGCGGTGGTAGGTGATATCAAGCTTGGTTAGAATGCTGCGGCCCGTTTCCGTGAGGGTAAGCCGCTCCGGTTGGGATCGACGTTGCGCTTCGATTAACTCGTCTAGCGTGCTGGGACGATGACAGTTTTTTTTAGCAACTTTTTGTAGCAAGTAAACATGATAGCTGCGACAGAGAACTCGAAATCTGTATGAAATAACCTTTAACAGCTATACATACTTCTAAAGCAATGGTGTCAGATATACTGTGCACTTCAAGTGGTCAGAATAATTCCGCAGTTTTCAATTAGAACTTCCCTCATCGCAGCTGTCGTCAGAGCTCACTGTCATATACAATAGATTTTTAAAGCCTTAATGGTAGCCGTCTTGGCCATGGGTCAAACTAGCACACTTAAGGGTGTAGACAATCTTACCCTGCATCATACCCTATTGGCTGCGGTCTCATTAACCATATAATACTTATGCCACTGATAGGACTCGCCTTTTTTTTGTTTATTAGCCATTCGTACTTAGCCCAAGTTGCCGGCGATATCATGGTTATCCAGCCACGATGCATCCAAAAAGTGACGATGGAACGAGTCCCTGATATCACGGAGCCGAAACAAAAATACAATTAGTTGGCGTCAAAAAGTGATAAGGCTCGATTGCGTTTGCTAAAAAGTCAGAAAATTCTCGACATGTTGAAAAGAGTTTCAACACTATCGCGCTACAGGTAGCTTTGGCAGTTTGATGAAAATACTGGATTACGTCGTTATCCGAATAGCTTGACTTCATCAGTCTTGAGGAGAGTATAAAATAGATGGAGTTAATAACACAAGTTTATGTACTAACATTTTTGAGACCTTGTTGCAGATTCTACGGGACTTGTACTCTATGCTACAGCCATCTCACTATGGTGGTAACGTATTAGTAGTTATAGATTGGTGTTAAGCAACGACCATAAAATATGCAACATCCTTTCAGATTGGCGAATTTTGGTGAAACTTCAGATATTGACAAAACATACATCTCCTCATTGACAATCAGTGAGTCAATCGTTTGAATGACAACACAAACAGGACGCTCTGTAAAATGATGCTTAGAACCAACAGCATACTTCTCTGGCGTGCGTGGTACACTTATCTTCATGTACCTAATGAACGCTTCAAATTTGTAAATATTCTACCAAATCGCATGAAGTTTTGTGCACGACGAGACCAGGGGCGTTCGGTTATGATTGAAAACAGGACGGTGGCCAAGTGATTGAGGAGGTAATAAAACAAACGCGCATGCTCGAAACGTCAGCGCGTTATGTGGCGTCGTATTACTACTAGTTTAGGAGCGAACGTTACATGTATGAATCACTCGGCAAGCTAGACATCCAGCTAGTTTCTACTCACTTTTCTCAGAGAGCCGGCACCGTTTTATGTTAGTAGATATATTGTTGTGTATTTTGTTGTGTATTAGCAGATATTTTGAGTGTTTCGAGCATGGTGTATGTTTCTCTTCACTGTCGTCTTAGCTGACGCAGGAACAAATTGCAAAATTTTTTTTTGAAGGGAGAAAAACGCTGGTGCTATCCATTACCGGGAGGATGGAGCTGCTGAACATTCCTCGGTCTCGAAGTCGGGTGTTTCACCATTATAAGACAGCTGAAGCCCAACTGCTCATTTCATTAGAAAAACAAACCTGGTGTGATATAGCACAGCTGATAGGCCCTAGAATTCATTGTAGACTATAGACATGTTCTGTACCGAAACATTGAAGTAATCAAAAAGCAACATGGGCGTTTTGATTGAGCGTCAGATGTGAACGCGAATAATATAGTAGTTAACACTGAAAGCCATTTATAGAAGATTGGGTGGTGCAAGGATCGGTATATCTGTGTTTTCCAGTGCCAACAGCTGCGAATAATTATTCTCAGTGGTTGTCCCACTTCCTTGCGAACTCGGAGTGAAATCGCAGCGGATTTATGCGCTGCAAGAAATTCGCGAAGAATGGGAAGGGGTTATTTATCGCAATGTAGGACACGTCGTCCGAAAGGAAAGCCTCGTAACTTCTACTTTTTCAACAGAAAACCTTTATAGCTGTGGTAGGGTGGTGTAGGTTACACTCGCTTCTGTCGAAGTGCCGAGAAATCATCAAGCCCTGTGCAATAACGGCGATTTTGTGCGCCCCGCTTCGCAACTGCGACCACGACTAACGACAGGTGTTGACACCGACAATCCTGAACTCTTGGTCTTTACCATTCTCTACTTTTAATGCGAAGTTTGCCCTGTGGCGTAAGTGTTTATTTAAATAAAGTAGTGCGTGCCCTCATCGAGCAGAAGTTGCACTAGCAGCTTAGCGAACTTACCGCCCACGCGGCAATGCCCATACCTGATGAAAGAGGATATTGAGAGCTTGGCAGCTATTAACACCCCATTCTAGAACGTTTCTCTACTCAGCCTTGTACCTCGACTCAAGGAATCTGATTGCGGCGGCCCGCCTCGGCAAAAATGGTCGCTGCTCTTCAGTGAATTCCTTAGGCAATTCTTGAGAATCGCGGAGCCTTTTTTCAATCCAAGGGTGCCGCCGCGCTCAATTCGGTTTATTGGGCGAAGAGCTTCGAGCAATGGATTGGCTGAAAATTCGGTGAGAGTACCCTCTCTCTATTATCCCTCGTCCCTGCGCAGAGCGAGAACAGTTAGCGAGCGTCAGCTCCATAAGCTGCCAGAGCAAACTTCGGGCGGTTCGCTGTGTCTTCAGGTGTTGAATTCCACACACAGGTGAAAAAAAGGTGTGGAGGCTACACGAGCCGCTATTCTCCGAAGGACTTCTTTCACAAGAAAACAAAAAAAGAGAAAACAGAGAAGGGAGCAGATACAGGGAGGAATTAGGGTCCGCACTCTTCCGACGGAGAAGTGACCTTAGGGCTAAAAGGATACAGCGAGAGCCTGAAGAGTGGATATCAGGTTGTATTTCTGGTGCAATATTATAGCAAGTATTCTTTCACTGGAGAAGGAGGTCAGTGTCCTAACAAACTTCCTAGATCAGCACACTTGTGCAGAAGCCTAACAATAAGAAGTATTTGCTTCTGTGCAGTTTCTTTCTTGTCTCCATCTTTGAGTTCTGACACTCTTTCCTCATTGCAAAGCAGCATATACGGCGTACTAAGCTAGAACACCATGTACTCTATTTCAGCCATTGGACCTAATAGGTGGACTGCCGGCATTCTATTCCTGCTGAAAGGTATCAGTGATTCTCAAAGCTCTCCTGCATTAGATATGTGCAAAATGCCATTACTGAGTGGCCTGGGGACGTTGTAAGGATCTCGCGGTGGTGATCTGCAACAGAAATATTACGACTGTACCCTTATTTTCTCTTCATCAGCAACTGCGTTGACTTTCAATGTCCTCCTTATGCTTCCTCTGCTAGTGGTGTGAGCTTTATAGGTAGATAATTGCCGTTCTGTTTTGTTACTCAATAGTACAAACCAAATTTGCAGCTGGTATAGAGTTCTAACCTGTTCACTATGGTTTTATCCTTGAACTATGCGTACAAAACATTGCACATCTACATTGCATATGACGAACCAAGAGATACGTTGTTAAAACTAAACCAACATAGATAGATGGAATGATGCTGTGAGCGTCCCCTTAGAAACTGGACGCTACCTTGAGCCACCAAGCTATTCTCCTTTCGCCTAATGTCCTACCTATCTTTTTTATTGCGATAGCAATTATATTGACACAATGGGTGCATTTTCGCCATCGCCTTCACCGTGAGATTCCGTATGTATTGTAAGAGCAACAAAATTGACACCGCGCACACCGCATGTTGTATGTGCGGCCGAAAGTGAGGGTGTATGAGCCGGTGATCGGGGCTCAATCTCGCGCACACAAGGAAGGAAAATTGTGGTGTGGGGGCAAGCACACCGTCTTCCGTCGCGTGCAAGATTCAGAGAGGAGGGTAGGGAGGGTGAGTCCGTCCTACTCAGGCCGACCAGGGCAGCCGCGAGCGCCCGTCCGGACTACTGTATATTGAAAGCCATCTGCGACGGGCAGAGTCCGCCGCTCGCTGTGTTTTCCCGGCTTAGATCTCGTTCATGCAAGACGCAGCACGAAGGTCAGTTCGCTCGCTGCTGCTGCCGCGCTTCCTCACTCCAGCGTTTTGACAGCGGGATTCCGCGGTCATCGAGTGAGAGGTGTTCGTGTTTGCTGGTGCGCGCGTGACACCGTGCTTGTTAATTTATTTGGTATGCCTAGGCGGAAAAGTTTATACGGTCGATAAACTTTTTATACGGTTTACTATCCCCGAGCCAAAGGGCTTCTAGGAGGCCAGCTTTTCCTAACTCGACAGCTGGGTACGTGCACTCGCTCGTACACGTGCACTCACTTATCTTTTTCGGCTGACGGTTTTCACCGTCTAACAAATATTATCGCTCACCGCGGGACGTTTCTTGAATGTTTCGATGGCTCTATTTGCTGTTGGTTGACACAGAAGTTTGTGTAATCGGACTGCATGTGCGACTTGAATTGTGTAGAACTTTCCGGAAGGCACACGGGCACCAGTGATTACTCTGGAACCTTCGATGACTCATGTAACAAGCCGACGTGCTTCATCGGCAGACCAGTTTTTCGACAATCGCCAACTCTGTTCGCCGCTATTGTTGTGCTCCGAGTGTAACTTGCTTTTGTGGGCACAGGTTTGCCCAATAAAAAGTTAGTTTTGTCATTCACAGTTTTGCAACTGTCTTCTTCGTCGTCGCTCCAACGTGACAATATCTTTGCATTCTAATAAAACATGTTCCATCGTTTCCCTAGCTTACTGCAGCTGTGCCTGGCTTTATAACTACGCGTTCGAAGAAACCCTGATCTTCTCGAAGAGTAAGAATCTTCCCTTTGAATTATCAAAATATATTTTTTTCCTGATTTCCTTTTTACATCTCGGCTAGTTACTCTTAGCAGGCTTCTTCCCCACTGCCGCCCACAGGAGATTTTCTCAAACTCTCGGACTTCACATTTGACGTTCTTTGTTGCCATGTTGCTTACTATACCGATCGCACACTTGCTGGTAACCATTCTAGTTATCTTCCTCCATTGTGAGTCAAAATATTTACTGCACGAATACTTGAGCATCCTCGCAGCTCATTTACTGCCTTTCACATTGCTCAGTCATTCTTCAATGTAAATGTTACTCTTTGCTTCCCTCATCAAAGCTTGTCCAGCTCATATCTCCATGTACAGCTGCATTTGTGGTCTTCCCACGAGCGCTGAATTCAAGGCATCCCATGGACCGTTGCTTCCCATGGAGTCCTTATAGTACCCCTGACTTCAAGCAAACAACCGAATTTCAAATGTAAGTTTAACAGGCAGTCATCGATGACGACAGCTGATGTCAAGCGGTAGGACTAGAGACAGTGGTAATTTATTCATACCCATTATTGTTGCTCAGAAACATCAGAGAGCTGAGCCCTTTCTGACGAGAAGCTGAGTTCTGTCTAGCAATCAGAGGCTTGCAGAAGCATTTGAACTTCATCAAATTAGTTGTTCACATTACTGATTACGCCAGGTTACTCGGCTTGCAAGTTGCGATGTTGGCAGACCAGATTTATTTATTTAGCTAGCGCCAGATTTTGTTAAACCGCTAGCGCCACGCACTCCTATGTATTTCCATCATTAGCTCGAAGAGGGTCATCTGAGAAGCACATGATTCAATGACGTCCGACGACCTTGACGCAAGCTCTGGCGTTGCAATGTGGAGCGGCATACTCAAATGTAATGGCGCTTCTGACGAAGCGCTGACGAGGTGACAGCTGGGCTTTAACTTACCGCACAGGTCTTTGTGCTACCTACACATTGTACACCGAAAACACTCAGGAGCGAAAGTTTAGAGTTGACAACCAGAGCACAAAAAAAGAAACAAAGAAAAAGAGAAACAGAAACGAGGACTTGCTATGGCAGAAGCGTACAATGCAGTAGTATTAGGCCCCAGAATTGTATTGTTCTAACATGCTGAAAGGGGTTCTGCCAGTTAAATTCAAACAGATTGGTTATGCCGCCATATTTTTATGTGGAGACTGTAGTCTCCAAACTTTTTCTCGCGACTGTACTTTCAACCCTTACATCTTTTTTTAAATTCCCGTTTTCTTTTCCCTTAATCCACGGTCACAAATCAGTCCACCAGTGGGCATCCTCCATTCATTTCCTTTCTTCTATCTTTAGCTGCGTACGTCAAGTCCTCTGGTTCGACCCAGACTGAGATTGCGGCCGGAGAAGACCGTTAAGCCTCGGCTAAAGCTCGCTTTTGCAAGCAGCTTGTTCCGACTGACTGGCAAGCGATAATTGGCTTCGGTCCGAATCCTTTCGCGCTTCGCATGTGCGAAACTCGGTTACCGACGCCGTAAATGAGTCTTTGGATCCGCCTCATAGCCGAAGCCACAGCCATTGCCACCCCCAATGGCACTTGTAAGTCTTTAGCCGTGACTGCTTTAATGCAATATTTTCTGCGACCTATCTACGTTTAAAAATGAAAGAAAAGAAGGTTCCTCATACGCTTCATTTGCGGTATTCACTTTCATCGCTGCCCCTAACTTGTATTTTTTCACTAAATTTTGACTGACAAACTAATCATATCCTTGTATAGCGCTTCTTGCGGTGTTGTTGATGGCGGGTTGTAGAAAGCGGCGGATTTACCCTGGCGATTTAGGTTGGCAATTGCTCCGCCTGAGCAGCTCTTGCTGAGTAACGGTCCGGTGTGACCCCACGTCCAGCTAAGTATTCTTAGTAGTGCGAAAAGATGTCAAGCTTACCTCGCCCGTCTGGGGATACAAAGTTGCAGGCACGTATGTAGAAGGTCCTTGTTCTGCATGAATGGACGCATGGATGGTCGCTATGAGCGCCCCCTTCGAAAGAGGATTGTGGCTTGTGCCGCCAAGCCCTCGTTCTTATTTTGCCCAATGTCATATCTACCGTTTTCCTTAGATAAACACACAAATAATTAACAGCATAAAGCTTTCTTAGTCACTATTGTGAACTCAGCTTTTGTACGCCTCCGTAGTTTGTGGTCTCCCTACTTTTTTTTTTGCAACAAAACTTGCAATAATCTACTACTAATCTCTATTGCGGACAAGTTTACGTTCTCCTGCTATCCCTCAACCTAAGGGCCTCAAGCAGACCCTTAGGTACGACAGCTGGATAGATCGACAGCTGGACAGCTGTCGACAGCTGGATAGATAATCGACAGCTGGATAGATATGTCTACATTCTAATAAAACATGTTCCAACGTTTCCCTAGCTTTACCGCAGCAAGCGCGTGCTTCTTCTACCTTGGTGCGCCTCACTTTATAACTAAACGTTCTAAGGTATTTCGAAGCATGTTCCAAGGAAGAGCGCCCCTTTCATCACAGCATTTTCGACATGAACACAGAAAGTCTTTGATGTCTTCTGCCTTGCTGCATGAAGTAGATCCCAGAATCGGTAAGCCCCGTTTTAAATACCCAGGGTGGCGTATGCGCAGATATTGTGCTTATTTGATGTATCTCTGGAGGTAATTTCTTTTATATGCAGGACGTCTGCGGTGCAGTCCAAAGTGGCAGTACGGACGTCAGACTTTGCAACTTGATTACCCTTTGTTGATTGCTCTTTCAGTTGAGAAGAATGAAAGAATGCTGAGAGTGCCAGGAAATCAGTTTTTTGTTTCATTGCCTATAATACAGCGTGAGACGGAATCCACTTCGATGGCTTTTTTGTTGCCAGATGTGTTTGGTTTGTGCGACTGTTAAGGATACAACAGAGAGCTGTTTCTTTTCTTGGACGTTCGTTTTGTCATGACGGGAGCCGAATCAGCTCATAGGCATAACAAATAAATGAGAACTCCAAAGATCTTGGAATTGAATTTAGTTGCAATTTCTGTGGGCCATCGGGGTGGCGCATTTAATTAGTAATTTCACAATGACGTCTTCGAATGAGCATTCCCCAACGATCTCTCGCTTCAAAGTATTCGATATTTCAAAAAAAAAAAATAAACACTCTTCTCCCAAACAACGTCATCGACAAACGGGCGCACAGTTCTAAAATAGTTACTAGCTATGCTTCTTGCTGCTACAACAAAAAACCAAGCTGTCGCTGTGATCAAGAAACACAGCGCTCACCAAGCGCGTGTTTACTCAAGTACAGCAGTGCTGTGAAATGCATCGCGAAAGGTACGGTGTTTCAGGAATACTATCTTCGCGCACAGAACTGACGCCTTCCCTAATTACTATACGCGGCCCAATGTAGCTGCATGAGAAACTCCTGAACGAGCTGCAGCCAGTGCTGAAACCTTCCACATGATCAGAATCTGCGTCATGCCATGTGCACCTACATGTGAGAGAGAACCTGGTTTCCATAAAAGCTGTTATAATAAATATTTTGGCTGCCCTGATGCTTGCAAGTATGTTGTGGGGTTTCCAAGTCCATGACTTTCAGAACAACAAATTATATATATATATATGTGGGTGTGTGTGTGTGTGTGTGTGTGTGTGTGTGTGTGTCAGTCATGGATGCGGAAATCACGCTGGCCCCGGCAGTAAAATGCAGAAAAAGAGTACGACGTACATTGAATCATCTGCATCATCACCAGAATGGTTACGCCCATTGCAGGCCAAAGGGCTCTCCCATAGTTCTCCGACTACCCCGGTCATGTACTAATTGTGGCCATGTTGTCCCTGCAAACTTCTTAATCTCATCCGCCCACCTAACTTTCTGCCGCCCCTTGCTACGCTTCCCTTCCCTTGGAATCTAGTCCGTAACCCTGAATGGCCATCGGTTATCTTCCCTCCTCATTACATGTCCCGCCCATGCCCATTTCTTTTTCTTGATTTCAACTACGATGTGATTAACTCGCGTTTGTTCCCTCACCCAATCTGCTCTCTTCTTATCCCTTAACGTTGCACCCATCATTCTTCTTTCCATAGCTCGTTGCGTCGTCCTCAATTTAAGTAGAACCCTTTTCGCAAGCCTCCAGGTTTCTGCCCCGTACGTGAGTACTGGTAAGACACAGCTGTTATACACTTTTCGCTTAAGGGATAATGGCAACCTGCTGTTCATGATCTGAGAATGCCTGCCAAATGCACCCCAGCCCATCCTTATTCTTCTGATTACATCAGTCGCATGACCCGGATCCGCGGTCGCTACCTTTCGTAAGTAGATGTGTTCTTTTACCACTTCCAGTGCCTCGCTACCTATCGTAAACTGCTGTTCTCTTCCGAGACTGTTAAACATTACTTTAGTTTCTCGCAGATTAATTTTTAGACCCACCCTTCTGTTCTGTCTCTCCAGGTCAGTGAGCATGCATTGATATCGGTCCCCTGAGTTACTAAGCAAGGCAATGTCATCAGCGAATCACAAGTTACTAAGGCATTCTCCAGGTATCCCCAATTCTTCCCAATCCAGGTCTCTGAATACCTCCTGTAAACACGCTGTGAATAGCATTGGATCTCCTTGCCTGACGCCTTTGTTTATTGGGATTTTGTCGCTTTCCTTATGGAGGACTACGGTGGCTGTGTAGCCGCTATAGATAGATATCGTTTAGTATTTTAATATACGTCTGGTCTACACCCTGATTCCGTAAAGTCTCCATGACTGCTGAGGTTTCGACTGAATCAAAACGCTTTGTCGTAATCAATGAAAGCGATATAGAAGGGTTGGTTATATTCCGCACATTTCGCTATCACCTGATTGATGATAAGCACAGTATAGTTGATTGAAGTTTCGGCTGGTGGTCAAGCCTTTGTCAAAGAAACCCGTATAAGCCGTGGCCAGTGTGATTTCCTCAGCCACAACTATATATATATATATATATATATATATATATATATAATATATATGCAGATCCTACCCATATATGGGAATCTACGCGAAGCAAAGCATCGGTAAAGCGGTTACATAAACGCTTTGCAACTAACTGCGGTGAGGACCATTTTCTTTACTTTCATTTTATGTAACGTGTTATGTCATGCAACGTTTATTGTTATTTACCAGAAATGTCACAACCTAAGTGCCTCCTAATTTTTTATGTTTAGACACTACATCGCGCATAAGGTACACCGAAATACGCATAAACTTCAAATGCACAGATGTATACGCAGTGATGTCACAAGGGTGAAGGTGATGACTGGTGCATTCACAGGAACGTACGACACGTGTGAAATAACATTTATGGATTCTGTACCTCTTCTATCAGAGTTGCACACACCAATTCTGGAGGATAACCCAAGAACGGGCATCCCCCCAGTGACAAATGCCGAATATCCAAGGTAATGCGATATATCCAAGATGATACAGTAACTCAGGGTATCTGGGAATAATGAATCACCATTTTATTCAGAGGCCCGCGTCCTTTCGAGATATCTCTGAGTCGGCATTATACGTTCAGGTTTTCGGCAGGAACCTGAATGGTAAATACCCTTTAGGGAGGATTGGCCAAGAACGGTAACGCCACCAGTCGCAGATACCGAATAGTTAAACCAAGTATAATGTAGTAATTCAACATATCTGAGAAGCACAAGTCACCACTTCATGCTCAGATCGGTGCGCTTTCGATATCTGTGAGCCCACATTATACGTTCAGCTTTTATGCTGGAACCTGAGTGGGGAAATGCCCTTTCTGGAGGATTCGTCAAGAACGGGCGCACATCTAGTGACACACACTGAGTGGCTAATTTGAAGAAAATAAAGACAATCAAGCGAACTGACAAACGTAACTCCCCATTTCATTAAGAGATTTGCGTGCTTTACCCACCGCGTTTTCTTGGTGGCTATGGTCTTGGGCTGCGAAGCACGAGATCGCGGGGTCAAATCCCGGCCACGGCAGCCACATTTCAGTGCGGGTGAAATGCAAAAACAGCCGTGCACTTAGATTTAGGCGCACGTTAAAAAACCTCAAGTGGTCGAAATTATTCCGGAATCCCCCTACTGCGTGCCTCAAAATCAGATCATGGTTTTGGCACGTAAAATTGCATAATTTTTTGGTGATCTTTAGAGATGCATCTGAGACAATATTCTATGTTCAGGTTTGATGAAGGAAAGAAATTGGTTTGTTACGCAGAACTGAGGGGCGCATACTTCGTCAGAGTACGGGTGTTATACGTGGGTCCTTCATGGGTGGTTTCCTATTAAATTTGCACCATCATGATCATCATCATCATCATCATTCCATTTTCATGTCCCACTTTTTCATCATTCTATCTTCAGATTGGTGTCGTGGAGTAGAGGGAGAACGTGGGGCTTCTAACCTTTGTATATGTATCCACAAATATATCCGCCTAGATAGCGACCGAATCAACAGCCAGAAGCCAGGCAACCAAGACAAACTGGGGAAAATAGGCAAAGAGAGCATCGCTTTAAAATTGAAAAGCCAGAAATATCATTTCACTGTTCCTATGCCCCAGTGCTCGGAATGGGCTGGTGCCAGAGGGCGTGGTGGAGCGACAATTACTCCCAGGGACCACGGATAGCCACCCATATGCCGTCGCACCAGAGTGTTATCCGGAACGTGCCTCTGAAGTGATACTAAGTCTGGCTTTAGAAATTAGTGTGGGTATGTTTTATTTCACTTTTGTTTTCAAACTACACATCTCGCGAAATGAACTCGCGTAGTACAATCATTAGCAGAAGGATACTTTAACTTTAGCAACAGGTGTCCCGCCAGCATCCATATTTAACGAAGAATGTAATTACCATTTGGCACGTGAGTTTCTTACCCATTGATATTGGTCCTGCGTTAACCGTCGCTCGGAGGTCGGAACCATCTTTCTGGTTCTGAAAACTGACGTCGCGCTTTTAATTCCCGCCACTGCATGATAGGCCTATTGCGATGGAAGCATACTGGAAAGAACAATAACAATTACAGCTACGACTCGAGGTGTTTCAGAGTAATCACGAGGCATGCCTTCCACAACGGCATGCCTCACAATCATGATCCGCGCGCTACTTCGGGACTATATTGTCACGTAGCAGTGACGGGGAATAATACAGTGGCAAAACTGTGAATGACAAAACTAACTTTTTATTCGGAGAGCTCGTGCCCACGCAAGCAAGTTACACTCAAAGCACAGCGATAGCGGCAAACACGGTCGCCGATCGTCGAAAATCTGATCTGCCTGTCAAACGCGTCGCCTTCTATACGTGAATCTTCGCATGTTCCAAAGTGATCGCTGGTGCCCGCGTGCATTCCAGAAAGTTCTGCACAATTCGCATCGCACATGGAGTCACATTACGCTAGATTCGGTGACAACAGACAGCAGAAAGGACCACCGATAACATTCGAAAAACTTCCAATACATGCGGGCGCGTCCCGCGCTGGGCGATAACATTTGTTAGATGGTGAAAAGCGGCCACCCGGAAAAGGTAAACAAGCATACGTGTCAATATACAGAAGAAATCAATATTCTCTTAAAGCTTGCTGCGCTCATTAAAATCCTTATTTACATAGTTACTGTTGCCTTTCGTAAGTGGGCCTCGGAAAAGTTACATTGAGGTGAGCTGTGTTTCGACGCCAACCTCACCATTGCTTTCAGCATATATTTCTTTCATGAGAAGCATGATTTCGTTGATTTGCAAGGCGTTGGAAGTAGGGGTGGCCATTCAGTAACTGTTTTCCAAGAAACTCGTCGGGATTGAAAAGTGGACCGCCTAATTTTCTACGCGTGCGCGCTCCCGAACCACGGTGATCCGCTTTGATTACGCTGAACCCGCCGTGGTTGCTCAGTGGCTATGGTGTTGGGCTGCTGAGCACGAGGTCGCGGGATCGAATCCCGGCCACGGCGGCCGCATTTCGATGGGGGCGAAATGCGAAAACACCCGTGTGCTTAGATTTAGGTGCACGTTAAAGAACCCCAGGTGGTCAAAATTTCCGGAGTCCTCCACTACGGCGTGCCTCATAATCAGAAAGTGGTTTTGGCACGTAAAACCCCAAATATTATTATTATTATTATTACGCTGATGAGCATGTGGCATGGACGTTGCTAAGTGCGCGGGCCGAACACTTGTTCTTTTGCTTCCGAGGAACCGAATTACTTACGCTTGCGCGAAACCTTCACTCATGTCGGCGTTTAGCTGGTGGCGTTGATCCGCTCGCAGGAAATGAGCGACTATAGAAAGAGAATAACACATTAAACGTCGCTAGGCTGCTTCCGTCAAATGTAAGCATAGTTGGATTAGATTTACTCTGAATAATAAAACTTTATGAGTTCATTCATTTTTACAGCTATTGCGCGTACTATTCATGATAAAATTTATTTACTTATTTTATTCCAAAAGGCTTGTGAATTAACAAAGGAGAGTACTTATAGAACAGAATGTAAGAATAGGATAGAGAATACAGAGGCCTATTACTACGTATAATTGTTGTCATTTGTAAGTATTCGCTAAGGTTTCTCGAATGCTTCGACAAGTCTCGTTGTCATGGGATGCGAATTATTTACATTGGAGCCTACACGTAAATAATCACTGGAAGAATTATCAGGGTGTCAGATATTGTGTTTTAAAATCTAATTCCACAGATAGACAAAGGACAAGTTGCTGGTTCTTTACTACAATAGTGCAGTATAGTGGCAGGGAATCTTGCAATATAGTAGTTATATTAACTTGTGATCTGCCATAAGATGCACGCACAAAACAGTGCGATCTATCTGTCCGTCTATCTATCCGTCCGTCCGTCCGTCCGTCCGTCTATCTATCTATCTATCTATCTATCTATCTATCTATCTATCTATCTATCTATCTATCTATCTATCTATCTATCTATCTATCTATCTATCTATCTATCTATCTATCTATCTATCTATCTATCTATCTATCTATCTATCTATCTATCTATCTATCTATCTATCTATCTATCTATCTATCTATCTATCTATCTATCTATCTATCTATCTATCTATCTATCTATCTATCTATCTATCTATCTGTCCGTCCGTCCGTCCGTCCGTCCGTCCGTCCGTCTGTCTCCGTCCTTCCGTCCGTCGGTCGGTCGGTCGGTCGGTCGGTCTACATTCACCCAGGCTGTAGCACTTCGCGTACCATTGCCGGGAATCGAACAAGAGAGCTGATTCTTAACTGAACAACGGCTTGGCGACTTATCCATCATGGTGGGCAAGTTGTCCTTGGTACTGAACGCTGTGGCTATGATTTCGCTATTGCTCGAAATGCTGTCTCTTTCTTCTTCTAATCGAATCTTTCATATCGAACTCCGCCGGATTTTCCAGACCATGGCTGCTAGGTGTGGCAGAGGGCTTCAGCTGCCTTACTGAAGAGCGCATACTTTAAAGGAAACTGGAATTATGTGCCCAACGTAAGGCTAAATCGTCGGACTACGTCACAGCAGACCGATGGCTTCAATACTGATCAAATTGTGTAAACGACGTAGGACTGGGAATAAGCTTCAAGCTTCGAACAGTGAAACGATGCTCTAACCATCAGGTCACAATCTCACGCAACTTCCACCGGCCATCGCCAGCTAGCTCATTGAGATGATCTTGATTGTTGTTTCAGTGTTTATTTGGAGAAATGAAAACCTCTGCCTGTCTACCGTACGGCCAAGTTGATAAAGGGGGCAGGACCTTTGTCAAGCTTGCGAGCTTTGTCTCCTTCTCTGTCTAACAAAAAATAAGGCTGAATTGAATGGACATTGAATTGATCGCAGCCTTTGTCGTATTGCGTAGCACGGGCGCCCGAGAGAACGTGCGGGGCACACCAGTTTCTTTTACGTCAAAGACGCAGGAATGAAATAGGCAAATTTACACATGCAGCGCTTGATTAAACCGCTTCACAAAAGCTTCTGTTTACATAGATTCCAAGTTGCGTGTTAGATGTGCCTAATTTTCTTTAGATCGCTGTCATTTCGGGACACCTTCAGGAATAATTCTTCTTTACATACCATTCACGTGCCATTTATGTACATATGTGCGCAACTAGGACGTTTCCGTGCTGTGGACTTGTAACTCATTTACGAGAGAAGGAATTTGGGGATGATTTTTGGCCTCGAATGAAGCTTTCGCTTTGCGCCAGAGTGCTCGCGAATGTGCGCCTGCTTACAGATTCAGCGGTGTTGCTACTTGATTCTCCTTTAAAATGCACACAACGCGAGCTAGACGTGGCTCGTGTACCCGGTTCTAAATGTGGGCCGCGAACATTAGCATACGTTTGCATATTTAGCCCCGACGAGAAGTCTTTTTTCTTAGCAAATCGCGATCGGGTCCGCACACCGACATCAGGTAGAACACTGGTGCGGTTGGGAAAAAAACGCGCTGGACATAATTAGACTGGAAGCTAAGCACGAAATTAGTCTTCAATCTCTTGCGTCTACTTCAATTGACTTGTAACCTCTGTTGTAAACACAACTTTGCTGCCTACGAGTGTTTCTGCCGGCTGACCTGAATTCTAACCCTTTTAATCGGCAATATGATGTACTGTCGAAAAATGTTTCAAGTCTACATATTCTCAGTGCAAGGCACTACAGAGAAATGAACGGGAATCACGGTGGTAGTGTGACGCTCTCTGCATTCCACAATGAGCTCTCCCAATTATAGAGTAAATAAATGATATATTGTGCGCCCGCACTCTTATCGGAAATATCACCCTCACCTGCACTTAGGCAATGTGAATAATTTATCGTTTTTACGCATTGCTTGTATGAATAAAGTAGTTTGTTTAGGTAACGGCCTTATAGAGATGACAGCCTGTAGTATCTATACCTATAATAAGACTGAATGCTCCTAATGGCCAGATTGAAAGTAAATTGAAATCCAGCGACACATATTTAGTGGCCCCAGGCGCACGTTCCAAAGGCGCGTGCATGGTGACCTCGGTGCACTTTCCAAGTGGTTATACCCAGTCGTTATCCGGGAAAAATAATTTTAGACTGCCCCATCACCTGGATCAGCCCACGGAAATGGCGTGATAGTCTCACCCGTCAAAAAGTGGCTGGACTGGGAGAAAAATGCTTAGCATTGAAAAGCCATACGCCCCGTATCCAATAATCTCATATGAACATACGGGTGTCATATATCAAATATGGTATGTTCCCATATTTCATATGGAAACGTACGAGATGTTATATGGTATCCATTTATGTTCATATGGCGATTACACGAGGTGTAAGAGAATATACACGTTTTTATGTGGGAGCTGATATGATAAAATCCCGTCGAATACACCTATGTGCACATGGATTCCTCTAACGGATAAGACATTCTTGCGTGTGTGCGAGGGCGTAGGTGCGAATTTGAGAAAACTTGGGACAGCTTGAGACGCTTTACCTCTTGCACCCCATCTGTTGGAAAAGTTTGCGGCACTGTATATGTGGGAAATGATTCGCAGAATCACATGGCAGTTTGATTAAGAGCGGCGTGCGCTTCCGATTGATGCACAGTCAGTTCTGAAAGTTTGCGGACTGTGGACTCCGCGAAAACGTTGAATTTGAAACCGTGCCGCACTTTGCCGTTCGCTCGTAGTATAGCACACGGTGCGAAACCGAACTAGAGTGCGCGTGCAGAGGCTACGGAAGTGCTCATGTTTTGCTCAAAGACCGCGGTCAGTACACTTTTGACAAAGAGTCTACATACAACGCCTGCCTGGATACTTTCTTTTGTTAGTTTCTTTAAATGTGCAGTAGTTTTTTTTTTTGACATGCAAATTATGTTTTTGCTTAGCAGGCGTGGGCGCTTGCTGTATTGGACTAGATGCAGCGTCAACTTCTTAATCCCGAAAGACGCAGTCACACAGCAATAAGAAATCGGAAGAATTTGTTCACCATTGTTTCTGGTGATGGGCAGAATTTGTGCACAAAAAAACAATATGTTATTGGTGTTAATGCTATTCGTATAGCAACCAGTTATTTAGTAATTTGGAGTGCTGAAAGACTAGCAACTGAAAACTACCGCTAGCGCATTCAAAAACGCTTTTACAGGCGATGCGGTAAGTACGTCCTGCTGAAACCAGAATTTGGAGTTACCAAGCTCAGCGTAGCAAAAATGATACATTGGCAATTACTTATTGAAATACAGGCTCTAGTGCATTCAGTTTTCAACTCTTTTCTTTCTACAGCAATAAGAAAGAAAGGCCGTGTTTCGTACATCGGAAATGGTAATTCGAAGAAGGCGGGTCGTTAACGGGCTTGCTTAGATTATCAGCCTTCCGAATGCCGCGTTCCTTTCTATGGTGGATCACGTTCAAGCTTCTTTGTATCGCGTTCTTACGGCAACGCCGACACTCAAAGAGTTGCAATAATTCCGCAAATCTGTTGCCGGCCCATCGGGTGCCGCTGCGTCGCTCTTTCACATTCCGATGGAGCTGACGCACTTATAGGGTTTTCTCGGAACGAGCGACTTGCTTTTAATCAACGCGAACGGTGGCAATCTTGGTTTCAAGCGCTGCCTTTCGGAAGGAGCCCACAAATCTGAATGCTCTTTTCGGGGAAGCCTCGAAGGAATATACGGGCCGGCTCGTTGATCAATTATATGGACGTTTCTTTTTCGCCGTGTAAATAGAGTTATAAGCTGAGGAGGTCATGTTCTTAAAAAGACATTTTGTGTAATTTGCGTGATTGCTTTCAACAGTGCGACAAGTCAAGAACCGGAGAGATTGCAGAACGAGAGGAGCTGCATATAGAGAGGCAATGCGCGTTGTAAGCAACCAAACAGGTGTTTCAGCCTTAAAATTAGGCAGAATGCTTACCTTAAAGACAGGTGAATTGGTGACTTTAGGTTCAGACTCGTTTGAATAAATATATTCATAGCATGTCCAGGGCCGTGTCTAACTTTCTTTAGTGTCGAACGGTTCTAAAGCATATGAGAAGCGAAAATCTAAAAATAGTGCGGATAAATTCACTCAATAAGTGGAATTGCGTTGTGTTCACGCAGTTATGTTTACTATACTCCACAAGAAAATAAACAGGCGCATGTTCTTAGCAATAATTCACAGCACATTCACAACAGTCACACCATTTACTGTTTGGCAGTCTTTCAGTCTCGTTCAGAAATTCGCTCGTCGAATGGCGCCTAAGCTGCTTTGAATCTTTTTACGCTTTTCAATGTTTTTCAGACGTAGGTTTCGTCAAGCGGCTTTTGAATTCTTGAGCAGATACTGTGACGTAAGACACCGCAACCACCTACGTGTGGAGAGGGAAAGGGAGTGACGAGTTCTTTCTTCGCCTAGCGTGGGCGGCTAACCCAGTCCTGAAAGCCATTGGCAATCCTTGGTTGCCAGGCCTGGTTCCCCAGCTTGTGCTGGTGTTCCGAAAAACAAAATACGCCGATACAACCGAAATGTCGAAATCTTTGTGAAGCGACGCTTAAGCAAAGTGGTTAAATAAAGGCCTTACAGGTAACCGAATTCTGCACCATTTGGTGATGACAGGTGTATGCACAGAAAAGCGCGCCAAGCAAGTCAAGAAACATTTAGGGAATCTGTACCTCCTGTACCTCCTGTGGCACAGTGGGAGGTACCCATTCTGGAGGATTGGCCAATATCGGCAGGCATAAGGAAACTGCAACGGCAGTTAAAAGAGCTTGCGGGGCAAAAAGAATATAACTGTTTTGTTGGCTTAACATTTAGGTGAAACGGGATGGCATGGTGTCATCTGTAAACGCTATGGTCAAAGTCGTTTTCCTCCAAACGGTGACAGATGGCGTCACTGTTTCGTTGAGCAAACACGAAATTTTTTTTAGTGGCACCGTCGTAGACGACTCTCACATCCGGTTTATTGCGAAAAGCAAACGAGCAAGTAATGCGCAAGAACGTAACATTGACCACAAATGAGATGGCGCCTCTGTAGAAAATTTGAGTGGAGATGAGCCAGTGGTTTTCAGAAGTAGTCGCACAGACCTGGCTTTCCTATTATTGAAACGCTAGGTAAATGCCCGCACGCTACTCTGGAACTAGAGATGTTATGCACACGGGAAGATGCATATGAAAAAAAAAAAAAAATATCCGTCTATCATACTAAGGCTGAACTCACAGCCGCAACTGACAGACTTCCACGAATGACGACCGAAGAGCTTCTCAAGGTGACTGATTTTCGCAGCTGCGATCACGACCTGCCCATCGCATCACCGAAAGTGTCTCGCGATTCACGTCTGCTGCCACAGCCATGGCCCCGTAAAGTAACCATCAGATTATTCCGACGTCCTGCTCCTGCGTCGCTGATTGGTTGAAGCAGCTTGACGACTGCAGTCACCGGAACTGAAGAATCGGTGAGTGACTAAGCGAAACAGCTCGCCTTTCGACAAAATCGACCATTTGCGACCAACCTGGTCACATGACGTGTATGTCCCTGGTGTGAATGTGCACTAACCCCGAGTCGAGTACAATGCCTTAGACGGGTGACACGACCTAAAGAGACCCTAAAACGAAAATGATATGCGTGCGTAATGTAGGGGGAATGGTTCCGCTGTGAACGGCGCATGGTCATCTATATGGAACGGCAAATTTTCCGGATTGAGTATTCGTTCGTTATCGTTTTTGTCAATGCCTTGCTATACGTTTTGTGTCGCCAAAGAGAGCAATTGAACATCTACAATGTTTTCAATGAATAAGAATACCATTGCTTTATGGTATAGTGACTTTTATTTTTAAATAGACCATAAAATGAAACGAATAGATAAGCGGAGCTGTATTAGTCAATTAAACTTCTAAAATACAAAAATAACAAAAAAGAAAACACTCCTACCATGTGAGGGGGCCCGATAAGCGAGAAAAGGCACCAAACCGAAACAGGGATGGCGACGTCACTTTCGAGTTCCCGTATCAGCTTGCAATAACGACACGCATTTTAAGTATTTGTTTGGACGTGTTTAATTCTTTTACCAATAAAGATGAACTACATTGTATCGTTAAGAGATCGCATACAATCACAGGTTTTGAGAGCATTTACTACGACAAAGCAGCACATATGCCGGTATATGCATTGAAATCCGTGACGTCGGACTAACGTAAAGGCGCTTGTGCTTTAGCGTGAAGTAATAAAAATAAACTGAAGCTTAGGGGTTCATTTTATTTTATTCTGGTCATGAAATTTTTACCAAAATATTGACAGAAATAATTTTGGAAGGTTCATTTTCCTGTTTCAGATGTTTAAGTGATTTTATTTAGTGTTCCTTCAATGTCTGTGTTTCTTTATTATGTTTTTTTTATTTTGAAAGAAGATGGGGGGGGGGGGCGTTATTTCCATAAACGTCACGCAACGCGTTTTAGCAAAACGAAAACGACTTACGCAAGTTCCTAGCGTAACTTTGATTACAACCAGCAATGTTCCTTGCAACTTTGCAAATGAGAATGCATTTGCATTGCAACTTACGAAACAGTTTATGTTCATCCTACGACTCATTCTTTTTTCATCTGTGTTCACGAGCGTACGTAAGGGTCAAAGAACACGCAAAGAAAGTCATTGAGAACAAGGCCGATTGAGAGAATAACGCATTGATGCCACTACACAAAACAAATTATGTGCGTACGATTGAAAGCTTTAGAGCCATCTTTCAACGCCATCTGAACATGGTGCATATTCGCTAAATCTATTCATAAAATTCCATAAGTGATAAGGCACACAAAAGTAAAAAAGTGAGGCTGTCTATGGCTACTTCTGACTCTTATTGCTATTTTTAAGAACGTTTTGTTGAAAAGCGCAGAGCGCTTATGAAGTCGACCAATAACAAGATGCAAACAACCGGAGAAGATGAATGCTTTCGCGTTATTATGCGTCGACTGCTTCTTCTGTATCGCGACGATGTCGATATGTCTGCATGCATTTTGCTGTCGTATGCTTGGCCTTGAAACTCTAACGTGTTAACACTTTTGCAGATACCGTACGCGAAGCCAAAATTAAATAAGAAAGATTGAAGACATGAGGTAATAAACGGACTTGGTTTAGTATATATCTTACCCCGTGTTCGGTCAGATTCAAATCCAAAAGAAAACCGTGAACGAAGCCGTGCCAAATTCACGCTGCGAAGAAACCGAGCGTTCTCTAGTGAGAAACAACATTGCTTTACATAAAGGAATGAACCATTGAAAAAAAAGGGGGGAATGCATTTGCCTACGAATTAGAAGACGGGTTGCTTTCTCTGGACCCCTCAATATTTCTTTTCATGCGAAAACATTTCTCCGTGTACACCGGACTCTGCCCGAGGGCGGCGACGTTTTTCGCAATTTTGCTTCCAAGTCAGAAAGCATTTGGTGTTTTCGCACGACCAAACCCAGTCGTCTCTCCCCTTGCATTGAGTTCGTGTCCCTTGCATCTTTCGCGCTCATTGCTTTTCCGACCATGGTTCTCTTTCGAGACAGAAGCGCGCAACGCCGCCAAGGACGTTTAGATGAAAGGAGAACCGCCAACAAAATGAGCAACCCAAACTCATGAAGAAGAAAAAAGGAAAGAGCGCGTGAGTCCGATTCGAAATGAAAGGAACATTAACCACTGAAAACGAATAGAAATACGAAACATGCATTGGTGGGTGCAACGTCTCTCGTACTTGGAACATATCGCCAGAACTCGACATGCTCTGAAAGAGTGCACTTTATCGATTCCCCACGACTGCTTCCAACGTGTTGACTATCTTAGCCGACATTTTTAATAATTTTTTTTTCGCGGCGAATGTAGTTGGCTTCGTAACATGGACGACAGAATATTAATTTGACAATATTGGGGGCCAGAGAGACCGAGCTCCAACATCTCTTACTTATAATCATTTTTAGTTACTTAATAATCGAAAGACATTGTATATATATATATATATATATATATATATCAGAAGAAAGGCAACGGAGGGGCCCCATTTTCATGAGTCATATGGGGGAGATTATCTGCAGTTTCTTAATTGAATTAAAGAAATGATACATAAGTGGAAATGAAATTAGGTGAAATAACTTACCGCAGGAGGAAGGCGAACCCGCGCCTTCGGATTACGCGTGCGTTGATCGGATTGCCCTCGGTTTCTTTCATTTCCGTTCATTACGAAACCATGGTCTCGAATACGGCAGCATTGATTCCTTCAAATAGCAGGTCTGGTTTTATTTATCGGTTGACTTCACCCCCCTCCCCCACCCCCGCAGAATAAAAGAAAAATAGAGTTCTCGTACTACGTGGCGCCTGTGGTAGAAAGGTTGTCCTACATTCATTGCCATAGTCTTGAGCGGTGTAGCTGGCTAACACTCCTAAGGTCAATTCATGCAGACAGAGGTAAATACCCCAGAAAGTGGACGGGAGAACGCCGCCGCGTTAGCTCACTTGGTAAGAGCAGCGCATACGTAATGCGAAGACATGCGTTCATAAGCCACCTGCTGCGAGCTGATTTTAGAGCGCAGCTTTTAGGCGCCCGTTATTGCAGCGAGCGTCTGCGCCGGCGGCGGCGAAATCGAGCAAACGAGCACAGCGAAGGATGAAAGCGAACGCGGAGCGCAGCGGGGGATGAAAGACGCGGGGAGGAAATAGGAGAGGGGGGTGCAGCGGAACAATGACGCGGAAAGCGGAGGAGGGCATGGCCATAGCGTGCGAAGAAAAGCGTAGTTCGGCGACGATGGCTACGAGATGGCGCCGGAGTAGCGCGCGTCGGCCGGGAGGTCTGTTGGCGGTGGCTGCTGTGCATCGCGAACGCGCGCTATCCGCGCGCTGTCTCTCGCCACCTCCAGATTAGCGAGGAAGTCGCACCGCACTTCGTTTCGTTTGCTCCGTGCCGCGAAGAGACAGATTCATCTGTCTCCACTTTCAGGTCCAATGTCATCCACCTTAAGGTCCAATTATTTATCATTTACATATTTCAATTAAGAACGACGGAGAGCTTCGCCTATTCCGTATTCCGCTGGCGTCTTTATGATCTGACTTATAAAAAGGTGGGCCCCTTAATTCTCGCTGCTTCTCGCAATCTCCAGATTAGCGAGGCAGTTGCACCGCATTTCGTTCCATTTGCTCCGTGCTGCGAGAGGCAGATTGCCCCTGCCACCCGATATATCGCGAACTGAAAACGCGTATAGAGCTGCGCTCAAATTTTGCATTTGGAAGTAACGTAATCGTCCGTGAATGCTTTTTTATAATCCAATTTGAGGTCCAATTATTTATCATTTCTTTATTTCAAATAAGAACGAGAGATAACTTCACCTATTCTGTCCTCCGCTGGCGTCTTATGATCTGACTTATAAAAAACGGTCCCCTTGGTATTCTTTCTTCTCGTTCATCATACATCTATATTTTACCAGGCACATAATAAGACTGCCGAATGACTCGAATCCGTGAACTTCTCGCCTTCATAAGCCCAGCGTGCACATAAGATTCAGTGCACATGCACAACGTCAGTGACTAACGGAAAGCTGCTCATGAAAAGTATAGTCATCCGGGCATTTCGCCATCCCGTCATGCGCAGGCGACTGGCCTCATTGGAGGATTTGGTATCAAGTCCACGATAAACTACTGTTTATCTCTTTACCATCCTTCCGCTTACGTTTTGCACGTCTTTTATCGCTCTACGGTTTACGCGCATGTGTGTACTGCTTCTTGGAAAGGGAGGAAGAAACGGTGTTCTGGAAAGGACATTTACGGCTGTCATAACGGGCTCCGTTGGGAGCCGTACATGGGACTTCTTTGTATGCTCATACACACAAGAGCAGAGAACGTTCTAATTCCCTAGGCGTGCCTCGGCAATCACGGTCGGGCTTGTGTGGATCTAGCCCCGTCGGCTCCTCGCTCTGGCTCTGTTTGCCAGAAACTATAAACGACCTATCTTCCCCAACAGATGCCGCCCCCCCCCCCCCTCCCTCCCCTCCTCGCCGCCTCCTCCAAGCTTCCTATAATCAAATGCGTCCCTGGCACGATCGGGACGATAATGCCTGTTTGTGCTTTCCTCAGCAAAACAAAAACAAAGAAAGACGAAGAACATGCCTGGACAATCACAGTTGTTATCTTTTTTTATAGATTTATTAGTGGTTTAATGTTTATTATGCCTGCGCTTTAACTCTATCACCCAAATGCGTCAAGCATCTTAAGAGCTGCCTGGTATGCGGAATAGTTGTACGGGTGTTCTGCTCCGCCTTTTAGAGCCTGCGTTCGTGGCCTAATGGTTAGAACATCGTGCTTCCTTGCTGGGGAAAACGGTTCCAATACAGCCATGGGAAATGTAATTCCTTAAACGACCTCTCACCAGGTCTGGTCATTTAGAACTGAGAAGCGCAGTGCATAGAATGGGCGCCAACGATCGTGCCTGGAAAGTATTACACCACTACGCGCTGTTGCGACTCAGGTTTCGAAGACGTGGGATCCGCTTTTCTCCTGGAGGGGCGAGTGAACGTGAGGCTGGGTCCGATATTCAGAACGTTGGCCAAACACGTACATATTTACTTAAGTACAAGAAAATGGAAAGAAACACAGAAAAGTTGATGGAGTGGTAGTCGCCGAACACTTCCGCCATCTGCAGCTCCTTTTACGCCTTGTGGGATCATTGTTTAGTTACTTCCCCCAATCCGGTGTCAGGAGGCCAATGACATCAGTTCCCACCAATCCGGTGTCAGGAGACCGATGACATCGGGTCCCACTAATCCGGAGGTAGGTAGCCCTTTTTAGCTGACTCCGATCGTACTCTGACAGGTGATGGCCGGATCATCGGAGTGACCGCGTCTACGGCTTGGACACGCCAGTTTGTGCTGCTGACAGGTGACAGCCGTATCATTGCTAATTGCTCAAACCTCTCCCGAACGAGGTATTCCCGCTCTGGTAATAATTCATCCCTGTCGAGAACCATTTTGACCAGGCCATCGGCCCGTTCCCCATAATCGTGCGAGCCGTGACTGAAGGGTGTCGCGGGGCGAACGGCCGATCACTGCAGCGCCAAGAAAAGAACCAAAATTTCAAATCAATTACCCTTCTCCTCGCAGGCACCGCGCTTCCAGCTGGAGCTTTAACGTCGGTCGCGCATGTGCTCCTACGTAGATGGTAACGCTGTGGCGTCACTGATTTACACGTGACCTCGAGAATTGTGCAAGGCAAGATACGTCATTTCTTTAATCTGTTGCGTCAATAGAAGAAATAAAATTAGAGAACTAATCATCAACATCATCATTATCATCATCAGCCTGTTTTATGTCCACTGCAGGACGAAGGCCTCTCCCTGCGATCTTCAATTACCCCTGTCCTGCGCCAACCGATTCCAACTAGCGCCCGCGAATTCTCTAATTTCATCGCTCGACCTAGTCCTCTGTCGTCCTCGATTGCGTTTCCCTTCTCTGGGTACCCATTCTGTAACCCTAATGGTCCAAGGGTTATCTAACCTGCGCATTACATGGCCTGCCCAGCTCCATTCTTTTCTCTTGATGTCAATTAGAATTGATGTCAGTTAGAATTAGAATCCAAACCGCTCTCTTGACCGTTCTCTTGGTCTCTTAACGTTATGTCTAGCAATCTTCACTCCGTCGCTCTTTGCATGGTCCTTAACTTGTTCTCAAGCTTTTTTGTGAGTCTTCAAGTCTCTGCCACATATGTCAGCACTGGTAAAATGCACTGACTGTACACTTTCCTTTTCAATGAAAACGGTAAGCTTCCAGTCACGAAGCTTACCACGCAAAGCGAATGTCTGAGGGTTCTTATTTTACTTCGTACCGTAGCAAGAGATATAGCTTGTTCCCATGTCGTGCAGCCGCGGGCGCAGAGAGCAAAACGCTGTAATTTTCATCCGTGTTCCAGGCTGATATCAGGCTCTGTGATTCACTTGCATCGGCCTCAGTGTTCGTGTAGCACAGAGTCAGGTGTTCAAGTAGTCCTCTCTAGTAAGTGTTCTCGTGCACAGTGCGCAAAATCGTCCGCTGCGCGAAACAAGACAAACGCAGCGGCTCGCGCGCGAGACCGTCAGCGGAAGTGCGCCGCGCAACAACAAGAACAACAACAAACAAGGCGATAGAAACAAAAAAGAAGCATAGGCCCGTGGTACATGGGTCACACGATCCTCCAGCTCCAGTATGGGAGAACGCAGGGAAGAAATTTCACTGCGGAGGCCAGACGGGGGCAAGTGGAGAGAGTGTCGATGTTGGCGGTGAAGCTGGCCTTCTGTAGTCATGGTTTGACGGCACTGAAATAGTTCTGTCTCGACTATTGACGACTTAATCCGTGATTTCATATTTGTCCTGATTTTAGTCTAGCTAAGTGACCGGACTTTGTGCTCACTTTAGTGCAGATATGTGATTGGACTTTGCGTGGCTGTGTACCTTAGTTGACTTCCAGTTTTAGTGTGGCATTAGTTTACTTATGTGACTGGAGTCTGTGTTGTTATGATTTCACTATTTTGATTATGATTTATTCTTTCTTTTAAATCC
Source organism: Dermacentor andersoni (assembly GCF_023375885.2). Classification (NCBI taxonomy): domain Eukaryota; kingdom Metazoa; phylum Arthropoda; class Arachnida; order Ixodida; family Ixodidae; genus Dermacentor; species Dermacentor andersoni. Next base: position 104,193,557 of record NC_092823.1, read on the forward strand.
CTATGTGAAAAGGAGTACCCGCGGCTTTGTTAAAGGCGACACCTACTAAATACCATATAATAATAAAAACAACAATTTGAGAAATTATTGGGGCAGAACGCTCTCTAGAGAGCTCTACCGTAATATATATTCACACATAATTGCTTTGACAAAGGCTGCTCCACCAGCCAAAACGTCAGAAATATATGATGCTAAAGCGAGGTATGTCGTACTCAGTGAGAAAAGCGATGTGGGCGAGTTGTTTCCGGTGCATGGTGTACGATTTCTGCAGTGCGAAGCACTAAAGTGCGGAGAAAAGAACGAAAACCAACGCTCGTGTTGTCCTCTGGAAATACTTCTTCCTGCGTCTGTTCTTGTTCTTATTTCCGTACGTCACTGCATCACGATTGTTGCATCTGGGTCGCAATCCCCAAGGGTGGCGTTGGCCTAGCGGCCTGGGGCACAGCTGGAAGCTTCCGAAGGTCCTGGAAAAGGATGAGTCGACTGCTAACAGAACAACTTGTTTATTATAGCATCGAAAAAGAGCGGCCGGTCAGGTCGACCGAAGTGGAGAGACGGGAGACCACGTTACTCGACGGAAGAAATCGAAGCCTCTCTCGGCGTCCGGGGGCAGCTGCTTTTATACTCTCGGAGTCGAGGGCAAGAAGGAACGGCTCGGGATGAGGCGCACGTGACCTGCGTGCGCCTCAACGCACGGACACGTTGAGACGAGAAGTGACGCATCCACCGGGCCGGCGCCGGTCAGACCTCCTCGTTTCACAGTTGGGGAGCTCCTCTCCCCGGTTGCCGCGCTTTGACAAGCGTGGGCACCAACATGCACACACACACACACACACGCACACACGAAGACACGTGGCATTGAAACATGCCTGGACGCGCTTGGCGGGAGGCGTTGCGCAAGCGCTGAACGGGCCAAAATGTCCGCCGCTTTGAACGAAGCCCCGGCGTCCGTTGCATCAGCGCCGGCTATGGGCACGTTGCAAGTGCTAGGCGGCGCCCTGTCTTTCGGACCCCTAGCGCCATCTGACGAATAGTTCCTCAAATTTGGCAGGATTACTCACGGCGTCAGCAGCTTGCGCTGCGTGTTTGTCGCCCTGTCAAACGGTAGTGATCGCGCGAAACAGCGTGCCGATATTAATTTTAGCCGGGTTTCAGGAATCACGAGATCTTGCCGGCTTTTTTCGTGGAAGGAATTTGGAGAAAGGAAGTCGTCAATTCGAAGCGGGGCACGTGTACGACGTGAGGGAAGTGCTGAACTCGCACGGGTCGGAAGTTAATGCTAGGTGTATTCCGCAAACGAAATTTAAATCACCGCATCAGCGAGATGCGTGAAGCTCAGCGCAAGTTAAGTCGTTATATACGTTGTGGACGCATTAAATTATAGGTGACATTGATTCTTGCAGATCGGCGACAGCAGACAAATCTTAGCGGGGAGCTGCGATTGCCGTGCTGACACCGTAGGGAAGAGCAAGCACGCCGCGGTAGTTGCCCTGTGCATACAGGACGGCAAATGCGACTCCAAAAAATCTCAACCAAGAACGTGGGGCGTACCAACGTCTCGTAAGACCTGGCCGAGGTATTCTAACGTTGCTCTCCCCAAACACAAAAAAGTGAGGAATTTACCAGTTTTGTTAGGCTACGCTGGGAAAATATTTTCGCCCAAGTTACTCTAAGTCCGACACTTTTTATGTTATTGCAATTTTTCAGTGCGTGCAAAGGAGGTTCCAATAAACCACGCCGTCAAATATTTTGGTGATCCCAACTGCCCTCTAGTTTATATGCTGGGCGCAGAAGAGTGTATGCCAGCTGAGCCAGCTGCAACCCCTCCTCGTAGCTCTCAGCAAGCCCTGGCGCTGGAGAGGATTGGGAAAGAGTTCCACAGCTTTACTTCGGTAGAGTATGGAAACAAATTACTTTGTTTGCTCCATATGCTGGTACACACTACAGGTGTCCCGTTGCTGCCATCGTTGCTGTAAAAGCAACGAATTCAGCGTTAACACATTCGGCATAACGCCGGAACATAAAACAGTCTGCCGTCGGACAAGCGCGAGCCAGCATTGACGCCGTTCTACTTCATACGGTCGGCTCGGAAACTTGTAAAACTTTGTTTCTAGTGAGTTGGTGTACGTGATGTTGCAGCCCACTACGCAGCAGCTCGGGTTGCACTTCAACATTGCTCAGAAAAGGCACCAGCCACGCGCGAAAGAGTGCAGAGGCAAGCTTTCCCATCGCAAGCGGGCCGGTCGTATCCTGCCAGTTGCGCGCTCGCCGGCGCGAGGGGCGTCCTAGTAGGCGCGGGAACTACGTTCGCAACCTGCCTATACCACGCGTCGTAGGCGAAACGTAACACGATGCAGACACTTTACACTATGTCGTACTTGTTTCTCCGAATTTAAACCTGTGGAGCAAGCGTAATATCAATACCATATATACATATATCCAAAGGAATCAATCGCTTCGAAGTTCACAGTTACGTAACAAAGGCGAAGGGTTCACAGCAGCGATAGCAGTGTCCAGCGGCGCGCTCGAACTCCTTGGCCAGTGTTCAGACTGGTTGATGCCACGCAGCGCCCGAGGCAACAGGTGCTGCGTAACAGCGCGCACGACAAGGTTACTCGCAAAGCTGGTGCGACGAGCAGCCCGGCCAAAGGCGTTAAGGGCGTGGAGAGCCTCACTGATACTGCTCGAGATGCATTCGACGTGAAGCCGCCGGCGTCCGTAACTCCACGTTCAGCGTAGGCTCAGATCACCACATGCACACCGTGGTGTGGTATGCACATAGCTGCAAAGCAGAGAGCCAAGTTTATTGTTTTTGTTTTTGTGAGCGTAGTGCTCTTGCCAGCACTGCCCTCGATTTCTTTTTGAAAGCGAAGTGCAATGCACTTCTCCCGCGTCTCTTAAGACGTTGTGACCCTCCACGTGAGTGTTGCGCATGCGCCTGCAATGGCGAGAGCCCGATGTAAACCCCTTCCCCCTTTACAAGTGTCGAGGCGCTGTAATGGCCAACTCCTTAGGCACACGTTTAGTCAGCCGCAACAGTGGTGCCGACTTGGAGACTGGGAAGCGTGCTCGCCTCCCAGCCCGGAAGCCTGGCCTCGATTCCCACCCAGACCAGAATGCATCCAGATTTCTTTTTCAAACATTTTTTTAATTTTCTTTGTTTATAGAAACCTTCCTGACAAATTTGATGTCAATCGAAGCACTTTTTCTTGACGCGTTTTGACGCTTTGCGCCATGAGCCATTTTTGGTACCGTGCATCGGTCACGCCCACTACGACGGATTTTCGCGTAGTGGTGCATATATTGCTTTTGCATTAATAAGAGTACAATTTTTCATGCCCACTGAGGTACAGCACCACTACGCTACCAGGCTGACACGTAACTTGCAGTGAAGCAGGCACATACGGGGAGATTTCTGTTCAGGTGAAAACTCGCCTAAACAGGTGACCATTGCCACTTTGTCTAAAGATTCTTTGCTTATGGCTGTTTCCGGTAATTTATAGCACACGCGCGCATGATCGGCTTCTCAGCGCCGCAACCACCTCTTCATGCTCGGTGCTATGCGGGCCGGCCCGACTGTCGTGCACCAAGATTTAAAGATATGATAATGCCACGTAGATGGACAGAGACAAGGTGATGTCGTTAGCCGTCGTTTGGAGATACTATGTTTTGCACTTCAGCTAATTACATAATTGGTCTTAATTAGGTAATCAGCTTCTCAATTATTTAATTAGGTGAAGCGTATTTCTGTTGCTCAGAACGTGCTACATAAATGTGTTTTTTTCCGAGCGTGAAAGAAGACCGCGAATACAGACGAAGTGCCTTGAGTGACCAGTCACGTGGCAATTTTGCGTGTATTCGTGGCCAAGCGACGGCAGACAATATTACCTTGGTTCTGTCCAGCTACCAGGGATTTGAACATGTTAAAATATTGGTGCATTATAAGTGGGACACCCTGCACGTACCATATACGGTTCTTTTTAACAGCAGCAATTTTTTATAAACAGCCTGTGGCATTCAGTTGGACATGTGGTTTCTCGTAAAAGTAACGGCCCGCTCATCCAGTAATTTAGATCAAAGGGTAGAGTTCTGCTGTCTGCAACAGGCAATTTTGTTTTTCATTTGGTGCAGCTAAAAATAGAAAAAAAGTATTTATTCTGGCCGCTTCAGCCGAGGTTCACCTGTGTTGCTTCGTCCGGGGTTGCAGAATACGCTTGTTCTCCTGGTTACAGATTAGCTGAACTTGACAGCAGAGCTAGAGGTAATAGCGCAGTAACAATGCTTCTCTAACATGCCCAAAGTATCCATGCCTTCGCGTTTACTGGGCGACATGCACCCTCTGGCGTACTGCACTGTCATATGCCATACTTCGCATGGTAATGCGAAAATCATTTGTGGTGACTGAAATCAAAACATGCTGTCTCGTTAGCAGTTGAGCGTATCAGTTGTCGTGGAGCTGAAGGACTAGTTCTCACGCCTCCGAGTTTTGATTTTCTTCATGTCATAGAGGAAAAAAAAAGTTTTGGGGCAGAAATTTTCCCGAAGTGCATAGGTTGAGCGACAACTCATAAGAGAACGCATTGTGCACCTTTTCATTTCAAAAATTATTAACGACCTTTGAGCACACGCTGACAAAATCCATGACTTCACGGACAATTACTGATTGGAAACAGTCTTCTTTTTCCGTGTAACCGAAGTTCCGGATAATCTGATGATAATAAATGTGGGGGCCATCGGGGAGGGAGGCGTTGGAGTACTCCTCTAACACATGAAAATAATTTGAGAAGCCCCATGTATACAGAAACTAAAGCACGTTTTCTATCGCGCCCATGCATATAAAATATAAAAGTGGTAAGTAGAACACAAACTACATCACTGAAGTGCCTGGCTATGATGAACATTTATGCATATATAAAGGAATACACAGGTGAACACAACACCCAATAATGCAATCAATGTGCAGAAACACGCATACTTATACAAGCCTGTATATGTAAATTGAGACCAGTATTTGGTAAGCATTCGCACCTTGCGATGACTTCTTAAATCGTGAATGAAGTCATCTTTGTTTCCCGAATGTAGCTGCAGGAATGTTGAGATGGGGTCGCCGCTGAGTTATTTACTGGCGCTTACTTTTCGCTCAGCCAAGCTGTTGCGTAAGTTAAAACTAGGACCACTTGGTATTCAAGGAGCGTAACCAACTTGCGAAGCGAAACTTTGTAGTCCCTCGACCTCTTCGAAGATCAAAAGGCCCGATAAGAGGATGCTGCAATGAAGAATTCGCTAAGACCTTTCGTGATGCCTTCTTTAATAGAGAGGAAACGAAGTTACAATTTAGCGATGGTGAAACAAGAACAAAAAGAAAATGAGAATGAGTGCTTCGCATTTCAATGAACTTAACCATGACGCCTGTTAAGAGTCTGCATATAAGCACAGTTTACTAGAAAGCAAACGCCCACCGTGAAGAAAGGGCTTGCCGGAGCTCCCCAGCAACCCAGGATGCGAACGGGATTTAATTCCCAGAGAACTTTCAGTGTTCAATGGAAAAATCTAGTAGCCGCGGGAAATTGCCTTCGCATATCGTGCTCTTGCCTCCTCATTGCTACGCGTCTCATCATCTGGGTAATTTTGTGGTCGCCGATTTGTTGTTTTTTTACGCAGAGATAATCCATTTTGCACTTTGTCGTCTTTAGGAAACTGCTTTGGTCAAGACGACAGCAACGAATTCCTGTTTTTCCCATGGTCGCCTGCGTTTGATTCTTGGTGGATGGTGCGACGGCTCGTGAACAGTAATTTCCGGGATAGAGGCCGCATCCGGTGTGTAGCGTGCGAAGGTTCAGTCTCGAATATCAAATTGGAGTTTGAACCTGGTCCTATGAGCAGTGGTGCTTACGGTATAATGGCACATCGGCGTCAAGGATGGCATATTGATGGATGAATTAATATTATTTAAACCAGTTTTATTAGCTAGCTTTTCAAAATGCATTGAACACGAATTAACGATAGATGTGACGAGAATTAACCAGAGATGTGAGATGCGATTCAATAGCGAATCGAATAGGAAACATTTTTTCTTCGTTTCGAAGCGAAGTGGAATGTTAAGTTTGCGTGGAGTCTCATAAAAACTTCGGCAGCATGTTACACTCCTGTAACACGGCAAGGTGAATGCTGCACACGTGGTAATGCATTAAGTTGTACGATCAGAAAGGTGAGACCTTGCAAGACATAGCGAGCCGCAGTAAGAAGTAAACGTATGGCGCTTTAGGTCGACCCCCTCAACGACACATGCGAGCACATAATGCCCTACATCAAAGTTCATTCATTCATTCATTCATTCATTCATTCATTCATTCATTCATTCATTCATTCATTTTTCTTTGTTCTTTCGTTCTCTCTTTAGTTACTCTTTCATTCTCTCGCCCCTTCTTTTGTTATTTCTTTCCTTCATTCTTTGTTTCGTTTCTTACGCCACTTTTTTTGGGGTATGAGCCATTGCAACGAACCACTTAAGGCTTTCGCCTTAAAATGAGCTTGCTTACCTCATTTGATTCGTTTATTTATTGCTGTTTGGAAACGGACGTCGGGTCAACTTAAGGTGTTGCAAATAGACAACTGCTCTTGTTTATATGAAGAACCACGAAAACGGTGGTCATGAATACACAGAAGAATGTGTCACAAATTCACGTGTACTGAAGAAGGCTGTTTTAGTATAGGGAGCCAGGTATAATATTAAAGAGTGCAGCACGTTGGCTAAATGTGAGTCCCCCGGGCACTGGGAAAGCCCCTTAAGGGCTTCCCCAGTGTTGAGACTTCCATTGGTTGAGTCTTCTTGTAATCTACACCAATAACTCTTTGTTGAACATTAGACAACTGAGTGCGTCGCGATGCAACGAGTACAAACGTATTGAAGACATTAAGGACATGCTGTGTCACTGTCACCGCTGCACCACCGCACTGTCAGTAGCAGGAACTCCCGTTTATATATGTGGACAAATGCACTATTGTGACTTTTTAAGTCCTGGGGACAAAATCAGATGCGCTTTCCGAGCTGCGAAGACATCTGCGATCTTAAGGTATAATGATCATTTATTGATCTTGTACTAGTCATCTGGGTTTCATTTCTTTAATTAGGAATATTGTTTTTTGTTGTCTCCACCTCTTGTATTCTTTAGCTCTTCATGCTACCTCAAGCACCTCATCTGAAGAAGTAAGCCTTGTGTATAGCAGGGTCGAAATCTTCAGTTTACGCTAAACTCTCTCTCTCTAAAATTCACGCAACCGGGGTGAGATTACAGACAAAAAATTACTGTGTCTAAATTGAGACAACCCATTTATAGGCTGCCGAAAGGAGAGTCATTCACATTGAATGACTACAAGTGACTGTGCTGTAGTTACCCTGAGATGCTCGTCTGGTTCCCTGAACTCAGTTCTCCACGGAAGAGCGGCTGTCCACGCACCATAATCACTTGACATTCTCCGTTCGCACCGGTATTCCTTCCCCGAAGCTCTAGGGTGCGTTCTCATCCCTTTGTTTCAGCGGGAACGAATTTAAGAGATTTTGGAATAGTGATTTCCTGCGTCAAAGTGAAACGAAGAGCCCGGACTATTGGATTCGTATTGCTAATATTAAATGCTCGCACGTGCTCGATAATATGATCTTCCCTTTTGAAACAATCTGATGGGTAAGGCCACCTACCTCCCAATTTTCACCTTTCCATTTACACGTATCATGTGCCCTTAAGACAAATTGGTGTTTAAAAAAACATATAACCTGAAAGAAATTTATTGCACTTAAAAAAATCAAGTTTTTTCATCTTGTGTGCTTGCTGCCTGTGCGCCTCCACTACTTCAGGCAACTTGCTATTTTACACCGCAGAGAGAACAAAGTTTTCTGTGTTATCTTTACCAGCCAGGCCTATGGCCTGCTGTTACTTGGCCTTCATGCATCTTCTCTCAATGAGTACCGAGACGTGGTAACAAAATATGCCTGTTTTCATACCACGCATGCATAATCACCGTTGTCAAATTTTCTCTAAGTTTTTGTTATCGTGTATCCTAGTCCTGCTTCAACAGAAGTGTATTCCCCTCAGATCATCGCCAAACTTTTCCCTTGATTTGATTCTTTGCTGTCTGATACATTTCCACCACTAACTTCTTCCCCATCGCATCTTTCCAGTTTGCTCAGTTTATGAACTTTGCTTATTTGTTTCTTTTATTGTCACTCACGATGCCATTAACGCTGGTTATGATGATTATTATTATATTACGTAGCAGAAATATCGGATATAGCCAAGCATTTGAAGGATAAGCCTAGTGTATAGCTAGACAATTGCACTGGGTAGAAGAAAACCTTGTGGCACGTATTTGGCAGACTTCGGGCTGTTAGGTATTCGAAAATCCGAAGTATGCGAGAACTTCTACAGCTTCGCCATCATTGACGTATGACCTGCTCAAATTGGCCCACATATGTGAAGCTCTTTTTTAATTCGTATTGCATTGTATGGGAATTTACCCGACTTCTTCATATGTCTGTCCGCGTGTAACCTCCTCCATGCCATATATAGCCACAGAGGTTGTTTTACTGGTATGTGCCTCTCTGAATAACATGTATATAGACAACGGGAGCCATTGGGTATGGGCAAATGGGTATGCACCGCTGCGTGTGTGCCTCAATACCCAATAACGCTGAAATTGGGGCTGGTTGCTGTTGATGCAGTTGCTGTGACATAGTTACTAGCACGAACAAGACAAACGGAATAGAAGGGGGGTGGGACAGGACAGAGCGCTAGACTTAAGCTTCGTCAGACTTCGCTAGCTGAAGTGCAGCGCTCTGTCCTGTCCCATCCCCCTTTTTTCCATTTGTCTTGTTCCCGCTAGTATGTATGTCACAGCAACTGCCTCAGTGGACAACTATGGTCATTAGTTTTGTGAACCTGGGCATACGACACTACAGGTATGTGAATAATCTTGGCCAAAGCTCCAGAATAGGTACGTGCCACCGGATGACTGTCCAGATATACGAGCAGAACAAGAGGCAAAAAGTGAACAAGATGTCAGCAACAGAAAAAAACTGACGCCACTGACGAATTGAAGTCTGCCGCAGAAAAAAGTGACAAAAGTCGGCATCAAGAGCAGCCGAGGGTGGAGAAAAAAGTGAAGCGAATGTAATGAGACCAGACCATGCACTAAGCGAGTAGCGTCGAGCGGCAGACAAGGAGAGGTCGGTAACAGGAAAATGAAGAAGTCAGTTGCAAGTAAGTGCCGAATGTGGCGATGTGGCGTGTCGCTGCATTGTTTCAATGATGACTGCACAAATAGTCCACATTGTTCGTGAAATGAATTCTGCCAATTTTTTGTTTAAAAAAGAATTTCTATTCTCACGCACCGAAGTTCGTCCGTTGCCGATCTATAATCAACGAAGTGACGTCGTGCTTAGCAGTAGACGTGTACCTTCGATGATTAACAGCGTCTTACCGAGTCGAGAAACTTGAGGATCCTCTTCGAAATCGCGAAGCACCCAGACGCGAACCCAATTCCTCGGCTCCGAATGGGTCAACATCGTTCTTAGAACTGGGGGAAAGCTGACGAGCGGTGCGGCATTGGCGTTCGGATTTCCTCCCGAAAGCCGGGACTACTTCCCCCCTGCACCCCCCCCCCCGCCCCCCGAGCGCGGATTAACGCTTAGCAATTCGAACGTCGTATCCGAGAAACTTCCAGCACCGATGAAATATAAACCTAGCGTCCTCCAATCCACGCGATCGAACGCGGACCGGCGCGTAGAGTTTGCAACTAAGATTACGATCTCGACCGCGTTCCACAAAGGATCAATTAAGTGGAACATGTTTCCAAAGAAAATGTTCCACTTTCTAAGCTGAATCTATGTAGAACGAATGTCCTTGAGCGTTTGGTTCTTCGGTCGAGATTTTTACAACTGTTACTGCATGTCCCTCGTATTAATGTTCCATAAAAGCTTCGCTACATATAAGTAAAGCATCTTATAGTCTTTTGCCAGACGTTAAACCATCTAAGTGGAGCACCTTGATCTCGATGAACATAAGTTTTATCAACTAAGTAGGACATGGTATTCGAAATGATTTTTACTTAGTGTAACTCTGTGGAATAAGATTGAAAATGTACTAAAGGAAACACTAGCGCTACGGAGTTCAGCTGCGCTGCGGATGATGGTTAAACATGTATGTGCCTAACATTAGCGCTTGCGGTTTCAGATATTCTTCTGGCTTTACTTACGGTGCTTTATCTGCTTCTACTGGCACAAATTTCAAAGCACTCCTATTTATCTTGACGCAGAAGGCAATAAAAGTTGGTGCACTTGCATATTTGCTGCGAATTTACACAATATATGACACCCTATTTTGGTGAGAGTGATAAATTTGCCAACTCAGCCGTTTGAACCCAGAGGGAAGATATTTAGGAAAGTACATGCACACGAACTCTCATTATCATGCTGGCTGAAATTCCATGCTCGCGTCTCCTATAGACAAAGAATTACTTCTCCTAACTTTTGTAGTAAACTGTATGGGCCAATGAAAAGTGCTTCGAGCAGTGTTGGCTACCGAGTGAGAAACTCGGTAAATTTGGCTGGCAATGATGCGATTAGCATTATCAGGCTACCTTACGCACTTTTCGAGAGTCTGTGTGTCTCTCTTTCACCGTTTTTCACCAACTTGGTTCACTGCGCAGTTTTTGGTCTAATGGTTGGATTACCGGGCTTCTGAAATGAGACGACTTACTGGGATAACTGCGTATGTGAAACTAGGTACGTTGCAGCTCTTCTACGAATCACTGTAATACCAACTTCGGGCAATGGGTATGTGGCACGTATGTGCAAGGTATGTGCCGAATGTGCAAGGTATGTGCCGCTCTTCAATAAACCGGTTTGGCGCCAACTTGGGTGACTCAGTATGTGCCACTGCGGATGTACTGCTCTTCAACGACAAAAAATTATTTACATTTATCCGCTGTTGGGCGGAGCTTGGAGGCGAAATGCGCAAATAAGCGTGCACGTAGATTTATGTGGACGTTAAGCAACCCCTGGTGGTCCAAATTATTCCGGACTCCCCCCTCCTCATAATAGAATCGTGGCTTTGGCACTTGAACCCCCTACTTTTTTGATAAGATGCGCATAAAAGACGCCGCAGCAAATCTGCTATCTGAGCAATGTTTCCGAAATTGATTAAAATACAGTTGCTTTTAAGCAGCTATTCGTTTTCGATGAGACCACATGTACTCTGAATCTCACCACGGCCTGAAAGATCCGCTTTTACCGGAAGTCAAATTAATAGTCGCCTTCTTAAATGAATGTTTCAACACTGCACAGAGGCTCATAGCTCTAGTATCCTCTTGCACACATGTGAAGAAAAACATTCTATTCAAGTTTGTCATAATTCAGAAAGGTGCCAAATTTGTATAGGAAATAAATGAAAACGAAATCAATATAAACATAACACGAACGTTGTCTCTGTTCTTAGCGTGCTATAAAGTATTCCGCGAGGACACAGGTAAAGACGAACTAGGAAAAGCCAGAGCTATCGCCGACTGAGATTGGCTGCAAACAAAGGTACCGACACTTGAATTTAGGCAAGAACAACAATTATTAGGAGTGCACTCTAAATCGTGTTTCACTTAAATCGATAATGAAACCTGAAGACGCCTGGTGAATATTATTGTCCCCAGCAAATTTTATGGCTTTTCTGCTGAAAGCGAATGCTACGTGTAGGCATCGGGCACCATGTCCTTCTTCTGGAAAATATAAGTTAACTAAGGAAAAAGGGGGGGGGGGAGGCGAGATAGGAGTGCTATGCCAAAAGATAAAAATATCCACTCATTATACACACATTGGTATGGTATGGCGACGCTGTGAGTGAATTTATATGAAACCAAGTTATCAAGACCACCACCTATGGCAGGTAAATGAAGAAGAATTAGAAAATGACCATTAAAAACCCAGGTTTGTTGTTAAACCATGATGTCTGGCGAAAAATGGCAATACATACATGATAAATATGTAATGCCAGAAACAATCGTACGGCTACTCTAAGTTCCTAAGTGGTTTCTCACTTTCTTTTTATTTTTCTGGGACCCCTGTGTCGTGTTTGAATCACCGCAATGAAATTCAACTGTATTAGCAGTTGCCGCTTAAATAGAAGTAACGTCCACTATTGTATTGCTACCCGTAAAACCTTGGTAAATAAATGCACCATCAATGCTCCTAAATTGCGGCCAATAAGGCTTCCAGAGCTTAAGCATTGCTCGAGTCATGTGTGCTGTTTCTTTTATTCTGTGTATGCAGCTTGCGCTCGTGCGAACACCATGACGGTACTGAGCATCTTCAGCACAGTGAGCATGGAGGAGGTGGGGAAGGCGGCTCCCAAGTGCTCGTTATGGATGAAGGTAATTGTTTTTCAGCGAACGCAACATGCCACAATTTGTCAGCGGCGACGAGTATTTGCAGGAATTTATTTTGCAGTCGTCTGAAATTTTAAAATAAGTGCAAACTTATTTGAGGAACAGTTGCGGCGAAAATAATTTTACACTTGGTGAAAGATTTCATACGACTGCAATGAATTCTTGCAAGGGATTGTTGCCCGCGACAAATCGTGGACACGCGAAAATGAAATTGATCGGAAGTGCCAGAGCGACAAGCGAAAAAGAAGTGCCATGGTTGAACGTGATTAAACCAGGTTTGTCGAGCGATAGCACGGTTTTGCTTCCTTTGAGAATGGACACATACGCTGCTGGGCACGGCCGCCGCAGCGAGTGAATCGACCTTCAAGCTGCGTCTCGCTTCAACGATAAGTAAGCGTGTAATGCACAGTGCATGGGAAGCTGCACTGTGAGCGGAGATAACCTCCCGGTGGGAGTATTATGCCCGTCTTCCAGCGATCCGCCGGTTTGGAGTTTATTATACTCCGCATGAATGGAGTAAAATGTTTACTTCCTCCTTGGGGAATTTTTGCATAGAACCATGGGAGTATATTTTTCTGTACAACTATTACACACAGCGCGCACTAAAAAACACGGACGAAGAATAGACAAACACGAGCGCTGACTCACCACTAAAAGTTTTTTTTTCTTATTTAGCCATTTTTCTGTCTCTTATTTTTTTTTTACTTTGCACTGGACGGAGTTTTTCGGGGTGCAACAGGAGTATAAAAAGAGGTATCGCATCAGTTTGCGTGAAGGTCTGTTATATGCATAGGCTACTGGTCAAACTTAGTAATATACACACAAGACCGCGCCAAATTTAATAAAACAAGTCAATGGAAGCAAACGTTTATGACACAGACAAACATATGAGAAACGCCAATGCGTTTTGAGACATCGAATGCTTTGAGACACCCAACGAACACGCGATACCCATAAAGCGACGCTGCCAGTATATATAGCTACGATAATGTGTGCTTCAAAACCACCTAGCGAGCAGCTGTGTTGGTTTCATAATTACAACTCACGTGCTCGCTCATACGGGACCTGCCTCTCTGAAATTAACAGAAGACCTTAGTCAGCACAAAACAGTTATTTCAGAATATTGAGAAAAAAAATCATGGTATAATTTCTCAACTTTAGCATGCTATTCTGTGAGTGCTGAAGCGACTTCGCACAATGCCAGCGTTCGAGGCCAGAAAGTAGTGCCTTAGAGTAAGCAAGAAAAATGTGAGTGCGTGTGCTTCAAGGCAAAATTAACGTTGTGGGAAATAGTGGTAGCGTAGCAGCAATGTATTACGTGTGAGCATGACCCGCAGCAGCCAACGTAACATCGAAAAGTGCGTAGTCATACATTTTTTAAGGCCGCACTACTTGCTCAGCGTCCAAGCAATGTCTCTGGCTTGTGAAACGGAGCTACATCTCTGATCTGTCGACTGAATCCTCACACTCGAAGCCGGCAGGCATGATTCTTAATCACTCTCTGGCATAGAGCATAACGTTAATGCAATATTGGAAGCACCGACGCGATCAAAGCAGAAGTGCACGATAACAATTCAATTCACATCACTCAGTAAGAAGCTTTATTTACAGTACGCATACTTAAGTCCTACCGTTTTTGCTGGGCGAGAATAGCCGTACACAGACACATACAAACAGTTGTTTGCACTCCGGTCTTTGTCACTGATACCACAGCACCACAACGAACATGAAATACGCTATTCATGTGCGGCTCGCACGGACGCCGTCGTTCAATTACTACACTGGACGCTGTCAGCATGTACTCACAAGGACATAAAAGTCATATTTCACGCACTGAAGAACGCAAGCCATGGTCACGAAGCACAAAAACACAGTCAGAAACCTGAGCCGTCAACAGGAGTCAATGAGTAGCTTCGAGTATTACCTAAGCATTTTTGCACACTTGGAAACGTGGTTCTTGCACTCATTGTTATCACCAAAGTAATCACAGAAAACGTACTTGAAGCCGAGATACAGTGAGCTTAAGGCACGCCTATAACATTTACTGGAAGGAAATACGGGAAACAAATTGACGAAAAGCTGTCAGGGAACGCCACTTCAAAGATGTAAGCAAACCGTCAGCCACGAGCCCGGCCGAATTTGCCAAACGCGGCCGGTCGCTGGCGCGGCGTACAGCCTCATGGGAAGTGCCATGTGACCGACCTGTATCAGCGTGGGCAGTTTTGTAAAATGCCCTGCTCGGAGTTTTCACAGATAACAAGATTTTAAAGCCGAGTAAAATCGTGTCATGTCGCCGTAATCCTCCCGCACCTAGCTATCGGAGTGAAATGAGGGAATGCCACTGTATTGCTTCCATACATAGTAAATATTCAAGGATGGGGACGTATTAGGGCACATAACTTGCGAACAACTCCCAGGTGGGTTTGTTTTCGTTCACAGTGTACCAGCACTCGACGCATTTTGTCCACATCGCAAATCGCTTTCAAGATATGGGCGCTCACAAGGCGTACGCAGCAGCTGCCATCATGGCAAGCTAAGTTACAGTTTGACCTTGGCTTAGCTTGAAGGTCATATTTACGGAACCAGGCAGTTTGTGGGTTTGTTCCTTGAGTAGTAGAACTATCGCTCTTAAAGAAAGGTGAGACACAGCTGGAAGGAGTGTGGAAGAACAAAGCCCAAAACCTGAGTCATGATGATCGCGTTTTTTGAGTGCCTATAAATTTTCCACAATAGATTTGCACATGAACGTCAATAAGTTAACGCAGCTCTGTACATGGAGACTCCGAAGCCTTGTAGAGGTTGTGTGTGTCTCATTCGATCAAATTTTCCAAAAATACGGCGCTCGGTTCTGCACCACGATAATGTCCCTGGGCACTCTACAT
Source organism: Dermacentor andersoni (assembly GCF_023375885.2). NCBI lineage: Eukaryota > Metazoa > Arthropoda > Arachnida > Ixodida > Ixodidae > Dermacentor > Dermacentor andersoni. The sequence goes on from NC_092823.1 coordinate 104,208,865, forward strand.
TGATAGTACGTCAGCATTATGACACGCAATTCCATAACAGTGTCAGAACACCTTCGTTACAAGCCGGATTTAGCCCCCTGCTATTTGTTTGTACCCCAAATGGAAACTGCTTCTCCGCGGGCGGTATTTTGTAGGTGTGACGGTAATTCACGAGGAAGTGACAACGCTTCATAAGTGCTGTGACGGGTTTCTACAGTAGTTTTGGAAGGCAAATTGCTTATAGCTCAAGATTTGCATGCTTACGAGGAACGGTTTCACGATGTAAGACAGACAGCACATGGATAAAAAGTAACTTATTTGAATCTTATTGTCGGGATCCTAAATGTGGCATTTCCCCGCGAACTCGTCCTGTTATCCATCATAAAAACTTCATTCTTCAAAACAACAGTGTGAAGGTAAAGGCGTTGACGGCGATAGCATTTTAACAATGGCTGCACCCGCATATGCCGAAACATGGCTGGCACATACCAATTCGCCTCTCTCACCTTCCTCTGGCGTCGACGAAGATAGGCGCACAGGTGCTTTCGCATGAATTTTGTGACGTCGGGCATTCCTGGATTACGCCATTCAACTCTCATATAGAAAGATTCCACATGTCAAGTATTCCGCATATTCAGTGATCTCGTATGACCACATGAGAACACATATAATTCGCATGTTTTCTCATATTATGCTACGAGGTCTTTAGGTGTGTGTCACGTACATCATAGGAGATTTAGTGTTACCTTTACTTCCTGGAAGAAGTGTTGAAATATGGTTCTGTGTGATAGAATCGTAGTGATAATAAAGTATGACGGACGGGATCGTGATTATGTCATCGGTTATTATGGTGCCCTATATGGTGTATGCTGGCTGAGGGAAACAATTATGGCCGAAACTCACTTACGTGTTATTATCGCGGTGCGAAGAATAAATACTGCTTCCTTATTTGCGTGTTTCGGAGCTAAACGCTCTCCCTTCTCTTGTTCCGTTAGATTTGGGTAGCGCTGCCTATCCCTCGCTGTTGCACGGTAGCTCTACCTCTAGGACACCCAAATTGTCGTATGGCCAAGTGACTTATCTTGCATGAACATTTTTTACATGCCTAATAGAGATTACTTATTTTCAAACTTCGAAGTCACGTTGTAATTTCCCACTTTTCACAAAAGCAAGAAACTCAGTTTTATTTTATATTTTATTACTTACTACTTCATAAACACTCTTTTTCCCTTTATTACTAGATCAGGATTGTAGCATTATTTCATCGGGTTTTTTAACGGTAAACGTAATTCTTTAAACGTGAATAGAACTGAAAGTGACATCAAGTGACCTTGCTATGTAATTTCCCGCACTAGAAATTTTCCCCCGGAAATTTTGGTCTACATTCCAGGAGTACTTTAAGCTTACTTCAAAAAATTAAACAAAAATTGAAACCAGAGTGTTGCGTATAATGCATGTATCTTGAAGGTCACCACATTAAGGGTGTGTGGAATCAACCCATAATTTGTGAAATTATTTTGCGCCTATTGCAAAAGCATGGGCACACCCCAAATTATAGGGCCATGTGCGCGAACAGTATACCTTACGATGACGTATTGCCAATGGAACCGAATGTAAATGGGTGGTGTCAGCATATAACCTCTGGAAAAGCCCCATAACTTGATTTGGGTGGCCAACAAATGTCTTCCAAATATCTAATTACCACCGTGACAAACTTGGACAGCAGAGAAGGCATGAATAATCTCTTTGTAATTCCTCCACATCTTTTAGGTGAACATTCCCGAACAAAACAAAAATACACTTAAACTGTACTGTTTAAATGTTTGTTTACCATGGTTAATTAATTAAAGTGCTGCAGTGTCGAACTTTTCACTCACTCATTGCGGAATGAAATTGCACAGGAAACATTCACGCTGACTCTATTTAAACTAATAACCAAGGGCTTCCAGAAAGCCACTCTCTTGATTATAGAAGTTATGGGCTTGAAGGCGCATCTTATTGCGAGCATCATTCTTCGGGAACATCACACAGTTCGCGGTGCCTGCCTGCCTGCCATGCCTGGTTTCCTGGCCGTCCGTTCCATTTGATTGACGACATTTGCGTTAAGGTAAAACGAAAAGCTGAGAAGTTCCTAGTAGGGGGAGTATAACAGAGAGATAGTCCAGCTGATGTAAGCAACCCAAACCAAATATAGGAATTCTGGCTAATTCTGTAGCCCGTAACGACTCAAGGCACTTCAATTGGAAAGAGTGCGGGCCCGCCCTTCGATGACGTGGGCGCCATAGTATTTTTCGTCACATCTGAGGGGCGACCAAGATAAGCGCGAAGTGTAAGCAGGTGCCCTTATGGAATTCAAATGCGACGAATCTTCTACGTCCGTCTCGGTGATGGAGTCATTGTGTGTCCTCGATGTCCTTTCATCTTTCCCTATTCGTGCCCATTGACGTGCGTATCTTTTGTGATGTTCTCTTTTTAGAGGACGAATGCTGCATTCTTTCCGCCTTGGTAAAAATGACATCATCTTTCTTCCTTGCGTCTAAGTGGCCGAAGGTAACGGAATGGAAGAGCATGAAGGGACCGGGATGAGAGAAGGGACATAGGACGAGACAGTCGCTTTGCGGCGAGATCGACAGCTTCTGGTCAAATTGAACTTCTTGTCGTCGTTTTTTCTGTATTTTACGTAATGTAAATATTATTACTTGCTATATAAGCCTTGTGTTGTAAACCAGTCCTAAATATTGGTCTAATTCGTATGTCATCTCCTCCACTACGGTGCGTGAACTTTCCACGTGGTCGCAGCATTCTAAGAGGTAAAGCATCGGGCTGCCGTACTGAAGAAGTAGGGTTCGACATTGACCGTCGGATATCTTTTAAAGTCATGAGAATTCATTGGGAGCAACTCCAAGTTTGCGGTGCGTGTGTTTGTATCTAACCTCTTTCAGACCAACTTGAGCCATTCGGTATGGGACGCAGGGTATGTTCCACTCTTAAATAAAAGCTTTTGACACCAACTTGTTTCACTAGGCATGTGTCGCTGCGCATGTGCCGTTTTTCAACGTCAAAAGAAAGATGGCAATTTCTTTGTTTCTTGGCGAAACTGAACCAGCATCGCAAATATTCAGGCTATTTAGGCTTTTTATCTTGTCCTAGGTGTCTGAATATATAGGATGTTTCTTTAGCTGCTTCACATTTTTTAAAATTGCATGTTGCAGGTACGAAAATTTTAAGTCGTGAGTTAATTTGTTTGATGAGGCGGCGAATACTGCTTGAAAAAAATAAAGATTTGTTGAATAGTAAACATAATAACACAATTTACCTTTTCAATTAATTACTTTACGGCGCATTTTCAACCCATTAACTGTAGCTAGTGGGTTTATAAGAGATATCAACTTTCAACGAATTCTAAGGTGGCACTGGTTTCGAAATATGCGCCGTCAAGTTTGCGGCAAAAGGTACTGTTGTGCCTCCTATATTTCATTAAAAAAAAAGCAATATTTCTTTTAAACGCAACGCCAGAACGCTAATGACAATAGAGTTCGTAGGACACTTTCACCATTATCTCGAAACTTGTGGAGTTCTGAGACTTAGTTTTAGTGGATGCACTTTCGGAATTCACCGGCTGCGACAAGTAAATTTTAGAATGTGTTATCAAATGATTATTTAAGATTATGTTAGTGTAGTTACGTTCCACTAACTTTTTGAGTTCTCGTAGAAGTATTGGCCGGCTCATCGAGCAAATTAACTCTGTGGTTAAAATTAGGCCAAGTGCACAGAGAATTTCTTCAAAGCTTGTGCAGCTAAAAAAAGACATGCCCCGTGCGCGTACTTAGCGGCCGCGGCGCTAGATGGCGCAATGAATCCACCGGGAATCGCAAGAGTGGATACCGGTTGCAGTACACGCCACATGCATTACACGCTTCGGTGTCGTCAATACGATGTGTTTATACATTGCTTCAAGGATGATCCCATTTACATCGACAGTCTTCGTTTGAAGGTTTCTGGAGCAATCTCAAATTTCAACTAACATATTTGGGTAGCGTTTCTTGTTACGTTGCGTAATTTTTGAAGACATAGCCTTAACGACCACATACGCGAACGATTTCAATTCCTTGCTTGAACTCTACGCTTGCTCGAAGCGTGATAAGCAAGGCGTTATTTGAATATCGTCAAATTTCGGACGCATAGCGCCACAGCCAGACGTGCGCCTGCTCAGACGCCGATGCTAGATGTATGTAGAACGTGAAAACGCCTGCATCAAGGTAAACGCTGGCTACAGGGCATTGCGAACACGCAACGTTTCCTGCAAGATGCGAGTCCCCATTCGCTAGGCTGTGTACGGCGCTGTCAGGTTGGCTGGAAAGCTTGTAGGCCAGGGGCACATACATTGTAAAATAATAGGCACTCTTTACTTTGAACGGTGTAACATATTTGACGCAATAGGAGGCTTTGCTTGCAAGCCGAATTGTCATACGGGCACTGTACCCATCGGCGCGGGCGTGGAAGGCAAGCTGGAAATCTTAGAACGCATCAAAGGTCTCGCGACGGTGCATGCATCCTAAAGATGTGATAGTTGGCTTTCAGTGGCACGCGTGCGCCAGATTCTTGGCCGCGCAAGAGCACGCGCAATTATCATCAGCGTTATGTATAAAAATTAAGAGTAAATTATGGGATTTTACGTGTCAAAATCGAGCTGTGATTATGAGAGAATCCGAAGTGGGGGACTCTGGAAATTTGGACCACACGGGCTTCTTTATTATGCACTAAATAGAAGTACATGGGTGTTCGTATTTCGCATCTGTGGAAATGCGGCTGCCGTGGCCGCGATGTGATCGGGCGATGGCGTTTTTTATCGGCGGCTAAAACGTGTCACCACGAATAGAGGTAAGAGAAGGCAATAAAACGATTTCTCTTGAGTATTACGTTGGATGTGCACAAAATCTGTGTTCCCATTAATGCTAAATAAAATTTCATGATGGAAATTTTTGTTTTTTAGGAAATGATAGGGAAGACTTCAGATAAAGTAACAAAAATAGTTTGGTAGCGCTTACCACCGTTGGCACTAATCGGCGCGTTTTAAAGGGCCCGCTCATAGCACCCCTCTTTTCCTGCATTTGTCCATTCGTTCGTCTTTCCGTCCGTCCATCCGTCCGTCCGTCCATCCGTCTATCCATCCATCCATCCATCCATCCGTCCATCCGTCCGTCCATCCGTCCGTCCGTCCGTCCGTCCGTCCGTCCGTCCCGCCGTCCGTCCATCCATCCATCCATCCGTCCATCCATCCATCCATCCATCCATCCATCCATCCATCCATCCATCCATCCATCCATCCGTCCGTCCGTCCGTCCGTCCGTCCGTCCGTCCGTCCGTCCGTCCGTCCGTCCATCCGTCCGTCCATCCATCCATCCATCCATCCATCCATCCATCCATCCATCCATCCATCCATCCATCCATCCATCCATCCGTCCATCCATCCATCCGTCCATCCGTCCGTCCGTCCGTCCGTCCGTCCGTCCGTCCGTCCGTCCGTCCGTCCGTCCGTCCGTCCGTCCATCCATCCATCCATCCATCCGTCCATCCGTCCATCCGTCCATCCGTCCATCCGTCCGTCCGTCCGTCCGTCCGTCCGTCCGTCCGTCCGTCCGTCCGTCCGTGCGTTCGTCCGTCCGTGCGTTCGTCCGTCTTGCCAATTTCTATCGTCTCCTAGCGGCGTGATGCACTGCGGTTACTTGTTTCTCTGCAAAATGGCCTCATAAGTGCGATGTTTCTTTTTCTATTGCACTACTAGCTCTTGACGACTTTGTATAACTATTGTATTATTGCACTGCGAAGATTATATGCTGGTTTCTAATTTGCGTGTTTGCGCGCTAGACATTCTTGCTTCTCTTCTTCCGGTAAATTAGGGCAGCGCTGCCAGTTCCTCGCTGTTGCACGGTAGCCGCGCCTCTAGCCTCTAGGACACCCAAATAATCGTACGGTCACATGACTCATCTTCAATGGACTATTATTACATAGATAGTACAGATTAGGAACTTTCAAACTTTGAAGTCACGTTATAACTTCAGATTCTTCACAAAACTATGACAGTCATATTTTATTATAGGCTATTTCATAAAATTCGTATTTTTTACCACTGATAGGTGTGTATATTGTACCATTCTTTTGTGGGATTTGTAAGCGGGGAATGTAAATAATTTAGCGTGAATAAAGAAATTGAAAGTGACTGCGTAACCTTACTGAGAGCTTACTATGAAATTTATCGAAACCAACGTATTGTGATTAATGCATTTATTTTCAAGTTAACCACATTAGGTGTGTATGGGCTGAATCCAAAATTTGTGCAATGGTTATTGTACACCCATTGCGGAACATGGAGAGACCTAACATTCTGGGGCATTCTGCTTAAAAGAAAGCAACAGAAGGCGAATTGCCAATAAAGCCTAACGTAAATAGGCGGGGCCAGCATATACCCCCCCGAAAAGCCCAGTACTTGCTCTGGATGGCATGTAAATATTGTTTAAATATCTAATTACCATCATCATAAACTCGGACACGAAGGAAAGCCTAAATAAGCTCTTTATTATTTCTCCACGTCTTTGATTCTAACATTCCAGAACAAAACAACACAATACTTAAGCTGACCTGTTTAAACGTTTGCTGGAAAATGGATGTTGAATAACGTGCTGCAGTGTCAAACTTTTCACTCAGTTGCTGTTGAAAGAGTCTGGGCAGGAACTATGGACGCTGATTCTGAATTTAAACTAATAACCCAAGGCTTCCAGAGAGCTACTCTCTTTATGAGAGAATTTTTGGGCTTGAAGGCGCATATTATTATGAGTATCATTCTTCGGGGTCATCACACCGGTTGCGACGTCTGCCACCCTGCCATGCTTGCATGCTTGCCATGACTGGACTGTGCCTGCCTGCCTGCCGGCCCGTCTGCTGTGGTTCATTGACGCCATTCACCTTTAAGCCAAAATGAAGAGGTGAGATGTCAAGGAGCTCTGGCTAATTGTGTAGCCCATAACGACTCAAGACCCGTCGATTAAGAAGAGTGCCAGCTTCACAATCAGTGAAGTGTGTGTTTTAGTATTTTGCTTTACATCCTAGGGGCGATCACGAAAAGCGCGAACTGGAACCAGGCGTGCTTATGGAATACCAACGGGACCAAACTTCCACGTACGTTTCGGAGACGGGGTGGTCACTGTGTGTCCTCGATGTCTTTCCATTTTTCGATGTTCGGCTACAGAACTCGCTCTCGGATCTTTATTTGCAGTTCTTTCATGCATCGTGGAACCACGTCTTGGCTGGTGCTTTTTAGTAAGCTTTCCGCCTGTGTTTGTCAAGATCTGCTTTTGTTGTGTACCACGTAGAAATGCCCCCACCGCAGACTTCATTGTGCGTTAGAATGCAGGCAGTGATACAGACGTACAGAGCGGTTGACGACGTGTTCGCGTTTTTGCCTGGATGAGCGAGAATGTTCGCATTTTCTAATTCGCGAGTGCAGCTCATGTTTACACAATATTTTGGGCACTGAGAACTTTTGTATCATTACTCTAGCTACCATTTCCTTCACGCAGACATTATTATATGTTCTGTTCGGAAATGTCTATGCAGTCGTGTACTTATGTTTTCTTCATGCATTCCCAACGTGTCATGCTAGCATTCGGTACGCTAGGTGGACACCACTCGGTGTTGATAAAGGTATGGAACAGAGCAACTTGCAAGATACTCTAAACTATAATAACCACCATTAAACGTAAACTGTGCGGTCATATACAATGTGCGCTGTCGGCATGCATGCTAACCGCGCACATCGCTGCTCACAAGTTCAGGAATGGAGCGTTTGCCATTTTATTCTTTCAGTGCATGCATTTCCAACAAAATGCGCAAATTTTCACTTTGAATATATGCCTGGTGGTCCGCATATGCTATCTCACTCTTCAGCGTTGCAAGAACTTTCTCAGTAAAAAAAAGTATGAGTTCTGTGTCAGTAAGAATGAGAGGCACAATTAAAATTGCCAATTTGCGCGTGTGAACTTGAATCGTTCCTGAAACTGCCATTATTGCATGCTTCGCACCGTGGACGACCATGAAGACGTATCTTGAAATTCTCAAACGGTGGTTTAGTACATGGAGTCATAATTTGGTTGTGGCTCTCCAGTAACCACTAAAGCAGTAAAAGTAAACACTCATGTTGAAGATGAACAGCACATATACTGTGTTGGTGCTAAATGTTTTCGTTTTGTCGAAAATTTTCCGCTTTTTTATAAACGCTCGCGGCAATGTGCCGTAGAGTTGGATGCTGTCATGCTTGAAAATTGTGCCCCCATCCAGTAGCGTCCCTTGTGCGAGAGGCCGCAAATCCCTACAAACGAAGAACCGATTTGCGTGCTTCTTTGTATTGACACCTGTATAGTCTTACATCTGGGTTGAGAGTCAATTTTGCGTATTGTATGATCCCCTCTATATTCCCATTTGTGTTTCTAGATTTAAAAAAATAATAGTGCTCGTCTTACTCGTCTTCGCTTTGCGTAACATACGCTTGACAGATGCATAGGGAAATTTGCTGTCTGAGTGATGTTTCGGAAACTTATTAAAATGCAGTTGCTTTCATGCAGCTTTTCGTTTTCGATCAGACCGCATGTACTCTTAAGAGGAAGCTTCAGCTCGGGCCCAACTCCGACGCGGCCTATTCAAATACATGTAAAAACACAAAAACGTTTTTCTGAGATAACCGCTGAACCGATTTTAATGAAATTTGTTGCATTTGAGAGAAAAAGTTAAATTCTAGTGACTGTTGGAAGCGGAATTTTGATTTAGGGTTTAAATTTTGTTAGAAGGATTTTCAAAAATTCAGACGTATGAAATAAATAGAAGCACGAAGTTTACAAGCTAATAGCTCTGCATAAAGAACAGATATCGCAGTTCTGTAAATGGCATCCATTAGACCATTCAAGGCGGACAAATTTGATATGTCAGTTTACATCTTACGTGAATTTGTTACGTTGTTTACGAGGGTTCTGCAAAAGTTGTAATTACACAATGCTCTATTTTTTGAGGTTCATGTGTAACATATCAAATTTGTCCGCTTTAGATGTGCCATCAGGTGCAATTCACAGAATTGCGATATCATTTTTTCTTGCTGAGGTACGGAGTTGTAAACTTGATAGTTTCGTTTTCTGAAAATTTGCAATTTTTGCCAAATTTTTATAAAAAATTGTCGACCTAAATCGAAAATTAGAAACCAACAGTCACTAGATTTTCAGTTTTTCTTGTATATGCAGCCAACCCCGTCAAATTTGGAGCAGTGGTTGCCGAGAAAAACGAATTCTCCTTTTACATGTATTTAGATAGGAGCACCCGAGCTAAAGCTTCCTCTTAATACCACCACGGACTGAAAGATCCGCCTTTATTGAAAATCAAATTATTTACGGCTTTCTTAAATCAATGTTTCAAAACTGCACAGAGTCACATAGCTCTCGTATCCTCTTGCGCATTTGCGAGTAAAACTATTTTTTTTAATTTGTTATAATCCAGGCGCATGTCACCTTTCTATTGTTATTATTAGAAATATCAATACAAAGATAACAGATACGACGCTAATGTACTGCACGAGGACATAGTTGAAATTGAAGGGGAAAAGTCAGGGCTACCGCTGATTGAGACTGGCTGGAAACAAACGCAGCCACGTTCGAATTTTCCCAAGAATAATTATTGTCAGGAGTCCACTCTAAATCCTTTTTCACGTAAGTCGGTTCTGAAACCCCAATACACGTGGTGGACATTATCGTACTCAGCCAATTCTATGGCGTTTCTGCTAGGGCCTCTTGTCCTCAATAGGGCCTCCTGTCCTCCAGTTGGAAAATATAAGTTAACAAAGAAAAAAGGGGAGCAATATGCGAGTGCTATGCCCAAAGATAAAATTTTCCACTCATTAGACACACATTGGTGTTGTATAGTGACGTTGTGAGTGAATACATATTGACACGTGTACTTATATTGATCGGGCGACCACGTTTCGCCGCCTAACAAATCTTATCGCACAGCGCGGGACGCGTCTGCATGTATCCGAAGTTTCTAGAAAGTTATCGATGCTTCTATCCGCTGTCTGTTGTCGCCGAGCCTTGTCTTATCTGATTTCATCGCGTGACTCGAATGTTGTAGAACTTTGTGGAAGGCATGCGGGTCCCAACGATTAGTCTGGAACATTCGATGACTGCTGCATAAAAGCCGATGCACTTGACCCGCTGATCAGATTTTCGACGATCGCCAGCAGTGTTCACCGCTATCGTTGTGCTATAAGTGTAGCCTGTTTTTGTGGGCACAGGTTCGCCCAATAAAAGTTAGTTTTGTTCTTCACAGTATTGCTACTGTGTTCTTGAACGTCACCACCACGTGACATCTGGTGGAGGTGCTTTTCGTTCATGTACCGGACGCCCCCGACAAGCCGTGATCCAAGCCCGGACTGCAAAGAGAACACCAACGTAGTCCCGGAGCATCGAGCAAGCCGCCGTCTTCAACAGCTGCCCCCGGAGCACGGACTTCTACCTGAGAAGACCAAGAAGATTGTGGACAAGGCAACCCCAATGGCAGCCCCAGCGTCCCCCATCGTGCTGCAGCAGCCCAGGGAACCTCCGACGTTCCGCGGATCAACATTTGAGGACCCGGAAACCTGGCTCGAGACGTATGAAAGGGTCGCTAGGTTTAACAGTTGGGACAGCGACGACAAGCTGCGGCATGTCTATTTCGCACTGGAAGACGCCGCCAGGACCTGGTTCGAGAATCGAGAAGCCACCTTAACGACGTGGGACCTGTTCCGAAGCGGCTTCTTGCAAACGTTTACAAGCGTCGTGCGAAAAGAGCGAGCCCAAGCACTCCTAGAAACCAGAGTGCAGCTGCCAAACGAGACGATCGCGATCTTCACGGAAGAGATGGCCCGTCTTTTCCGGCACGCCGACCCGGAAATATCAGAAGAGAAAAAAGTCCGCTTCCTGATGCGGGGCGTCAAGCAAGAACTTTTCGCAGGACTTATTCGTAACCCGCCGAAGGCCGTAGCTGAGTTTTCGGCAGAGGCATCGACGATCGAGAAAACTCTGGAGATGCGCACCCGGCAGTATAACCGCCAGAGCCTCACGCCGCAGTACGCCATCCAAGGACTGGATTCCGGCGACCTTCAGGAGACCATCAGGGCCATTGTGCGCGAAGAACTGCGCAAGGTCCTGCCTTCGTCGCAGCCCCAAGTGGCTTCGATCGCCGACGTCGTCAAAGAAGAGGTGCACCGATCGCTTGGAGTTCCCGAGCTGCAACCACAATTACCGCAGCCCCAGCCAGAAGCGATGACATACGCCGCCGTCGCACGCCGTCAAGGTCCCCCTCCGCGATCACGCCAGGGCCCTGCAACGACGCAATTCCGTCGTCCGCCGCCGCCGCCGCCAGCACGCCCACCCGTCGCCCAGCGTACCTACGCGAGGAAGACGGACATTTGGCGAGCCCCCGACCACCGCCCGCTCTGCTATCACTGCGGAGAAGCCGGCCATGTGTACCGCCGATGCCCATACCGCGACATGGGATTGCGAGGGTTCGCCGTCGACGCACCGCGCCCTCGGGAAGGTGAACGCCCTCGTGACATCGCCGACTACCTCGCCGCTACTCAGTGGAGCCCTCGACGACCGTCCCGTTCGCCGTCACCAGGCCGCTACCTGTCGCCACAGCGCCGACCATACAGTGGCCCAGCCCGGGGTCGGTCCGTCAGCCCATATCCGGAAAACTAAAAGCAGCAACCGATGGAGGTGCGGTTGCTGTTCGTCGAACTGACGAAGATCCTCCGCCGCCGACGAAGACGCCGAAAAGACTACCTCGACGACATAACAACGACGTCACACCGCCGTTCCGACGAAGTCTGGCAGGAAAGAACACGCCGACGAAAGACCACCTGACGACGCCACGTACCAACCACAGGTCAACTCAACGCAGCCGTGATCCGACGCCGAGGCCTAACTGTAACGCAAGACAAAGAACCACCGACCTCGACGTGCTTCTCGACGGCCACGCAGTTACCGCCTTAGTAGACACAGGAGCCGATTACTCCGTCATGAGTGGACCCATCGCAGCCCAATTGAAGAAAGTTAAGACTGCATGGGAAGGCCCGTTAATTCGGACCGCTGGAGGACACCTCATCACGCCGAGTGGAATCTGCACAGCAAGAATTACCATTCATGACGGGACTTACCCTGCCACCTTCGTTATCCTGCAACAGTGTTCACGAGACGTCATTCTCGGCATGGACTTCCTGAACTTCCTGAACCCGCTGACGTAGAAGGCGTCATCGAAGGCGACCAACGTTTACTGCTCGACCGTGAAATTTGCGTCGCAAGAGGGATCGCTCGACTGCACGGAGGAAACACGAAAGTGTTGCTGACAAACTTCAGCCAGGAGTTCAAGCACATCAACAAGGGCACGACGATCGCATACATCGAGGAAATTCAGGAAACCAGCGATGCCTTTGTCCTCTCGGATTCTGTTGCATCTACACCGACGACCGTAGTTCCCGAGCCAGACTTCGACATAAATCCAAGTCTCCCCGTGATTAAGCAGCAACAGCTCAGAAGTCTGCTTCGACGGTACAAAGACTGCTTTTCGACGTCATCGAGGATTCGACAAACACCAGTCGCAAAGCATCGCATAATAACCGAAGAGGGCGCTCGACCACTACGCCAGAGCCCTTACCGAGTTTCGACGCGAGAACGCGAAGCTATAAGACAACAAGTCGACGAAATGCTGCGCGACGACATCATCCAGGCGTCGAAAAGCCCGTGGGCGTCTCCAGTCGTTTTAGTGAAGAAAAAGGACGGAACCCTACGTTTCTGCGTCGATTATCGTCGACTGAACAAAATCACGAAGAAAGACGTTACCCCCTCCCACGGATAGACGACGCATTGGATCGGCTCTGCAATGCTAAATACTTCTCATCGACGGACCTCAAGTCTGGCTACTGGCAAATAGAAGTCGACGAAAGGGATCGCGAAAAGACCGCCTTCATCACGCCAGACGGCCTCTATGAATTCAAGGTTATGCCATTTGGACTGTGCTCGGCGCCTGCAACGTTCCAGCGCGTGATGGACACAGTTTTAGCAGGATTGAAGTGGCAGACCTGTCTTGTTTACTTGGATGACGTCGTCGTCTTCGCCGGAAATTTCGACGATCACCTCAAGCGGCTTGCGACAGTATTAGAGGCCATCAAGTCATCAGGGCTCACTCTGAAGCCGGAAAAGTGTCGCTTGGCTTACGATGAGCTTCTATTCCTAGGCCACGTCATCAGCAAATCTGGAGTACGCCCCGACCCGCAGAAGACAGCTGCCATCGCAAAGTTCCCGCAGCCAATCGACAAGAAGGCAGTGCGCAGATTCCTTGGCATGTGTGCCTACTATAGGCGCTTTGTCAAGGACTTTTCACGCATCGCGGAGCCGCTAACACATCTAACGAAATGTGATGTCGAGTTCAAGTGGGAAACGCCGCAGGCCGACGCATTTCAAGAACTCAAACGACAATGCAGTCGCCGCCGGTGCTTGCACACTTCGACGAGGACGCCGATACTGAAATCCACACTGACGCCAGTAGCCTAGGCCTCGGTGCCATCCTAGTCCAGAGGAAAGATGGACTTGAACGGGTGATATCTTATGCTAGTCGGTCGCTGTCAAAAGCGGAAGGCAATTATTCTACGACTGAAAAGGAATGCCTCGCCATCATTTGGGCTACAGCAAAATTCCGCCCTTACCTCTATGGCAGGCCATTCAAAGTCGTCAGCGACCATCACGCGTTGTGTTGGCTAGCTAACTTAAAAGACTCTTCAGGACGGCTGGCCCGCTGGAGCCTCAGACTACAAGAATATGACGTCACGGTAATATACAAGTCCGGAAGAAAACACTCCGACGCCGACTGCTTATCACGTGCCCCCATCGATCCCCCGCCACAAGACGACGAGGACGACGACGCCTTCCTTGGAATAATAAGCGCGGAAGACTTCACTAAACAGCAGCGAGCAGACCCGGAGTTAAAAGGCCTCGTCGAGTACTTGGAAGGGAACACCGACGTTGTCCCTAGGGCATTTAAGCGCGGGTTGTCTTCGTTCACGCTACAAAACAACCTGCTCGTGAAGAAGAACTTCTCACCAGCCCGCGCCAGCTACCTTCTTGTTGTACCGTCAGCGCTGCGTCCAGAAGTACTGCACGCCTTACACGACGATCCAACCGCTGGGCACCTCAGATTCTCCCGGACGCTGTCGAGGATACAGGAAAGGTATCACTGGCCGCGCCTCACCGCCGACGTCGCCCGTTACGTCAAGACATGCCGAGACTGTCAGCGGCGCAAGACACCACCGACAAGGCCAGCAGGATTACTACAGCCGATCGAACCTCCTCGTCGACCATTCCAGCAGATTGGGATGGATTTGTTGGGGCCGTTTCCGACGTCAACATCTGGGAATAAGTGGATCGTCGTGGCAACAGACTATCTCACCCGCTTTGCTGAAACTAAAGCTCTACCAAAAGGCAGCGCAGCCGAAGTGGCGAAATTTTTCGTCGAGAACATCCTGCTGCGACATGGTGCCCCAGAAATCCTCATCACCGACAGAGGAACGGCTTTTACAGCAGAGCTCACCCAAGCCATTCTGCTGTACAGCCAGACAAGTCACAGGAGGACGACTGCCTACCATCCGCAGACGAATGGTCTCACGGAGCGCCTGAACAAGACCCTCGCCGACATGCTAGCAATGTACGTCGACGTCGAACACAAGACCTGGGATGCCGTCCTGCCGTACGTAACATTCGCTTACAACACGGCGGTGCAAGAAACAACACAGATCACGCCGTTTAAGCTGGTTTACGGCAGGAATCCGACGACGACGCTCGACGCCATGCTGCCGCACGTCACTGACGAGGAAAATCTTGACGTCGCTAGCTATCTCCAGCGCGCCGAAGAAGCCCGACAGCTCGCACGCCTGCGGATAACGAACCAGCAGAGGACCGACAGCCGACATTACAACCTCCGACGACGCTTTGTCGAGTACCAGCCCGGTGACCGTGTTTGGGTTTGGACCCCTATACGCCGACGAGGACTGAGCGAGAAGCTCTTGCGTCGCTATTTCGGACCGTACAAGATCATCCGACGTATTGGCGCACTGGACTATGAGGTCGTGCCAGACGGCATTTCGCTGTCACAGCGGCGCCGCTCACGTCCTGAAATTGTCCACGTTGTGCGACTCAAGCCGTACCACCAGCGTTGACGAACTTTGGGACTTTGCGTAACTGACCTTCGGACTTGATTGCTTTTCGTTGTTTTGTTACTTATGTTTAATAAGCGTCCTTTTGTGTTTCGCTCTCTTATATTTGTAGCATCGGGACGATGCTTTTTAAGAGGGGGGTATTGACACGTGTACTTATATTGATCGGGCGACCACGTTTCGCCGCCTAACAAATCTTATCGCACAGCGCGGGACGCGTCTGCATGTATCCGAAGTTTCTAGAAAGTTATCGATGCTTCTATCCGCTGTCTGTTGTCGCCGAGCCTTGTCTTATCTGATTTCATCGCGTGACTCGAATGTTGTAGAACTTTGTGGAAGGCATGCGGGTCCCAAAGATTAGTCTGGAACATTCGATGACTGCTGTATAAAAGCCGACGCACTTGACCCGCTGATCAGATTTTCGACGATCGCCGACAGTGTTCGCCGCTATCGTTGTGCTTAAGTGTAGCCTGTTTTTGTGGGCACAGGTTCGCCCAATAAAAGTTAGTTTTGTTCTTCACAGTATTGTTACCGTGTTCTGGAACGTCACCACCACGTGACAATATGAAAGCAAGTTAGCAAGACCACCACCTATGGCAGGTCAATGAAAAGGAAGAATTAACAAAATGACCATTTAAAACAAAAGTTTGTTGTAGAACAATTATGTCTTGAGAAAAGTGGCAATAGATACGTAAAAAATATGTATTGCCCGAAACAATCGAACGGCAATTCTAAGTTTCCAAGTGTTTGTTCACTTCCTCTTTGTTTTACTGAGAACCCTCTGTCGTGTTTGAATCACCGTGATGAAATGAAATTCAATTGTATAAGGAGTTGCCGCTTACATAGGAGTAACGTCCACTATCATATTGCTACCTGCAAAACCTTGCTAAGTAAATGCACCATCAATGCTCCTAAATTGCGACCAATAAGGCTACCAGAGCTTAAGCATTTCTCGAGTCATGTGTGCTGCTCCTTTTCTTCTGTGTATGCAGGTTGCGCTCGTGCGAACACCGTCACGGTGCTGAGCATCTTAATCGCATTGAGCATGGAGAAGGTGCAAAATGGGGCTCCCAAGGGCTCTTTATGGCTACAGATAATCGTTTTTCAGTGATAGCAACACGCCCCAATTTGTCAGTGGCGACTACTATTTGCAAGAATTTATTTCCGTCGTCTAAAATTTTAATGTAAGTGCAAATTTATTTGACGAATTGTTGCGGTGGAAATAAATTTGCCCTTTTTGAAAGATTTCATACGACTGCAATGAATACTTGAATATGAAAGACGATTATGAGATGAAATTGACCTGAAGTCCCTGACCGACAAGTAGAAAAAATGCCGTGGTTGAACGCGGTTATACTAAGTTTGATGAGCGATAGGACGGTTTTGCTTGCTTTGTGAAAGGACGCAGTGGCTGTTCGGCGCGGCGGCAGCAGCGAGCGAATTGCCTTTCATGCTGCGTCTCACTACGATAATGCCCCTGTGCACTCTGTATTAATAGTACATGAGTATTTTGACAGGCAATTCCACCACAGTTCTGGAGGACATTCGTTACAAACCAGCCTATAACCCCATTCTATTCGTTTGTACCCCATATAGAGACGGCTTCCCCGCAGCCGGCATTTTGGAGATGTGACGAAAATTCACGAGGTAGCGACGTCGCTTCTGAAGAGCTGCAACGAGTTTCAGCAGGATTTTTATAATGAAAATTGCTAAGAACTTAAGATTTACATGCCTACGAGGAACGGTTTCACGATATATGACGGACAGCACATGACTAAAATGTAACTTATTTCAATTTGAAAGCCTAGATCCTAAACGTGGATTCCTTCCCTGAATTTGTCATGATATCCAGCGTGAAAACTTCATTCTGCAGAACACAGTGTGGAGGCATAGACGTTGGTGTCGGTGGCATTTTAAAAACCGCTACTCGCCCATATATCGAAACACTGCTTGCGCATTTCTATTCGTGTCTCCCACCTTGCTGTGGCGTCGACGAAGAGAAGGAGTAGATTTTAATGAAGAGAAAGGAGGGGAGGTCGGCTTGGAGAGCGTGTGTCTAGCCTGCTACTCCTTACTGGGGAAAAGGGAAGTGGGAAATACTGGGAAAGGTAGGTGGCAGGTGATTATGTTATGGTACAATGAGATACTATATACCCGATGTCCAATATGCGGATGCGCACTGAAGACGCAATACACGCAAGGGTAATCTTGCCCACGCAAAAAGTTATTGCGCAAACATATTTCGCACTGACTGCACGTCTCACAGATCCTAGAGGCGATCGTCTAAACCAGTCTCACTTAGAAAATACAAAAGTGATTTTACGTTACGTTGGGCACCGTCAACACTCCTACACGCGCCCAAAAGCTTTTCTTCCGAAAAGGGCCGGGAGTCCAAGCAGTCAACAGTAGACTTAAGTGTTCTTCGTTTGGCCGCATATTGAGGGCACACGCAAAGTACGTGAGCTATTTTATCGGGAGTGTGACAGACGCTGCAGTCTATGTCCCGTGCTTGTCCAGTCTTGTGGAAGTATCGTTGGGTGTATGCCACACCCAGGCGTAATCGATGAATGAGTGTTTCCTGGCGCTCTTGCCGATGTTCGGGGTTGTCCCAATTTCACGGCATAGAAGATTGCATGTAGTTATTGAGCAAGGCATTAATGTCACTGCGCGTCTGGATGATAGCCAAAGCTCGGAAGGGACGTAGTTGTCGTGGAGAAGTTGGTAGTGCTCGTACAATATGCCATATTGTGGACAACGACGAAGATAGGCGCACGTGTGGTCTCGCGTGAATTTTGTGGGGTCGGGTATTCGTGGATTAAGCTCTTCAAAGGGTATATAGAAAGATTCCAGTTATCAAATATTCGGCTTGTTCAATGATTTCATACGGCCATATGAGAACACATGTGAGACATGTGTATGACGCTACGAGATCTTAAGGCATTTGTCACGTGCGTCATATGAGATTCAGTGATGCCTTTACTTCTTGGAAGAAATGTTGTAATGTGGATCTCCTGATTGAATTCAACTGACAATGGAGTACGGCGGACGGGATCGGGAATATGCCAGTGGTTATTATGGTGCCCTAGATGGTGTATGTTATCCGAGGGAAACAATTACGGCCGAAACTCACTTGTTTGGTATTATAGCGCTGCGAAGAGTAAATACTGGTTCCTTATTGTCTTGTTAGCGAGCTAAACGTTTGTGCTTCTCTTCTTCCGTTAAATGAGGGCAGCGCTGCCTATTCTTCGCTGTGGCACGGTAGCAGCGCCTCTAGCCTCTATGGCACCGAACTTATTGTACGATCCCATGACTCATCTTCAATGGACTATCATTACAGAGATAGAACAGATTGGCTATTTTCAAACTTCCAAGACACCTTATAACTTCACAGTCTTCACAAAACTGAGAAGTTTTTTTATTATATACTACTTCATAAAAACTCGAATTTGTCACCATTTTACTAGTTGACCATTGTAGCATAATTCTGTCGGAATTGTAAGCGCGAAATGTTATTAATGTAACGTTAACAAACAAATTAAAAGTGACTAGGTGACCTTACTGAGAGTTTGCTAGGCAACTTATCGAAACCAGAGTATTGCGTTTAATGCGTGCATTTGGAAGATCACCGCATCAGGGGTGTATGGAGTGAATGCAAAAGTTCGTGAAATGATTATTTCGCACATATTGCGAGAATACCGACGGACCTCACATGCTGAGGCGTTGTGCGTAAACGTACGGCCAATGGAGCCAAACGTGAATTGGCGGTGTCGGCATTTGACTCCCCGAAAAGCCCCAATACCTGCTCTGGTTGGTGCAAAAATATGGTCGAAATATCTAATTGTTATCACGACAAACTCGGATAGTAAGATGGGCTAAAAAGCTCGTCATAATTTTTGCTCGTCTTTTAAGCTAATATTCCCAAACAAAATAACACTCTACTGAAGCTGTGCTGTTTAACTCTTTGTGGCCATTGGATGTTGAAATAACGGGCTGCAGTGTGGAACTTTTCACTCAATTATTGGAGAAAGAAACTGCGCAGGAACCATGCACGCTGACGCTGAATTTAAACTAAAAATTCAAGGCTTCCAGACACGAAACCATTTTTAATTGACCGGTAAAGGGAAATCGGGAAGGGCCAACTACATTCTTTATGAGGGAAATTAAGTTCTTGAATGCGCATATTATTGTGAGTATTATTCTTCGGGATCACCACACAGTTTTCGGTGCCTGCCCCCATGCCATACCTGCACGCTTGCCATGCCTGGACTGTGCCTGCCTGCATGCCGGCCCGTCTGTTGTGGTTCATTGACGTCATTCGCCCTTAATCCAAAATGAAGAGGTGAAAATTTCCCAGTAGGGAGAGTGTCACTGAAAGATAATACAGCCGCTGCAAGCATCCGAAGCCAAGTCCAGGAGGTGTAGTTAACTGTGTAGCCCGTAACGCCTCAAGACCCGTTGATTAAGAAGAGTGCCGGCTTTCCCATCGATGAAGTGTGAGTTTTGGTAGTTTTCTTTACATCTTAGGGGCGACCGCGAAAAGCGCGAACTGGAACCAGGCGCCGTTATAAAATACCAACGGGACCAAACTTCCACGTGCGTCTCGAAGACGCGGTCACTGTGCGTCCTCGATGTCTTTTCATCTTTCGCTGGTCGCGTCCACTCACCTGCGTATCTTTTGGGCTATGTTCTCCTTGAAGGAAGCATGCTGCATGCTTCTGGATTAACCAAAAATTACATATTTCTTCCTTGCGTCTAATTTGCCGAAGATGGCGGAACGGAGGAGGGTGACGGGACCGGGAAGAGAGAAGGGACACAGGACGAGACAGTCACTTTGCGGCGAGATGGACAGCTTCAGCGCATTTTGAACTTTTCTTATCATTTTTTCAGCACTTGTACGCAATGTAAATATTGCTGCGTGCTATGGAAGCCTTGTGTTGTAAAGCAGTCGTAAAGGTCGGGCCAATGCCTACGTCGTATACTTCACTGCGGTGCGTAACTTTCCACATGTATGGATGGCCGGTAACAACATTCCAAATGGTAGAGAATAGGGCTTCCATATTGGCAATTAACCGTCGGATGCGTTTTAAAGCGAATAAAATTGATTCAATTCACTTTGTAGAGCGTATCTTAGTCTGTATCTAACCTTTTCTTCATATCAACTTGAGCCATTTGGTATTTGACTTTGGGTATCTGCCACACTTCAATAAAATATTTTGACACCAACTTGTTTTGCTGGGTATTTGTCGCTACGTATGTGACGCTCTTCAACGTTAAATTAAAAAAAAAATTGAAACTCAAGAGAGTAGGCGAACAGGTAGGGCGTATGATCCGCCGCGTTTCCAACAAGCGGGGCGGTCTGCGGGGCAGGGACGCGCTTCGGCTCGTCTATGCCTTCGTGACTAGCCGGATCCTCTACGCCGTGCCATATCTCCGCACTACTAAGCAAGACGAGGCGCGAATAGACGCCATCATCCGCAAGGCAACTAAGCGAGCCCTGGATCTCCCTGTGGCTACCTCTAATGCCAAACTGAAGGCATTGGGGGTGCTAAACTCCTACCAGGAGCTGAGGGAGGCCCACCTCGTGAACCAGTACACCCGGCTCATGCAGACGGCCCCTGGGCGCCGCCTGCTAAACCGCTTACACATCCAACACGACTGCACTCCAGAGGAGACTGAGCGTATCCCAGTACTGTGGCGCCATATGCTCAGGGTCTCCCCACTCCCCCGTAACATGGACACCGACATGCACGAAAACAGACGACAAGCGCGGGCTCGGGCTCTTGAGAGACAACACGGCTCCCGACCCGGTGTATATTATGTAGACGTAGCAGGGCCGTCGCCCATGGGATTTTACACGGCCGCTGTTGTTCACCAGGAAATGCACGTCGATGGACTCTCTTTTCGAGCCCCGAATTCAATACGAGCCGAGGAAGTAGCGATAGCGCTTGCTGCCGCCCACGCCAATTCGAGAATCATCATTACGGACTCCCGAAAAGCATGTGATCATTACTTGGCTGGGGAGATCTCCCCCTTAGCTGCTTGCATTCTAAGACGGACTGCCACTGATCCAACACCGAAAAGAATCATTTGGGCTCCTGGCCATCAGGGCGTACGAGGTAATGAGGCCGCTGACGCGGCTGCCCGAGCGCTTATTTACCGGGCTCCTCATCCCAGCTCTTCTGGCTCGGAGACTAACCAGCCGCTGCTGCGATTCAGGGAAATAATAACGCATTATAGCGACAACCACCGCCTTTTCCCAGCCCCTGCCAAGGGGCTGAGTAAGACGGAGGAGCGAACTTTAAGGCGCCTGCAGACAGGTACTCTGCTCTGTCCTGCAATCTTAAAGCATTACGATCCTAACACGGATGGGCGATGCCCACACTGTGGGGAGACCTGTGATATCTTCCACATGGTGTGGGCATGTACTCAAAATCCCCACCTCCCCCCTTCCCCTACCCCTTCCAGAGAGGCATGGGAGACTGCCCTCCTCAACTGCTCCTCGCTTGAGTCCCAAAGGGCTCCGGTGAAACGGGCGAGAGACGGGGCATTGTCATGCGATGTCCCGGACTAAGGACGCCGACCATGTAGCGGGGCCACTCTGTGGCTTCCAAACTCTCTTGCAGCAATTAAAAGTTTTCACCACCACCACCGTGATGGTGCGCCCCACTTAGTTTCTCGGTCGTTTAATGCATAACATTCTTAGTTTAGGCACCAGGGCCAGTTCCTGCTCCGTTCTATTCGTCCTTCCATTTCGTGTTCCAATAAAGCCGTACTTCCATCTAGACTTGGTAGGTGAATTTCTGTGAATACACAAAATTTTCTTCGCTTACCGCCATCTACTTGTGATGCCACAAGGCTTTGACTTGATAATTTGTTAGGATGGGAGAGATGTTTTATAGATATATCTGCCTTAACCTTGTCCTTCTGGCTTCAAATGGCTTCCTGACTTTCTAAAATTATCATATTAAACAATGTAGCTTTAGAAATAGTTAAATTAATACCATTATATTATCCGATGGCAGGATTCAAACACTCGACATCTAGTACAGAAGCCCGATATTGAAACATCACGCCACAGACGCATGTATTGACAAGTGGCACAGAATATCCTTAAGAGCGAGCTTTAGCTCGGGCCCAACTCCGACGCGGCCTATTCAAATACATGTAAAAACGCAAAAACGTTTTTCTGAGATAACCCCTGGACCGATTTTAATGAAATTTGTTGCTTTTGAGAGAGAAAGTTAAATTCTAGTGACTGTTGGAAGCGGAATGTTGATTTAGGGCTTGAATTTTGTTAAAGAGATTTACAAAATTTCAGAAGATTGAAAAAGATAGAAGCACGAAGTTTACAAACTAATAGCTCTGCATCAAGAACAGATATCGCGGTTCTGTGAACGGCATCCATTAGATCATTCAAAGCGGACAAATTTCATATGTCATTTTACATCTTACGTGAGTTTGTTACGTTGGTTACGAGGGTTCTGCAAAAGTTGTAATTACACATTAACGAATTTTTTGAGATTCATGTATAAGATGTCAAATTTGTCCGCTTTAGATGTGCTATTAGGTACAATTCACATAATTGCGATATCACCTATTCTTGCTGAGTTACAAGGTTGTAAACTTGATAGTTTCGTTTTCTGAAAATGTGCGATTTTCACCAATTTTTAATAAAAAAATGACGACCTAAATCGAAAATGCGAAACCAACAGTCACTAGATATTAAGTTTTTCTTTGAAATGCAACAAACCCCGTCAAATTTGGTGCTGTGGTTGCCGAGAAAAACGAATTCTCTTTTTACATGTATTTAGATAGGAGCACCCGAGCTAAAGCTTCCTCTTAAGAATTTCTCGTGGGCAAGCGAAGGCGTTGAGATGCGTGGCTCGTTACGATTTTGCATTACCAAGGCGTAGTTAGAACGCACGAGAGAGCTTGCACGCACAAGGAACGCGAGGATAACGCAAGCAACCCGAGAGAGAGAGGGAGCGAGAAAGAGAACTTTTATTTCTACGCATCTATCGCTAAAGCAACCAGAGAATTGCGTCTGCAACAACGAGAAGCTTCTGAAGAGGGCGCGTTGGCATGAAGGCGAGCGTGTCGGTGGACAAATTATTCGAGAAAAAAGAATGGCATCAACATATCTTTAAAGGAGTCCCGAAGCACACCTCGGGCTCAGTGAAATAACGTACCCCGCGGGTAGCATACGCGGCTGTGAACATCTCAGCCAAGTGTTGCCGTCGCACGCGGCACGTAGAGCTCGCTGGCGGAACGCTAAGTCGTGTTTCCTTCAAACGCTCTCTTTTCAACAGAAGCCGCTCCTGATTCAATTATCGTCGCTTTATATCGTAATAAAGCGGCTGCTATTGGCAGCTTCACCCTGTAGTAGTAGTAGTAGTAAACATTTACTGCCTGAAGGGGATTGAAGGGTGGGTGGGTGGGGCCCTCAGTCCAGGGCTCAACTGGCCTTAACGGCTCGCCAGGCTTGGAACGGGAGAGCCAACGGGCTCTGCCGTTCCAAGCCTGGCGAGCCGCTTGGAACGGAACGGGAGAGCCAGCCAGGCTCTCCCGTTTCGTGCAAGCCAGCCAGGTCTCCCAATGCTTGTTTTTGGGTATTTGCACCGATTTGGGGGAATTGATATTTAGGCGCCGCGACCTGCACTCCCACGCATTGTGCGCAAGAGTGGGCTGCTCTCCACACCGCGGGCATATATCTGCGTATTGCGTGGCGCTTATATGGTATTGTCGGTCTAGATATGTGTATGTGCTTATTTGTTTGTAGTGGGCGCCAATCACGAGCCTGTTGCCCGATTAGGCCAGGCTTCGGATTACTATATTTTTGGCGTTTACGTCGTTCGTTCACCAACACGTCACGTGAGTTTGTTAGAGGTTCAACGATAGGATTCGTAGGTGGTCGGAGGTGAAATTTGCGAGCTAGCCGATCCGCCCTTTCGTTTCCCTCCGGTCCCGTCTGTGACGGGCACCACAAATGGCATGATGTTCTTGTAAGCCATGTCCAAAGATGTTTATGGCCGCCTTGGGGGTGATTGCAATTAAATGTAGGCGGCAGCCTACTTGGGAGTCTGTGAGTACCAAGGCTGATTCTCCTATCTGGTCTTTATCCTTGATGGCTAGGGCGATTGCTACCGCCTCTGCCGTACTGGCTGATTTAGCGTTAGTAGAGGGTTTTATTGTCCATCGCTGGCTTACAGCCGCCAGGCAGTACCTGTTATTTCGTATTTTAGCTGCTTCCATGTAGATCGTTCCGGGATGCGACCCGAAACGCTCTTGCAGACTCTTAGCCCTTGCCTGCCTTCTAGGTTGATATTTAGGATTCATGTTTTTTTGGTACTGGAAAGGCTATTATTCGATTCCGTATTGTCCAGGGGATCGGGCTGGCTTCCTCGCTTAGGTGCTGTGGTTGTAGGGAATACCCTAAGCACTCGCGCAGGGCCCTGCCTGTTGTGGTTATGCTGAGCCTTTCCGTTTGAGATGTTATCACAGCGGCTGCGTGCTCTTCGTACGTGTTATACAAACCTACAGCCTACACTCGATGTGTAGCGGTATTTTTAGGCAGTCCCAGGGCGGTTTTGTACGGTGTGCGCATCAGGATGTTGATGGCTCGTATATCAGTGTCCCTGCTGGTAAGTGCTGATTATGAAAGCTTGTATGAACCTGATCGTTTGGCCCTCTTCAAAACCCTTCCTGTGGGAAGTTACCATGTGTATCATTCGGGCCACCTGATTTATTGTAGATTTAGGCAAGAGTAGGGTGTCATAAACTCTGCCGTTACTTTGTAGCCAGAGGCCCAGAATTTGCAGTTTTCTCACTTCCCATGTTAGTTGGTCTTGGAGCGTCACTGTAAACCTATAAAATTGTTTCGATTAATTTAAAACCAACGAACTTTCGTTCTCCTTCTGAGTCTGCAGAAGACCGGTCGCGCATATTGCAGTCCGCTTGCGACGTGTTGAACTGTTGGAATTATGCGGGCAATCCATGCGCGTGTTTGCACCGCAGCTGTCCCGCTGCAATGGTATTAGTAACCTAAGATTGGGGGGGGAGGGGGGGGGGGGCAAGCGGCTTGCGCACACATGAACTAGGGGCCACGGCACTGTGCACGCGCAGACCGAGATCTAGGGGTCAGCGCATGCGCACTATAATGACCCCTAGTTCTTGCGTACGCAAGCGATCTAAAACTCTCTATTGACGCGCATACAGGGCTTCAGGGTGGAGTGTTCGAAGATCGCTGGAGGCGCAGAGCGCGTTTGTTTGCGAAAGCGACGAAGTCTAGCGGATGCATCGTAACGTTCTACTGAATAATTTGTCTTTTTTTGTTATGTTGAAATACTTTATTCCAGTAAAATGTTAACCCAGAAAATGAAGTACCATGCATCTGGATCTCCAGATCAATGTAAGTTGGGACCCGTGCTAGCATAACCTTGCGCAAGAACAAGTGGCAAACATAGATAATAAACCACAGATACACAAAGCAGACGGCTCGTTATTTCAGATGTTAACGGCGGAAAACCGAAGTAAGGGCTATATAATTGAAAAGTAAGTGTACACATGAAGTAATAAGAAGAGACAAATTCTACAAAGGAAGTTAGAGACGATATTCGTACGCTATAATGGTGTTTCATTGATGATTAAAAATGCTCGGCGTAGTTTAGTTCTGAGAGTAAGTTCTTCACATGAGTGATCCAGGGCTGCTTAATATTCTCTCTTTATGTGCCTTATCATTTTACACGAGACAAAATTTCTCTTCAGAGAAGTGTGTGAATGGCATAAAAAGGATAAAAAAGTTGGTTATGGTTATGGTTATGGTTATGGTAATGGTTATGGTACTGCGAGTGCCTATAGCTGCCTTAAATTTCAGTAACAAATTGAAAGGTAGTTTATTTTAGACTTTAAAACTGCGGCACTGATTTGGCAATAATATCAGCGAAGGTAATAAATCTCAATGCTCCCTTCTGAAGAAGTACGAAATAGGTTCTACGCATGAAACATAGGTGTTACGCCAGGACGCAATGTAATATATAAATGGCGATAGAAAATCCTCAGGTAAATTGTTTAAGAGTGTTAGTGCCGAATAACAGCATTTGAAGAATAAAGCAAGCTCTGTTAATCTTTTTTTTTGCAGTCGGCGTTGCAATATAAGGCTTCCAGTGAAGATTCGCACCTAATGTGACACACAATTCAGAATATTGCCTACGCACTCAAGCACATTATGCTTTAGGGAAAGAAAACGACAGTCTGTAAGAGGCGTCCTCCCCCCCCCCCCCCCTCCACGCGCACACACGCACACACATTGGAAGTAAGGACAATGTACTTTTTTTACATTCAGAGTTAGCTTATTTGACGTGAATGACTGGTTCCGCGTAAATGTTCGCTATTAATATTTTGGAAAGCTTCGTACAGCGAGTCTAGCACTACTTCAGTACAGCAGAGAAATCGCGGTAGGTACTGGAAAGATCATGCAGATGGAAAAAAAATATTGGCTCCAGTACCAAGTCTTCAGAAACAACTACAACTATGTGAGAAAGGTCGGATTTAGTATCTACAACGTCGGACAAGCTATTTTCTGTTCCTACGATAGCTGCGAAAGAAGTTACAAATTTATACCTCGAAACGCGTAGTAGTATTCTAATTTGTTTTACAGTATGTCGTAGTCCGCATTACCAAATGCTTGTCCCACATTCAGAGAAATAACCAAGACGGTTTTGTCGTCGTTCAAATCGAAGTTGGCGTAATGTGGCAAAAGTTAACACTGCAATGTTAGCTCTGTCCTGATGTCTGTGAATCGGCGCTGCCAAAGACGGTTTCACTCGTGCGATAACTGCAGCCCCCCCCCCCCGCCCCCCCCCCCCCCCGGGAGTGCACCACCAAGAAACTTCCGTTAACAGGCTTTATCACTCTACTGGGCGGGAACACAAAGCACGTATTTAAGTGGATTTACTGGTGCAAAGCCTATTTTTAAGATTTCAAATGATAGATGTGCGCATTATGCCTCAAGGAAAATACACACGAATTCTCGCGCAACTTAGGGCAACATTCACTTGTAAAATTGTTCTTATGTATAGAGGAAGAGTGGTGAAAATCTTCAGGCTGTTCGTCATATCGCAAACGCGCCATTCGACGCACATACATCTGAACTATTATGGAAGTTAATCACATTTGTCTAGCAAGTTTGTATGAAATTAACCTTTCAATAAAATACCAAAGGTAACCCCCGTATTCAGAAATGCAACTTCAGTCGAAGCCCATGCTTGACTTCATTTAAATGACGCCTGGTTTTAACGTGCGCAAAGGCGCTCCCTGCGTTTCTTTCGGTGCGTTCACGATAGGCGTCAATTAGATCAAGTCAAGCATGGGCTTCAACTTTGTATTTCTGAATACGGGGGTAAGTATAACAATGAAGCGTTCTTGAGGTTGTGCAACTTCACAGAACCAACTGATATATCCTATAACATTAGAGAAAGAAAGAGATGGCTGCTACTGCTATCCCGTACAAATTATGTATCAAATCGTTTATCCAGTCGCGTCCCAACCTTATTAAATAAACTTCATGAGAACGGTGTCGAGATAACTGGCATTACTAGGAAAACAATACGAAACTTCTTAATACAAACTGAGTAAATATTTTTGAACGTTCCTTTGGCTAGGGGAAGCCACTACTTACCTCCTTTACTTTAGTGGTTTTACGTTTTGGTAACACTTTCGCATATATGACGTAACCTGCAAGACATTTATGCGCACGTTCATTTGCTATCTGTGTTTTCGTATGTTAATAGAACGTTATATGATAAATTTTTCAGCAACTGAAAATAATTATGTATCTCTGTTATATACTCTAGATTCATATATGTCATTTGTACTCACTAAACACACTGCTTTGCATAACTGATTGTACATTTCTCCTTACACATTTTCACTTATACGTTTGTACATTGCAGACACAAAAGTGTGCAAACTTTATTTATTATGTCCCCGTTGTCATGAATACGGGGGAGAACCTTCTCAAGCTGCAAAAAAGCAGCGTTTAGTTCTTGTCCCAGCGTTCATTTTTTGTAAATGAATGAATGCGAAATAAAAAGACATTGGTTGATTGATTGATTGATTGATTGATTGATCGACTGATTGATTGATTTATGCACGCTTGCTAGTCAATATCAAAGCCAATGCCTTTCTTGCTCTCTAAATTTAGAGGGCTACGTGAATGAGCAAAACCGGAAACCATCCAGGGCCTATATTTGTAAACAGTGAAAAGGTCCTATCGTGGATTCCGAAGCTGAATACACATTAGCTTTCCCCGCTGAGAACCTGCGCGCATATCGCAACGCGGTGCATACCGTACCAAGCCGAACGGGCAGTAAATTAGAACGTCAAGCTAAATACATTAAGTGCTTTCATTTGGTGCTTACAAACGCCGGTGGTTTTCCATCGCTCATATCGTGCACTATCGAGGTGTTGTGCTTGCAACGCCCCTGGCGGCTCTTCTGACCATGTCGGCATTGTGAAACGCCTTCAGGCCAGCGCTAAACCTTGCTATCTCTTTCAGTGCTTCACCTTCAGCCGAAGTTGCCCAACTTTCTAGAGCCTAGTCGTCCTTGGTATTTTTTTCTACAAAACAGCTAAGCCGGGGCACTGATGAGAAACCAGTCGGGTGTAACTATTATCGTTGAGAAAAGGAGTAAGAAATAAAGTTGGGAAGCCCAGCTAATGCGAATATGCAGATAAGCGATCCTTCACTGTATAGCGCAATCGGCCTAAATCGCGCAGACTGAAGCGCCTGCGTGTACACATAACGATGCATGGTGCCAGCCGCCTATCTGTGCGCACTAACGTAACGGCGCTGCTGCCAACTATAAAGTCGATCTCACGGCGAGTAATATCCGGCGTTCGGCGAAGAACGGCCTCCTGCGATACGGATGCTCAAGAACACGAGCCCTTCGCATCGACGCCTTTGTATAGGCGGTGAAAGTTCGACCGAGAAAACTAGCGAAAGTGTGAAAAAAGAAAGTTATTCGCTTTCAATGTACCTACTCAACCCCGAAACGCCACCTAGTATCGGTCAGGGGAGGTAAAATTTCACCAAGAGTGAGCGTCTGAGCCGCCTGCACAGCGCCGTGCCTGATCTCACGGACAAACGCCCGAAACGCAAAGCAAACGCACACTAGATGAAGCAAACGACTCGCAGCGGACACGGTGTGCGACTCCGCGCGCAGTTGGGCCTCGCCTGTTGCAGCAAAGTAATAATAAGGGAAGCGTTCTGCTCTTTCCCGTCCCAGGTTCTTTCCCCCCGAGCGCGTTCGAGTGCATAATTAATGGGTCCGACCACTTGCACACCTTTCGCAGGGCGCTTTTCGCTGAGTTCTTGGTTACGCTCCGTCTTCCTCCTCTGTCGCCCTCCGCCAACTATCGCCTACAGCGTGGAAAAGAGCCGTGTTCTCCCCTTTCCCTAGCTGCTCACCGGCCTCCTTTTCTAAGCTGGAAATCCCCACTCTCCTCGGCTCACTCCCCCGCGTTGCGACTCCCCCCCCTCTTTCTTCCCCCAGGATCCGTGTGGCCGCGCGCTCCCAATGTACCGTTTTACCCAGAAAAGGGAGCTGGGGAGGGTAGGGAGGAAACGAGATGCGCAATTACCTTAAATCCCCGGTCAGTTATCTGGCTCGGCGGAACGGGCATGCCGCCGCGTCCGTCGGTACCAGGGGAATTCCGGCGAGCTCTGGTTCGCTGTTTTTGCATCGCGCAGCGTAGGCTGTTGCGACCGGGTTTCTCGCTTCGGTCAAAGTTTCCTCTTGCACCGTGAAAAAATAAAAATATAAAGGGGTGCATCAGAAGGGTGATGGTTCGGTGTTTTCTACACGATACGGCATGCCGTCGTGGATGTTATGGCGTGCGATAATTCATTGCGTCCCTGTTTTTCACAGACACAGGCACTAATTCATACCGCTACAACGCGTGGGTGACAGTTTCAGAGCGAGAAAACAAACGCGAAGGTCAGAAAGAAAACGGAGAGCAACATTAAAAGAAAGTAACTGCCGTGCTAAATAAGAAGAGAATGATTTGTATTTATAATATTTACGTATTATATCTTATTAGGAAATCTGTTCAAGAATTCGTAAACGCATATGCCCTGTATTCGTAATCCTACATGTTCATACGAGTTCACGTATGATAACATCAGTAAGGTCTTCAAAATTAAAATCTAATGTTTATGTTCCCATACTAACGCATATTTTAATTTAGGATTATGTCGCAGAACATTATGTTCTTTTCTGGTACGGTTGTTATGTCGGAAATTTTTTTCTTTTGAGGTGCTCTAAATTTTCGAATTTTATTGTAATGCCTCACTTGCAATGACGCTCATCCATCCTTTACTATTTTAGACGGTAACTTAGCATTTATTTAGAAAAATAAACACTTAAAAATGCTTCTTTCTTCGTCAATCTAAAATCTGCAATACTGGGACAAGAGTAGTCCATGGTCACATGGGTAGCGCATCGGACTGCTGTACTGATGGAAGAGATTTTGAAAGCCAACAGCCGGCAGAACTTGGGTTAACGAGTATGCGGCCCTCTGTATATCTATACAGTACAGCAATCCGAAGCGTTAGCACGCTGCAGCACAGTTGCAAAGGGTCAGCATCACTCTCCAAAGAACTATTTCTGCGAGAACACTGCGGCGAGCTGCGCTATTAATTCACACCAACGACAGTTGGTGTAAGTCGAACCTCCGACTTCTGGTACGTGTCGAACCCACTACCTTTGGGGTCAATGAGGGTGAAGTTAACTGAGGCACAGCTGATTAAGGTGTACCTAATTAAGGCAACCGAACTCGCGACCCCCGTGGCGAGTCGAACCCTGCACACATCCCGCACCTAACTTAGTGCATGTGAAAGTGCGATATAAACGTATGTCTTCTATCTCTCTCTCCCCACTGCCTCTCCACTTTGCCACGTGTAGGGTAGCAAACTGGACTCAGTCTGGTTAACCTCCTCGCCTTTTCTTAAGCCCTTCTTCCTCTCTCTCCCTTAACGAAGCTCATTGACACTGGCATGGGCCGCTATGGCAACGATGCAGGGCAATAGGAAGGCGGAGTCCCATCTATGTAGGGCAAGGAGGCCAGCGGAAAAAAAAGGAGGAGGGAGAGATAAGTCGAGGAACGGAGGGGGGCGGACAGCAGCGGCAGCTAGGTTCTCGTTGACTCGAGGCAAGGAGGCAGCTGTAAATCTGCCAAAGCATCGAGAAAAATTCAATCCCTGCCACAACTGTCTCTTTCGGTTTGATGTATCTGAGAACGACTGGGCACCCGGTCTGCTGTCTTCGATACCAATGCCGAACTGCCATTTTCTTGCAAACCCTGACGAAGAGCAGTCCACCAGTCGAAACTGTGGAAATTAAATAGTTGCTCTGTTTACCTTGTAGCGTCGCTCATGTTCGTTACGTTTGAAAGGTCGCCCGCAAAAGATTTCTTTACCTTTATATATCAATTTTGGGAGCACCTCTGCTACGGCGACGCCGGCGGTGAGAATTCGCCTCGAGCGTGCATATAATTACTGTCTGAAACCAGCAGCATTGGTAAAGTTCAACACTCGAATAAAGGACGGCACACAAGGCGGTAGAAGAAAAAAAACAGAGCAATAAGTGTGGCTTAGTGGTTCACGTTGCTTCAGGAAGCATGCTTACTCGAGGAACCCAACATGAACTACAGCGACAGAGAGACAGGTACAGAAAAGAACACATGCGTAATCTGCATGCGGAACGTGTGGAACACACGAAAGGACTTCAGGGTAAAAGCGTACGGACTACAGGCTCACCAGAAAAAAAAAAAAGCCTAATTTCCTTTTTTAGCTCACCAGCAGAAACGACTCCATAGGAATGTTCGCAATGCCAAGTTTGGACGGCAGT
This sequence comes from Dermacentor andersoni, assembly GCF_023375885.2. Taxonomy (NCBI): domain Eukaryota; kingdom Metazoa; phylum Arthropoda; class Arachnida; order Ixodida; family Ixodidae; genus Dermacentor; species Dermacentor andersoni. The sequence goes on from NC_092823.1 coordinate 104,241,028, forward strand.
CCTCATCTTCAAGTAACAATAGCAGGCGAAGAAGAATATCGGCTTCATCGCGCAATCCCTGGTCCATATGCTTTTCCTCGGGTGTACCCGTACTTCTACCACTATTCTTCACGTCGTGGTAGTTGATTTGGAGCCATGTGAGAAATAAGGGTACAAAAAAAAGACACACTGATTTCTCTAAATAAACGAAACTACAGGAGAATCCAAGAACACGCACACATCATCTCAGTGTCGCATATGAGAATAATAGCGTAAGTACACATGGCTATACATGCCAGATTTTATTTCCTGTCGCGGGGCAAAAGAAGAAAAAAGTAAATGTGCAAAGTAACAATGGAAAATGCTGAACAGAGTTTGACAACAAACAGAAAGTTCAGTACACGAATCCAGAAAAACAAAGAAAAGGCAACTACACTACGCACACACTGTTGCGTGAAAAAGTAAAATCTCTCAAAGGATTTTGAGAAAACAAATTGAAGCCCAAAGTATTGCAGACAAGACGAGAAAGCCCAACTAGACGTAAATACAGAACATTACTCAAACGTAACTTAACTAAAGGCAGCTCAAACCTGCAAGATGACTCCCTGAATTTTGTATGGTACTGAAGAAAGCGCAACGAAGTCATCTTGCGTGAAACCCGCGATCACATGTTCTTCAAACGCTAATTGGGTGATCGCGATTTACTTAAAGTTGGAGATCCGAATTTTAAAGAAGAAATTCGAGCATACTGTTCTGAGGTATAGATGAGAGGAATTGGAGGTTCCAGCCTAGGGGATCAGCAGCTAGTTAATGGAGGCTGGAGACGTTTTAAAAAGGACGGTTTTCTGAGTGAGTTGGTATTCCATCCTTCGGGCGGCAGTGCGGAAAAGGACTTGATAGGAAGACAAGGAAGCAGAAAAGAAGAAGCTCTGTGTTCGTCTTGCTTGCTTTGGTACCAGGTCTTCTTTCGCGCTGTTCAGCAAGGCGGTGTGTTCCTCATGGTGGCGAGCTTTTTAAATCTTTTCTCTGTTTGCTTTTAGGTGTGACAACCAAATAATAAAAATTACTGCAGAACTCATCTTACGATGACTGATGACGGGAATGCGAATAGCAGTTGAACAGTATAGCGAGAGACCCTCATCTTTAGGTTCCGTTTATTTAACACGTGTAGTGGTAATGCTGAGACTTATTTATTCGGCAATGTGCTACATACTCCGATGTCGTCCCACTTTGCTATGCCACTCGCTTGCCAAGCTCGTCCAAGAGCATGGAGGCATGACAACGGCTGTGTGACGTGGACGCGATGATGATGGAACGAGGAAGTAGGAATGATATTGCTGGAACGACAAAGCGTATACCGACAACGGCATTACAACTTTGACATGTGCATTCTTAAGTTATGAGAATGTTATAACAACGACTACGTGACTACGACGACGAGAGGACAATTAGATGACAACGTTGGTGTGATGACGAAAGTATGAGAATAACCAGTTGAAGAAACTAGAATGGTCACGACGATCGCAAGACAAAGATGGCGTGAAGGACTGCGTGACAACAGATGCATGATAGCAACTTTGTGATGAGTACGCAATGATGACGTTGGTTTGACGACGGCATAATCACTACTGAATGATGACAGGATGATTACGATAGAATGAAGAAGAATGAATGACGTCGACGAATTGGTGAAGCTGGTGTTATGACGATGACATGGCCACAATGGTATGACAATACTGGCGTGATGACGATGGCATGAGCACAAATGTATGACATCAAATACATGACGACGATGGCAAGACAACGGCCTGAAGACAATGAGATGATGATGAGTGGATGGTGCGAATGGCTTGACGATGACTGTATCAGGAAAGGTGTATGAGAACGATGGCTTGACGACGACGGGATGACGAGAGTCGGATGATGTAGGTGTAGTGACGATGACAGCACGACAACGGCGGCATCCCGACAACGGTCTAACAATTGAGGCATGATAGCGACTGACGATGACAACATGACAAGGACGCCATAATCACAATTGAATCACGACTGTACAATTACAATACACTGATGAAGAAAGATTGACTTCGATGGAACGCCGAAGGCAGTATGACGACTAAGCAACGACGTTACTGAAGAGATGACATTGATAAAACCACGACTTGGCGACGACGACTTCATGACGACTGCGTGACGACAGTGGCCTAATGAGGACGACATGTCGAGAATCGGATGCCAAAGCTAGAATGACGACGATGCAAGATCGAGAAGGCATCACCACTCCAAACCCATACCTGGTAACTAATGCTATTTGGACCACTGGGTCGGAGTAGAAGGCGTGCTGACGACAACTTGACGAGAGTCAGATTACGAGGCTGAAATGACGACAACTGAATGACCACGAACGCAACACTGTGGTGGTGTGACAACTAATGCAAGACGAGTCTATGACAACGATGGTGCGACGAGGACGGCATGACGAGTGTCAGATGACAAAGCTGAAATGACGGCTATACAACGACAGTGATGGCATCACGACCACGAGTACATACCTGTTGGCTCAAGCTATAAACAACTTGGATGGCTTGGTCGAAGTAAATGGCGTAGGACGACGGCATGACGCGAGTGACGTCATGAGGCTGGAATGGCGACAATGAAATGACCATGACGGCAACTTGACCAGGAGCACATACCTAGCGGCCAATGCAGACAGACAACTTAGGCCACTTAGTTCGCTCAAGGGTATAGATAGACAGACAGATAGATAGTAGATAGATGGGGTTAAAACGCCTGACATAGGCAAAAAATTATATTCGCCTTAATAATAATCCAAATGGAACACGCACGTACGCACGCACGCACGCACGCACACACGCACACACACACGCACACACGCACACACACACGCACACACACACACGCACACACGCACACGCACACGCACACACACACACGTACACACGCACACACACACACACAGAGAGAGAGAGAGAGAGAGAGAGAGAAAAGAAAACAAACAAATGAACCAGCTTATCTGAGAAAAGAAAGCGGAATACTAACTCTGACTAAAACTGAAGTGAAACTTGTTCTGTCTTTGATGAAACAAAAAATTTCCCTCCCTCCCCCGAAACCACCACCGTTCGCGACACGTCCATAACGGGGCACGTTACCAGAATACAGGAAACCCCGAGCACGCTCCTTCCCGACGCCACTCCGGCAGCGGGGGCTGCCGGAGACCTTCACTGTCGGCGTCGCCGCCGCTGGGAGGCGGCCCTCAAAAGTTCGGAGCTGAAAGGCCAGCTCTGGGCCTTCCGGCAAGCCGAAGATGCCAGCCAAGTTCAAGGACTTCGAGCCGCCACCTGAGGCCAGCATAGCCCAATTGCTGGACCTTTCTTTTCAATAAAGTTTATTTTCTTCTTCTCTCTCCTCCAAAGCCCAGCTCACACGGGAAGATTTCCCGTCGGGGAAAGATGAGCCAGCGGAAAATCGACGACGTGTGACTTAAGAAAGCCCTCGTCTCGTTAATCAGCACTGGACAGATTTCGCTTTTCGCAAGTCATTCAGAAACCGGCATTCCAGAGAACGGATTGGATAGGGCCAGAAGCTGCTCTCAATTGTAAACATTCGGTTAGCTATCTTGCAAAGTGGCGCAGGCACAGATGACCGCGTTGTGGTTTGCACGGACATTTGCTTGTGTTTTGTGAATTTACGCCATGTTTCGTGTACTGTGACGTCTGCAGAGCCAGTGTAGCGTGTAGTTGATAGATGTGTGCGTTAAAATATGTATGGATAAAGTGTGCGCGTGTGTTTCCAGTACTGCCACGAGCTGAATCGGGCTTTCATCTTGAATACGTAGAACTTGTTTTCTTTGTACGTTACAGGCTCTTACCGTGATAAATCCAGTCCGTTTCAAAGTTCACTGGACTGAGATTAAGAACGCGCTTCACACTGTATTTCGTGCACGTAGGAATTTTGCGATACCACTAGTAAGTGCGGCAAACATATTGCACTACGGTATTGTCGACACCGGCAGTAACGTCCCGCCCGCTCATCAGCTACAAGTACGACCGATACGACGTTGTTGGCTAGCACACCATCGCTATAGCTCCAGTCCGAGCGTTTGAAATGCTAGAGCTACACGAAGAGAAACAAGACGCGAGTGGGATTCGTGCATTTTTTCAGGGAAGCTCGCCGCTGTGTTTGCCTACGTAATATACCTTCGGCGTTTGTTGTGTAGGCAGTTTATTTAACCTTTTATGCGAAGCATACTAGCCGCACAACCACGCTCTTCCTTGCTGCGCCGCGCGCGGCCGCGTAGCTACCATATGACGTCATAACAGCTGCAAAAGCGGAGGCTCAACTCGTGCGCTCGCTTGCGGCCGCGTAGCTATATAGCCGGGTCTCAGCTCGTGCGCTCGCCTGCATGAGTTGTTTCTTCGTCTAGCAGAACCAAATATAGCCAAGCAACAGCAGTTCACCAGGCTAAACAGTGGTTCAACAACTAAAATAAATGCTAGTATGCTTCGCATCCTGGGCTTAACCTTAGCTAAGACACAGCCATTTTTTTTTTCTTGGGAGACACACATATTGAATACTCTTTCAGTGGCCCTGAATACAGAACAAATCAGCGAGGAATAGGTTGGTGAGCGTCAAGACACGCACACCGCATCTCGGGAGAGTTGGGGCGAGGAAATTTATATATAGTTACTTGGGAGGAGCACTCCAATTATAGGGCGCCCATTTTGTCTCCGATTAGTACCGGCTACTTGTGCGACAAAAGCTTTCCCAGGGTACACAAAGCGCACACCAGCGCTGCTTTTATGTGTCACAACTCCAAAGACTGGCCACGTGCAACAGACAGGAGCTAAGATGAGGGTAGATGCGGGATAAGCGATAGTGAACCGGAAGATGATATACAATAACACAAAGAAAGGAAAGAAAAAGTGGTAGAAATAGACCAACCAACGATAACAAAGATTGTGCTCTTCGTCCATTTTCGTCTCTTCTCTTGCTCAACAGCTGCTGCTCCAAGCTTCGCCTGACTCTTTTTAACTGGTGAATGTCAGTATTTTTTTTAAATCTCCTTTCTGCCAGTTAATTTTCGCAACAGCTGCTTTCCTTCATTAAAAGACAGTTAATTGCCAAGTTGTAAACACTGCCGGCCTTTCGAGGACCGGCCCGTTTCTTGTGTGTGCTGAAGGAAGTTTTTCGGAGGCATAAATTAACCAACGTTTGAAGCAGGGAAATTACCTTTTTCAATGGAAAGAAGGGCTCTGTATTTTGCTTGGTCTCCCGTTCAAGCATATTGTTCTATATTAAAGGCGTCATCCCAGTACAGCCATGACCTATGCGCGAGGGGGTGCTATTGGCCGTGAGGCCGAGCAGAGTCGCCGTCTGGCGAGCACTGGCGGAACGGCAATAATTCAGAATGCGCGTCGCGACGCCTACCAGTCGTTACTTGGCACATGTGTGCCTACGGAGCACATATATTTTAAAGCCTGTTTGTTCCGTGGTTGCAGCGTAGTCGTAAGGGGTGGTACCCATTTTTTTTACAGCGTATAGAGACTCATTTGGCTTTTGCGCTGTACTCTTGGCGCTGCAATAAAATCAGTGACTGCACGTGTTGGGAGCGCGCGCTGGGGAACCGTCACGCCCTGCGGCCATCTCAATAGTTCAACATTTATGGTGACATTGTCATTCAAGAAATTAACCAATACGCTGAGCGTCGTTTTAAACAAATGAAGTGGTCGCTGGGGAGGTCAACGCAGCGCTTTAGCGATTCCATGAAGCGATGAGTGGTTTGTTCCGGAATCTTCGCAATACAACGAAACATAAACGAGGTGGGGTAGGAGATGACGAAGCCGTAGGGAAGAGAATCTTAAGCGCTCATATGATGTCACAAGGGTGCAATTTATCTTAGGGGTACACATGCACGATATTACAGTTGTAACTGTAGTAAGTGGTTACGCGGCCATCTTAACTGCTTCTGAGCCGCCCTTGTATTATGTGGATATCCACCTATGCAGATGTACTCACAAGTGGATATTTGTGCTTTTGTACTGTGATTATGTGTTACAAAATGGAAGCGGAAATAAAGTAATACAAGAGGCTCATGTACAACATTGTAGTCGCTAGACGCAGGATCACGTCGTAAAACTCGGCTGCTGGGCGCTAGTGTGTTGCAGTTTTTGGTGCGGTGGTGTAAGCTTGACGGAAGCTAGCGGCCATTATTTTCACAAATAAAAAAGGCAAAGCTAGAAGGTTGAGTCCAAAAAAATTTAAAATGTATTCGCGTCAATATTATGCACGTAATCATTGAAGAACATCATTGCGCTAAAATGCTACGTTTTTACTGTTACCACGAAGGAAAAAAGCGCGTGGGAAGCCCCATGGCCATACTGCATCGGCGCTGTCGCTCAGAGTACCGAACCTTATTTCACTAAACTGGCTAACCATCTTGCATTTGACATAGAACTGAAAAAAAAAAAATTTGATGTGGTTATTTATACGTACAAGCGGTGAAATATAGATTCACGACAACTAGCTACCTTAATTTCACTGTACAAGAATACAGAACATTCTTATAATGAGTTCAAACTTAGAAGAAATTTGACTTCCAAAACAGCGGCGCCAAGAGAAACCACCTCGGGTGTATCGGAACAGAAACTGCGCTTTGCGCTCAGCTTACGCATAGTAGGAATTTTCCGTGCCTTTTGTGCAATAAACGTTGCACTGGAAGGCAATATGTTATCAGTTCCCTGCAGTCAGCGCCTTTCATTACCAGACAATAGGCCCGAATCACCCACAGCAAAGTGCTGCCAAGTACATTGCAATGCGCCCCACCGACCGTCTATCCACACTAATGCCGGGACGGTGCTGCCACCTACAGTCCCATCTCACGGATAATAGCGTTACAATCGCAGCCATAGTACGTATCTCACATACCAAAACTACCCGGAGTTGTTTTGAGCGGAAGGTTGTGCAAGTGGTAAGTGTTTGCGCAGCCTTTGCTTAGAAGGGGAAGCTTTTTTAATTCGAGGCAAGACTCGGCGAGATGCCGCGTTGGGTACACCGAAATAACTGCGAGTAGGACGGAAAACTTATTCTCACAACAGAGCTGTCTTTCCCTGTTATCACAGATAAGGTGACAAAGAAGGGCTCGCGCCCGGTATCACAAAACAAACGAAGTTTCGGTGGAAGATCGACAGTCTCGACAACCTCAGTTCCATTGCGCTCACTTCGTGTCTGGGCAAGGTTCGGAGAACGCAATCCGCAGTAGGGTCTCCCGGTACCAGGAAGAAAATAACGTCTGTCCCCACAACATGATAGGCTTCACAGTGGGCCTTTCGACGCATAACGCCATGAGGCTGATAAAGGATCAGGTCATAGATCGCAACTTACTTTCGCTAACAGCTTCTCCTCGCCCCTTTCACATGTTTCATCCTATGTACAACAAGGAAGCGTTCTTGGTCCCTTACAATTTCTGATATACATTAATGACATACCCAATAACTTATCATCATGCATGCGCATTTTCGCTGGCGACTGCATTATCTATCGTTCTATTAACACCTCCGATGACCACCTGATCCTCCAAAATGATCTTAACCAAATTATTAATTGGTGACACCTGACTAATGGCTCTAAATTCATCAAAATGTAAAGTGATGTCCTTCACCCGCAAACGCACTAACTTGGACTATTCTTACTGTAATAAACATGTCCCATTATCTCGGACCTCCTCATTTAAATATCTAGGTGTAAATCTTTCAACAAACCTCTCCTGGACTTCTCACATTACCACCATCTGTGCCAGTGCTTCTCGATCACTGGGTTACCTGCGACGTAACCTTCGGAACTCACCTCCACCTATCCGCAAGCTGGCATTTCAAGCATTTGTTCGCCCTCGACTTGAGTTCGCCGCTCCAGTCTGGTCTCCCCACGAAAATTACTTAATTACCATGCTGGAATCAATCCAAAATAGAGCTGCACGTTTCATTTCCTGAAATTATGACTACCGTTGTAGCGTAACTCAAATAAAGATTCACCTTTCACTTCAGCTGCTAAGTAATCGTCGCGACATAGCCCTTCTGTCATTATTTAATAAATACGCCCACAACACTCACAAACGTTACCTACACCTAGAAACGTCATCGCACACGTCGCACAGATTATACAATCATCATAGCTTCACGCGCATCTATGGTAAAACAGAAGCATTTAACTGGTCTGCAATCCCACGTGCCATTCGGCTCTGGAATAACCAACCCGACAACCCAGTTGCGGAAACTGACCACGAAAAATTCAAGCAACCACTGATATCGCTTAACCCTTGTTAACCATTATTATCACACTCACTGTTCTGTGTCATTTTTCTACCTTTCTCTTGCACTGTTATACGTTTGTTACAAACATATATAGTTCCTTTTTATTGTACTCATATGCAGCTTTATGTAGCTAATGTTTCTCTGACTCTTAGGCTGTGCACTTGGCTGCGGTTTTCTTTTATTATTGTTGTTACTAGATTGTATGTACTTGATTGTATGCCCCCCTTACTCAATCCCCATGTAGGGGCCTTGTAAGGTATTTTACAAATAAATAAATAAATAAATAAACACAACAGAAACGAGAGCCATACTTGGCCTGGAGTTGGAGAATGCCTTCTACAACATCCTCCATTCCTTTGTCTTGGGAATGATCTCGAGCACTGACTTGGGCAAACATTTTCATGACTTCACGAGATCTTTCCTGGCGGACAGAGAAGCGATCCCCCAAGTGGGAGACCTTGTGTCAGACTTGGTTAGGCTCGGTTCCAGAGGGACGCTACAGGGGTTAATCATATTTCTGACCCTCTTTACAATAGCCATGATCTCTCTATTGAGGAAACTCTCCGAGATCAACGGCATTAACCACACGATATATGCAGACGACGTCACCATATGGTGCACCGGCGGCAGCGACGAACGTTTAGAGGCCGTGCCTCAAAAAGCCATCGAAGTCACAGAAGACCAACTGAGACGGACCGGCCTCGGATGCTCGCCACGGAAAACAGAGCTACTACTAGAAAGGCCCAAGTGTAGGGGCCCCAAATCGAAAGGTTCGAGGCCTGTAGAGGACATCGGCGTCACTCTAAGGACAAGTGAGGGCTGTCTCAACCCAAGGATGGACTCTCTCCGGGTTCTGGGTGGGACGATAGAATCGAACGGCTCCAATAACCAAACGGTACTGTACCTCAGCAAGAAAACGGACAATGCCATCAGGTTCATAAGAAGGGTTACTAACCGGCAGCAAGGACTGAGCGAGGACAACATCGTCCGGTTTGTTCATGCTTTCGTGATGTGTCTCTTTACTTACGTCGCAGCCATGCACAACCGGCAGAGGTTGGAACGGGACAAGCTGAACGCGTTGATCAGAAAGGCGGTCAGGATCGCCCTCGGGCTTCCCATGTACACGAGCTCGGAGCGACTCCTCCACATCGGCAAGCACAACACGCTAGACGAGATAGCGGAGTCCCAGAAGAGGGCGCAGTTTACCAGACAGTCTACCACCAGTGCCGGGAGAAACATCCTGAGAGAGCTTGGAGTTCTCCCAGCAGAGTTCGAGACCAGTTTCTGCAGCATACCTCGATATCTGGGAGAGTGCATTACCATTACCGCCATTTCTGGGAATGTCCACCCCAAGTACAACGTGGGCAGACGAAGGGCTCTTGCTAGAGCACTCCTGCAACAGGCCAGCGCACGCGCCCGGAGTTGTTGTTTCGTCGATGCAGTCCGGTACCCCGACGGAAAGGCGTTCGCTACAGTCAACGTTGATCAAGAAGTGAAAATCCCAAACTCCTTGACGGTCCGGACGACGGCGGCCGAAGTTGTGGAACAGGCCGCAATAGCATTGACCCTGCTAGACCACGGGAGAACGATGATATACAGCAACTCGATATCGGTGGTCCGAGAATTTGCCTAGGGCACCGTCTCGAAAGCGGTCTTGCGGATCCTACTCTCCTCCTTTCTCTCCATTAAAATCTCCTCCTCCTCCTCCTACGGAACAAGGAACTCACGCAACACAAGATCGTCTGGTTCCCCGCTCACATGAGACAGATCAAGGGCGACCTGTCTAGCCTCAACAAGTCGGCTCACAGAGATCAGCAGAGAAGTCATCGACTGTGTAGCTATCGGATGGCGTGGCGCTGAGGTTCCGGACAATAGGGATTCCCCTGCCTCGTACAACGAACTCACAAAGTACTTTTATGTGAGGATGTGGAAGTATCCGCCGCCACACAGTAAATTTAACAGGACACAGCCATGAACACTCAGACTCTTGCAAGTCGGGGCATACCCTAGCGCCACCCTCTTACACGGGATATCTCCCGAAATTCGAACGTCGAACACTTGCATGCTTTGCTCAAACTTTGCCAACTTAGATCACATGCTCTGTTGGTGCCCCGCTTTACGGGGCGATGAAGACGTTACGTACTCCAAGTGGGAGGCTTCCCTACTCACTCCCGATTTTGAAGCCCAACTATGGACACTGCAACGGGCCTACGACATGGCCGAGAGGCTAGGTCTTTTTATCCCGACGTGGGAGTGGCCCGCTACGTACTAGGGCACGTTCCAATGGACCTCAATTAAGTTTTCTATCCATCAATTATGACATATATATATATATATATATATATATATATATATATAACAGCAATTATCTGTATATGTGACTTTACTCGCCTTTAAGGAAGGCATCGCCGTGGCAAATCATCCTCTACTTGAGCTGATTACCCCTCGATATATCAGGCATAGCTTCCTATAGGTTACAACATTGCATACAAGGAAAGATAGCACCACCATCTATGCGAGATGTTTACAAGGCACAAAGCCGATACGAGAACACCGGGATATCAACGGTACAGCTCGTCTTCAACTTGTCTTTGCCCAAAACACGGCCAGAGCTGAGCAAGTAAGCCTTTGTCAGAATGAAATCTTCATGAAAAGCATTCATTATGCTCTTGTAAACTTCGTAACATTGTTTACTCGCAGACTCTACAAAAAGCAATGAAAAAATGCGAAGACACTTGATTGAAACCAACTCATCAAATTTAAAGACACACCGTTAGAATTATGCATGTTTGTTATGGCGTTAAAGACGCTAAACCATATGAAATAACAGCAGGACAGGAAAAAGCATCACCTTTCCCGTCTTCTCGTTCGTTCCCTTCTTTTCCTTCGCCAAAGTAAATGTTAGCCAGCTAGCCCAAAAACAAATAGTGAATCAGTAAACGTTCGTGCTCAATCTATGACCTTACACCCCAATACGAATGCCTGTATTTTATTAGAAACTGTTCTGACGTATTATTTTCCCATCGCTCCCTGACACTGTTCAAAGAAAGGTTCGTCGCAGCCAAGCTGTTTTAGAATCAGAATCGAAAGGCAAAGTGCACAATTCTCTGTAAAATGTCCACGTTGCCTAGAAATTTAGGGAAGCTAATCAGGCTGCACCCACTTTGCTTCCCAACAACGGTGTAGGGGGAAGCGGGAAAAAGAGGAAACGAGTAAGGAAAGGGATAAGAGTTGATGCACACGCCCGCACAACAGTGCGCATCCCGCATTCAAAGGCGGTTGCAGAGTCCAGTCGTCTTCAAATAGTGCTTTCTGTGCACGTGAGGCTCGTGTCCATGGTCCCAGCGTATTTCGTACCATGAAGCCTCCGTCGCGCAATCGTTTTAAAGCGGTACGAAAACATTGTCTTTCAACACTCAAAGCAGGGAACCAAGGTTTTAAGCCGAGGGGACAAGGCGCATCATTGTTTACCTTTCTGTGGAGAACTCCGCTCTTAAAACCTCTAAACACACACACGCACCCACGCACACACACGCACACACACACACACACGCACACACACACACACACACACACACACACACACACGCACACACACACACACGCACACGCACACACGCACACGCGCACAGACACACACACACACACACACGCACGCACGCACGCACACACACACACACGCACGCGCGCACGCACTCAAAAAATTGTCTTCATCGTCAGCCTACTTTTGCGTACACTGCAGGATAAACGCACATAGAAAACAACTGCTTCTGCTTAATTCACGAGATACAAAGGCCCCCTCGGGAAGTACAACTGAGTAGCCTCGTGAATGCAATATTTCGAACATGACACTCGCGAACCGGCACAGCAGATCCACAAACACAAAAGAAAGCGCAAGATCAAAACTATCCGTGATTTGACCACGCGGGTCGTTTTCTGGTTCTACCACAGTTATAATATGGTGCTTCATTTTCCAGTGAATGCGGTCTTCCTAGGAGATGTCGCGACTGAGGCAGGCGGACGGAAACAAAATGATGCCGAACTTCTCAACAAACCCACCCTCCCCGTCCCCCTCCGACGCAAACGCACTGAACAAATAGATGCTATTAAGGCGCGCTAGCAGGTGGCGGGGATTGACAGACCATTGCCGTTGCCGCTGGAGTGCTTTAGCTCTGAAACTAATAGACGACACCCATCAGTGAGGCTTCTGGCTTGGCTTGGCTTGTTTGCCAGGAGCCAACTTGATAGCCACTTAACCTCCAGGCCTGCGTTCTCAATGGCGGGTGTAATAGTGCGTTGGCTGGCTTCGCTTAATTAGAAGCTGCCGGCTGTCGGGGAAAACACAGTCCAGACCAGCAGGCTTTCAGAGCGAGTCGCACGCCTTGTGCAGCGAATGCAGGTTTCGAAGTAAAAAAAAAAAGAAGAAAGCACGTGGGCGCATGGGTATTGCCAATTCACTGGCCGGAACGTACAAAGCCTAAGCGGTGCTCAAACAAGCGCATATGCGTCTCGCGTTGTTTGCGCGGCGATGAAGGCGCTTGCGCAGGGCGAACCACGATTGGTCGCGGCGTCGAAAAGCGATGTCCTGACGTCACTGTCGGAAAGGAGGTTCCTTTCCGCTTGTTCCGGATAATTATGAGGCAGCATCTACGAGATAGATAGATAGATAGATAGATAGATAGATAGATAGATAGATAGATAGATAGATAGATAGATAGATAGATAGATAGATAAAGAGAGAGAGAGAGGTATTTTATTTACCGAAAAAGAACACAGGTTGCCCTGAACCTGGCACGCACTGGACTTGTGCTGCGTACTGGGCAAGAAGAACCGGTAGTGACAATAGTCATTAATGAGGAAGGAAACGTAAAACTCTGTAAAACTTAAGAGTTATCCCCTTGTATATAAACATGCAGCTGAACTCCTCTACAGCGAGATGCCCTGTAATGACGAGGGGATGAATATATCCCTGACGAATTCGTATATTTCAGGCGTAGTATGATCAACGAGAACCACAACAAATTTGCCTGTGCAACGAACAAATTTAGGTGTTCCCGACAGCTGGCTTGCTGCTTTACAACGAACAGTGGGGGAACTGCGGCTCCGTGCAGCTACTGCCCTCCGCAGACTTTACCGAGGTGCGAATTTTTTTTGGAAGGTGTGAGTGCCAAAAAAAATAAGTAATGTGCTACACTGTTAGTCAAATCCATCTGCGAGCTCTTCTGTTTCTATGTTCGGCAAAAAAAACTAATAAAGAACAGTTAAAACGTTTTAAAGCAGTTTGTCTATTACGTGATAAGCGCATTTCTGCGTTTAACATGCGTGTAAAAGCAAAGTTTCTACGAGTTGTTACTTCGACCTTTCTTTATCCCGTGCCTCACACACACACACACACACACACACACACACACACACACACACACACACACACACACACACACACACATTATATATATATATATATATTGATATACGAATCTTCAAATTGAAAACCTGTGGTTATCATTCACCGAAATCTTATATTTGTTCTTCAGGGGAACATGTTTCTTTTAAAGTTATTCAATGGTTGCCTAATAAACGCATTTCTACATTGAATAATAAAGGTTCCGAGCTTAACGCTCAAAAATTGGAGTAGTACGGGGACGTAGCTTCATTTTAGGACTAAACTTGTGAAACATTGCTGCTCAGTTTTGACTGGACTATGGTCAGTAGTCATTGCAGTTTTCACAATATATATTGAGTCGCACAAGCTTCATAAATTTGTTTGCGCTGCTCGCGAATGAGAGCATGTTTACGCTTCATATCAACTAGACTAGGAACATCGGACCTTGTCCCTAAAGCATGGCTTTAATTTAAGCTTTAAGCTCAAGGCAGACCTCAGTCACCGCGCAACCATGAGCTCACCTGTCTTTTCTCATGGAAAAGCGCGAACCCCTTCGCGGAAACCTGCAGTGACCTGCGCGTCGCGCTTTGTCGCGGCGTTGCTACGGATACAGGACGTGGGTTGCAAGTTTAATTTTGCATAGGGAGAGCCCGGCGACGGCTTGAAAATGAAGACGGGTATCGAGGTCAATACGATCTGCTCGACTGCCCCGTTTCAGTCATGGGCTCAGCGAAACCGTTGTTTACAGGAAATCTAAGCTATCCCTGCGTCAGAGGTTTATCTGCAAAGGTCTCCAAAGAATATCCAGGCTTCGGACTAAGAGACGGGCGGTGTAAAATGCAAACGAAGCCGGACTTCGCTCGGAAGCAAAAAAAAAAAAGAGAAAAAGAAATAAAGAAAACTCGCAAGAAAACAGGTGATATCGACCATTTGAAAGTCGGCCGTCATTTGAGCCCGAAGCTTTCCGGGGAATATTTCCGCGAGAGAACAACATTCGCAACACGTGGACGGGATCTGTAACGGAAAGAAAAAGAGACCAGTTCCGAGAAGAAGACTTCTTCGAACGCGAACAAAGATGTAACCTGCGTCCGCATAGAAAACGAGAAAATGGCTCGCGTCACTGTGTGCAATAAGAGACGAGTCTAATACGCAGGTCGAATAGAGAAAAGTCGGAATACGTGTTGAAATACGTTTCATTTCCTGTTGCGACACCAGTTAGAGACTGAAATCTGCAGGTTTCGCTGTGTCAATACTTTACGCTGTCTTTCTGTCTAGCCGCTGCCGCTGTAGCAAGGTATCGGACTGCCAACTCCTCGAGGGAACAAAATGGGGGAGCGGGGGGTGTCTGGACGAAAAAGGTGGTTCTTAACGCTTGACGAAAAAGGCGGTTCTCAACGCTCGGCCCATTCAGTGCTGGGAGCTGCGAACCTGTACGTAGGGCAATGTTGAAATATTTTTTAGTCCTACCGTGCCAAGATTTAAAGCAAGAAAGGCACTGTAGAGTTGCGTAATAACACGGTTGCCGGTACGGATAACCCGCCGTGGTGGTTTTGCGGCTATGGTGTTGCGCTGCTAAGCAGAAGGTCGCTGGATCAAATCCCGGCCGCGGCGGCCGCATTTCGATGGGAGCGAAATGCAATAACACCCGTGTCCCCGTTCACTGGGGCACAGTAAGGATCCCTGGTGGTCAGATTATTCCGGTGTCCACCACTACGGCGTGTCTCATAATAGGTTCGTGGTTTTGACGCGTAAAACCCGACAATTCAATTCAAAACGGATTTAGGATTTGTGAACGTCTCGGGCCTACAACGGAGCTGGAACCACGACATATGGGAAACCAACTTCTTGCTTAAGACAACGCAACAGAACACAAGAATGTGTTACTGAGCTTACTGACAGGTGCTACAAAAATTAAATCTGGTGTATTCATTGATTTCAAGTAGAAGATAAAACAATAGTTAGGACACGGTACATTTAATCAAAAGTCTGGACTATCCCTCCATTTTTGGAACGGTTGACAGCCGCAGCAAGGCCACCTGCTTAGCTAACTCTTATCATACGGCTAAGAAAAATACAATTACGCAGATCTAGCACACGCCTTGGAATACATGTGAAGCGAATCTTTCGTGAAGCGATTAACCAATTGCACTATATTTTCTCATTTAATTCCGGCGTCTTTGGCGTGACCGAAGTAGTCGCGCTCGAGCAGGTTCTTTCACGCACTTCTGCGGTACAGAAGCACACCCACGGCAGCGACCTACATAGTTAGGCGGCACTACGTTCGCGATCAGCCCACATTTTCGGCTACATAGATAGCCGGAGAGAGAACCGGTCTCAATGTGACAACGATGCTGCTCACATTAGTACACCGATTTCGCGATAGGCCGAACTTGCTCGGCAGGAAACCGGCAGAGCAAAAACTCATGCCGCACACCGGGGACGTAGGCTAAGTTGCAATCACGCGCTTGAAGCCCTATGTGCGGTGCAGCGATGATATTTAGGTACCGCTTGGTGTTAAAGGTTATAAAGGCGGTCAATCGTGTCGGTCATGCGCTATGGTCATTTTTTTAATAGGAAAGCGGAGATCGCACTCCCGTCACGAACGTCTCCGCGACAGGCCAATGATCAATATAAGTTTAATTCAAATTGCATACGGACGCACTGCATCTATTGCAGCTTCGGAACCAATCGGAGTAAATGAAGGATATGAGGGGCATCATGATCGCAATGTCAAATTCTGCTGCTTTTATTGCGATAGTGATTATGTGGACACTTCAGGCGCATTTTCGCCATCGCTGTCGCCGTGATGTTCCGTATAAAGTACAAGGGCGATAACACCGTCGCCGCGCGCCGTAGGCTGCGTGAATGAAAGCGCGCGACGGTGAAACGACGATGGTGGCTGAATCTCGCGCGCGCAAGGGAGAAAGCGCGCCGTCTTTCGTCGCTCGTATAGAACCGGGGGAGGGGACGTAGGGGGGGAGGGTGTCGTTGTACTTCGGCGGCAACTGCGTATGGTGCGGCCACGCGTGTTCGCAAGGGCTTTATCTTGAAAGCGATCTGATTTGGGGGCAAAGTCTATATGTGCCGGGGGCTCATAGCTTTGTGTGTGCTTCGTTCTCGCCGCTCAGTTAGCGTTGAAGTCTCCGATAGAGAGCGCGACGGTCACTTCGGTCTCGGCGGCTGCCGCACTTCCTCAGGCCATAATTTTGAGAGCGACTGTCCGCGGTCAGCGACTGTAATGTGTGCATTATTTCCTGGGCGCGCGCACACACTGCATGCTTGTTAATTTAGTTAGTAAGCGAGTATTTACAAGTTTAGACGGCCGATGAAACTACTATCCTTACTTATTATGTCTGCCCACTGATTTGCTTACGCAATCGATGCTTCGCCTTTGAGGTGAAATTGCCACTTTTTCTCCGCTCGTGAGCATTGTAAGCCAAAGAAAGAAACGTGCTAGTTGGGGTGAAAACAGCAGAAAAAGCGTCACCAATCTCTCCATTTATTTTCGCATGTAGCCGTGGTGTCGTTAAACACGTGGCCAACGATGCAGTTTGACACACGCTCGCGCGTATCCTTTCATAAAGACGATGACACACAAACTGCTATATAGGCTGATTCCTCGGTATCGTGACCGTCTCGTTGTCTGCTCGCACTGAAACATACTCAATAACGCGCAATCTCTCACCGTCACCACAAGGCTGGCGTAGTCAGATAAATGTAGGTTACAAAAGCCATCACCAACGAAGCACAACTGAACGTGGCATTGTAATCGAATGGCACAAAGCATGCGTGCATGTTACCTACCCCCCCCCCCCCTTTTGTTACTGTCAACTAGACTATCACCTAGCTGGCAGCAATGACATAACCGTACTTGAAAGAAATTCAACTCATTGCCATTCAACTCATTTTACATGCCGGCGTTTCATGAGCTCTATTCCTCGTCGTTATATGTCTCATGAGTTTATGCGCTGAATAGAGATTAATTTTCTACATACTGCCTGGATGGAGTTCAAATTGATTCCTACTCAGCATAATGCAGGAAGACTTGAAATAGGGTACTCATTTCCTGCGTGCAAGTAAGGGGAAGTTTCCTAACAAACAAACACACACACACACACGCACACACCAGAAGGAGACATAGAAAGAAATCCAGGACATTAAGATGGTCTCCAAATGAAGGAATTCCTCATCAATCGTCTCATTTTTACTAACAAGTTGCTATCCACAAAGCCATTTTATCACCGCTGTGCTCTTTCCAATAAGTTTCCTAAGGGCAATTAACACCCGTTGATTGTTATTGGGTAGTCATGAATGGGCAGGATATCACTTAAGTTTGAAGCCTTGTCGATAATTTATGAATCTACGGGAAGCGTTATTACCAAGAAGAAGTTAGGAGCAACCCCTGTAGAATAAATAATTAAACTGTACTATAAATATTTATACATTGGTGCTATCGAAGTTACATTAGTATAGGATATAGCGCTTGCACAACAAAAATCACTAAAGTTTCTGAGCTGTCAAGTAATAACTATCGTATCTATTTCATATGGACCTAAAGGGCAACATCATCGACGAAAACTCGACGACCTTTTTTGTTTTGCTTGTATTACTGTAAATAGTTGTGCAGAAGCAATAAAAAAATAATGTTTAAGCTTGTTCACCTCTATTTCTTCTAGGCTCGTCATCTTCGATTCCACTTTTTAATTTTTTTGAAGGCACAAGAACCTATAGGGTCCACGCAAACGTAGTGAGCTAGCTTATAGCACTTGATTATCCTGTCAGAAATAATGTCAAGGAAAAAGTGGTTCCTAGCTGATAGATATTGTGTTCAGAAAGAAAAAAGAAGGCATAGATGAATCACGGAAGCTTCGCACGATATCCATCGTTACCGGCCACTAAATTATTAAAAAAATGTGAAATCTATAAACAAAGCCTGCGGCAATGTAGCTAAAAGTAGGCAGACATGACGGCAAGGCATGGACGTATGTTCAGTGTCCTGACCAGTGTAACGCGCTGTCTATCGATCCTACTCCTTTGCTTGATTGGATTATACTGCGAGCAAAAGCAGCGGCTTCCTTTATTTCACAGTAACCATAGAAATCTGAAAGAGTCGGCGGGAAATAGGACGCACTGTTGCTATGGACTGCTTATGATTGCAATGGGTTGAGAATTCCAGTCGATAGTTATAGTCATTATATTTAAATGCAGAGTTGTGTGCCATTCTTAATATCGCTCGCTCGCTCGCTCGCTCACTCACTCACTCACTCACTCACTCACTCACTCACTCACTCACTCACTCACTCACTCACTCACTCACTCACTCACTCACTCACTCACTCACTCACTCACTCACTCACTCACTCACTCACTCACTCACTCACTCACTCACTCACTCACTCACTCACTCACTCACTCACTCACATCCCAGTTCGATCGACAACACTGGTTTATTCCTTCAGCGCTCGTCTTACCATTTTCTTCGTCTCGTCTTTCACTGGGCTGGTAATCTCTTGGTGGGAATCCCACATTTCACCAGCAAAGCTTCGCTGAAACCTGAGCCACACAGCTGGCGGAGTAGTGTGACGAACCGCAATTTTTCTTTGTCGTTTTCTTAGTTGCGAGGAGTCCACCGAGTGCTTCAGTTTCCTGGGAGCCAGCCCACGGAACCTGCACGGCTCACTAAAGTCTGAAGCGGCGCACTAACAATCTGTGCTTGCAGAACGACCACATTAAACTGCGCAAACATATCAACCTACGCACGCGCAATGCAGCGGCCGCGTGCTACTGTCCCGTCTTTGCTGAAATATGACAAACGATTTACCGCTGTCGGTTTTGATGAGTTATTTGTGTAGCTGCGTACTCCCAGCTTTCGCTCGGGTGTTTTATTACACTGCAAACACGTGGGTGTTTACTCCATTTCCTATTATTGGCGAGCACGAAGATGGACTCGATGATGTCACAAGCTTGGGAAATTTTTGAGCGCGTTTCAAATTCTGACGTAAGATAGCGATTCCACACTTCTGTATTTTTGTGAAAGCAGTCGCCGTGCTGCGTCAATTTTCGTGCACTTCCTTGTAATGGCCAGAGATTTAAGGTGGCTGCGGTGCTTTCGCGTCTGAAATTTCGCGAAAAATATTGTTGCATCAAACCAAATTGTTAGCCGACTCGTGTGGGAGTTCAAAGTTGGTCGCTTGCTTTTTTGTACAATGGCTAAGTTCGTGTGCACTCAAAGTTTTACAGAAAGCCATCTGATCCCATCGGTCACAGATATTTCCCACGCAACTTAGCCCTCCTTTCTCCAATGGGACTTTGTATACTCCTCTCTACTGCCAAACTAAAGTTGCAAAGAGATGCTTCCATTATCGATGTGCAACATCTGTGTTTAAAGGAGATTGCAATGTGTATTGCAAAAAGAAAGGATCGAAAGGTGGATGAGAATTGTACACCGAGTTTGGGTAGAATCACAGACTGGCACTTTGCTAGACCGCGGACCGTCCGTGTTATGCGTTACTTGTGTCTTCCCGGTATGTTGTTTCTAGAAGCTGACGCTCTGGGGTGGAGATTGCGAAGAAATCAAGATTACGACAGCGGAGAAGAGGAACACCATTAGCGTTCCTCGATATGTGGATTTAGCAGGCAGCGAACTCCAGATTGGTTGCTTCGAGTTAACGTGAAACGCAGAAATGCTGGCATTAGGCAACCGATCAACCGAATCCAAGGAGATTTGTTGCACTTGAAAAAAGGGGAAAGGAAAATTCTAATGGACGCCGGGCTTGGGATTCTTAGCGATAGCGTCGAGAATCATCCGGAGTCCTGGTGAAGGTTGCAGAAATCTTTAAAAGATCAACTACACCTGTGCAAGTGCAAGAAAAGGAGAAGTTAGAGTTTTCACGAAGACTTAGTGATGGAGCATTAAAAGCGCCCAAAATTTAGCGCACCGAACCGAGGTATCATTTTGGACTTGTTAAGTCGGTTGGGGGAGAATTCTGACTTTATATTCACAAAATGCCAGTATAGA
This sequence comes from Dermacentor andersoni, assembly GCF_023375885.2. Classification (NCBI taxonomy): domain Eukaryota; kingdom Metazoa; phylum Arthropoda; class Arachnida; order Ixodida; family Ixodidae; genus Dermacentor; species Dermacentor andersoni. The sequence goes on from NC_092823.1 coordinate 104,261,735, forward strand.
GTATAGTGTAAAATCCGGAGATGGAAATACTGGTCTCCTCTCCTTCAGCATTTCATTTAACGTTGACACTAAAAGACTGCTGTATTTGTGCCTGTTGCGGAAGTTCGGAATTATAAACTTATGGAGTAATTGTAAACTTCAAAGAATTTTTTTTTACTTTTCAGTGATTTGTTAAGCTGTACAAATTCCGGCGGGCCTAATTGTACATTCCGGGAAAGTAAGTCACAATAATTTATAAATTATAGTGAGATAACGTTGGTCGCAATTGTCTCAGTAGTGTTTCAATGAAGGCATTTAAGTATTTGGTGCGCGTGTAACCGTAAAATTGCCGTTTGCTTCCAGACAGGTTTTTCTCCATAGTAATGAATGTTTGAATAAAAGGTCTTAAACCACAAACATAGTTGATGGAGTTTCCTCTTAACTGAGGTTGTATGACCGATAGGAGAATTTCCAGAATTTCAGAATTTTTTTTTCATGTAGACATATCCCTCGAGACCTTACATTTTGGGTTTGTGCCAACGAAAGACACATTACTCATTGCACACATATTGTCACGCCAATATTATTTTGGCTGCTGCCAGAGACCATTTTTCACAAAATCACCACTGTTTTCAAGTTATTGCTCAGCATATGACGCGCCTACTGAATCCGAAATTTCTCGTACGCTCTCGCCGATTCCATAGCAAAAGAGTCTTATCTAATCAAATCTTGCAACCGACCAGACTACTGATGACCAGGCCGGGACAAATATGGCAAGATCTGCGAGTGCCTGCCAAACTGCAGGTTGGCCAGAGAGAGGGAGAAAATGATAAATGAAAGGCGCAGAGGTTAACCACGACTGAACCCGGTTGGCTACACTATACGGGGGGAAGAAAAGAAAGGAGGGAAAGGGGTAGGCTGGTTGTAAGTGAATGTATTGGAAGGCACAAGAACACAAGACGACGCGCATGCCCAATGCTTTATCTGGACGCCATGCGTTGGCTTCGTCAGAAGGCGCAAGAATGCAGTTCGGCCGGCACTCACAGTCCCCACAATATTTTGCTTTTCTCTGTGCGTTTTCGTATGTAAGCGAGCATGGGCGATAACTGCGGTATGTAGCGCGACAAGCACACGTATAATTAGCGGACGCATCCGACCAGCGAGTTCAGATTTGGTGACTGATGACCGTGCTTACCTCAATCGTGTTGCTTCGAGTGTTATTTTTTCGGTCCCAAGTTCCCCAAATATGGAGCAATAGTTCAAACCCGTGTTTATGGCCCTGTTCGCTTCACCGTCAGTGGAACACGAGAATATTTGATTCTGGTTATACCAGGAAGATGCATTGTTCTATTCCAAGTCTCGAAGGAATGGGTCCGTTGGATGTTGAGTTGACGCCGTACCGCATAATTAGGGTGCAGCTAAAGCAATGTTATCTTCACCTGCAGCTTCGGTACATGTTCTGGTGTGACCTCTCCATATATGCACATACTACGTAATGGTATCATTTAGGTTCAGCTTTCATTGAGAATTCCCTGCTAGTACTCAAACATGGCGGCTACGATGATGTCACCGCGTTATATTATCGCGCAGATTGTTTTCATTTCAAACGGTGATTGGTTTTTACCGAATTATAACTGTTATCAATTTGTCGCTTGGCGCATAACCTTTTTGTGACGTTTTCTGTTTACGCATCTTCTCGACGTCTTAGCACCCCAAGATAGCGGCGACGCTGACGTCAATGCAAACCATCTATATATAGTGGATGGACCTTAAACGCCAGATGAGATTCTGCGACAACCAACGAGTGGGCTCGCCACAAGCGCTGTCATTAGAGTGTTGCTCCCCTTTCCGGGCACAAGTCCGTCCATTAATTAGGCGGCTAGATTCTTAACTCACGCATTCAATAGTTTTTGATTATCCCCCGTCACTACAACGTCATAGTATGCGAGAATGAGAGAGATAATCAGCTGAAGCAAAAATTACGGCCGAACCCACTTCACGATGATCCGATCGGCCATTCAAACGATGTAGCAACGCACGGTATCACTGAAGACACTTTTCATTTGCATTCCCTAGGTGGTCAGTCTGAAATTTTTATTGGTTAAGTTTCGCAAGCTTCACTGAGCGCGGTCCCCTAACCACAGGCGTGTTGCCCGCGACTGGCACTGTAGAATTTGAATCTAGCATACCTGACTTCGGATGAACTACGGAGGCACAAAACATTAACTTTAATTCTCATCTAGAAGAGCGCGCGTTCTCACTTGCATCAGTAACATGTCAGTTTTGTGGGCATGAGACGCCACTAACATGCGAGGCATCTCAAAGCGCTATTCGCACGATTGAAGCTGGTAAGGGTGTTTTCCAGAGCTTCCATGCGTGCTTTCATAAAAGAGAGAGAGAGAAAGCAAGGACAGGAAAGGCAGGGAGGTCAACCAGAAGAGCATTCGGTTGGCTACCCTACACTGGGGGTGGGAGAAAGGGGTATAGAAAGAGGAAAAAGTGAGAGAGTGAGCACTGAGTGCGTGTGGGCGGGACACTATAAAGAGAGAGAGAGAGAAAATGATAAATGAAAGGTAGGGAGGTTAACCAGGACTGAGCCCGGTTGGCTACCCTACACTGGGGAGAGGGAAAGGGGGACGGAAAGATTAAAAAAAAAAAGAGAAACTGTCTCTTAAACCGGTGCACCTCAAGTATTGCACTAATGCGCGATTCGCTTTTCGTGCCAGTGACGGGTGTGGCCACGGTACGAGTATCTTTGACTCGGTGAACGGTCTTAAGTCCAGTCGGTGCAAAGTTTCCATGATCTAGTGGGTAAAGCGCCGGGGTGCTGCGCTGAGGGAATTGGATTTTACACGAACCGTCACAAATGCAATTTCTCTGTAGGACTTGCGAGAGTGACGTTTCGGACGCTTGACAGCAGAAAGTAGCGGCTTGCCAACATTGCTGAAGTAGGCTAAGAATGCTAACCGCATACTAAACGAAAAAGATTATTGAGTGTATTGACATTGATCTCCAAGTATAAGCAGTATAAACATAGTTATACGTGCATATCGTATTCGATTCGCGTCGCGCTATGGAGGCATGTTCGTTGCTTGAAGAGCACTTATGACGACGAGCAGTGCCCAGTACTGTCTGTAGAGCTTCGCGCTTGACCTGTAAAGGTCAGCCTCGAAACTCAGCACGAGTTTGAACTTCTGTCGTTCCGTTTAGAGTTCTGCTTTGAATATTTGCAAAGAGCCATACTTGAAGCGTTATGCATGCGCCAGAACTCTTCAAATGTTTCTTGTAGAATGTGGAACTTTTTTGCAGCAAGAGTATGGCTGAAGCATCGCGTTGCCAAGAAGGATAAAATGTTCACATGGCATATACATATTGAATGTGCATATAAAGAAACGTTATATATGTTGCATAAACCGGTGTTTGCACGCGATTTATTGCGGACACTGCGGAACGCTCACGAGCGCATTTTCCGTGGCCGAAAGTAAGCCTTTTCAACAAATATTCGCTCTGGGCCAGCTGCCCCAAAATTTGAGAGTGCTCGCAGTCGGTCAAACCAGATAGTTCACGGCGTGTTGCGGTTCACATGGCTTCGAGGCTATTCGCGTTTAAAATCTTTCTTTGCAGTCTACGTCTTAATCGATAAGCTATGGCTCTACGATGACGCTCAAGAGGCCGCAGATGTTATGCTTTATGTAGTGATTGCCATACACCTGCAATACCGTCATGGTACATATGTATGTTTTTCCTCAGACGCAGTTAAGGCACGTGTTAGCGCATACTTGCTTTGGACTCTAGCACTCGGTGATCAGGAAGAGGATTTCCGAGGCAGTGCTGAGAAGGCCTCTAGTGTTCAATTTTTTCCGTGGCCGCTTTACCTCAGGACGAAGCAGTGGCGACTAGGTGATGTTAGCCATTTCGCTATAGAGGTGGTTTCCTTTACCAGTCTTTACGAAATCATTTTAGTAATGTACAATAGTTATTACTGAACGTTTCGAAAATGCCTTCAACTAAAATGTGTGTTTAAACTCCAGTGTGAAACATTGTTGCAACTGGTTTATTTCTATGTCTCAGATTGCTTTCAACAATGATTTATTCAATCAGTCGATCAAAAAACCCGAAGGGGAGAAAATTATACTGATCCAATGCACGTGTAGACATAAAAGTGAAGTTGTATGAAGCACTTGACAAAAAGATGTAAATTTGCCCAATTCGTTTGTTGGACTTTGGCGTAAAGGAAACTGACGTACGCATGTCATCTCACTCGTCCGCGCTACCCAATGTGACCAACCTTATGTTGGCTTATATTTCCTCATGTCTTGTTTATTTTAAATATACCTGGCCGCTACTTCGTCGATAATCCCTCGTGGATATGTGCCATAGTATGGGAATCTTCAGTATCGGCATCAACTTGCGAACGCGCTTAGTGCCCTAACCGCAACGTGGGTATGTTCCATAGAATAGAAATTATAATCATCATCAACACACGATGATCATCTCAAGCTAGTGGGCGGCACTCTATGTACCACTCGCTGATATAGGCCAGTCTATCGCTGTGGTTATTTGGCATATTATGGAAATCTCATCATTATCAACACCAGGACATGCTTCTTGGCCAATCTTTCATTTTGGGTATTTGCCATATCATGGATATCGAAATCATCAACACGCGGTGATCATCTCAAAGAACAATTTGGTGGCACGATGTTTACCGCCCTTTTCTTGACCGATCGCCTATTGTGGCTATGAGACATAGTATAAAAATCAACGTCATAATGAATGCACGGACACGCTTGGCCGATATGCCATTTCTGGTATGTGGCACAACAAAAAACTATTAAAATTGTCAATACGTTTGGATCATTTCAATGAGCTAGTGGGTGGCACAATATCTACCACCCAGTTCATCGCCAATCCCCCGTTGTGGATATGTACCCATAGTAGGGTAAATCATCAACATAATCAACACGTGGCGACCATCTCAACCATATATTTTCTTACAAGTCCAATCTTGCGCTCTACGCTAGTTGGTGTTGGCAGGAGATAATTATGCGTTCGTTTCTGGCCTTTTTCGCCCCTTCTTTAAACTACAATTAGCAACATTTCCAAATAGAGCGCGTCCTGCAGGACCATAATAAAGTTTTCCAGTCCAGCCCAGTACAAGGAAAGAACCGTTCCGCGGTCGACAAACTGTCGCCTGTGTCCTTGCGCCAGAAACAATAGACTACTGTTTTGTAGATTCTCGATAGACACCGTTCTTTCGGGAAATCCTACAGAGAATACTAGTGAAAGATATAGATATATCCAGCGAACCTGCCTTATGATGCGAATGTACTCCTTTGCATGCATAGCCTCTGGCGAAGCAGTATGTGCGATAGACATGCTGAGAGCCAGAGACCTCCAATATCCCTTTTCAGGAGTCTGCAGCCCATGCGAGAAGTGTGTATGCTGCTCAGGAGCTGGAGCAAGATTCGACGGAGGCGCTGAATGCATGCGTATGCTTTCTTGATTTTTAGGTATCTTGTATAAGACGTACTGAATTGAATTTGCGTTTTTGCTGTGTCTATCGCAAGAAAAAGTGCATTTGCGGCATAATGGATAGCGCATGAGTCTGCTGCACTGGCGGGCCGATGTTCGAATCCCGGTAAGGGATGTGTATTCCTTTCTTTTTTAGGTTAGGTTAAATCGGCTGGACGAGAACCTCAACGGCGACCGACCCTGGCCAAACCAAGGAGTGGTTTGAATGGTAAAATGACCTACGGTATAAAAAGGAGGTATTGAAACATGTTTATGCTTTCTTTCGGATTTTATTCACAGACACTTGTTATTGAGAGCTACTATAGCAAGGATAATAATATATACTACTAAAGGATATTATATACTAAAATTTGTGCTATTATAATTTATTTTCTGCGACATCTGCGGCTTCTTCTGAACCGCGGCTCGAAAATAAAGTTCTTTCTTTTTTACTCTTGCCATATGTTTTGCTTATGTAATGATTTGCTTATATTTTACACGCTACTCAAAACGTATTGCGTTATAACTCAATTTCTTGTATAGTTCTTTTTCTTTTCTTCTTTATTTTTGTTAAACTGTTCTCGTATGAAGTGTAAACATCAGAGTAGGTACTTCAATGGTTAAGTATATTCATATGCATAATGCTAATTTTGTATTATCTTTCGTGCCATTGTTATGCTGTTTGTCGAGTGGGACGGCCAAGGTATGCTTGCAAGCCAATCTTATGGCTTTTGTCATACTCTCCGCAACATCATTGTCTTCTGATGTTAAAATAAAATTGAATCATGTACCCCGCAAAAATAAAATGAAGCAAGGAATACATACTCCCATTCGGCCCACGCTGCGATTCGATAGAACCACAGAAGAAATTCTTTATGGAAGCAGTGCGCTTGCATTCGAAGGACACACATCTCCCGTGTGGAGGGCATTTGCAAAGAGGGACGCAACAATGGCGCGTGCTGCTCCAAACGCGATATTCCCATGTAGGCATAGGTCGCGAGTAGAGTTTGCACCGCTCTCACCTATATAGCATCGCACCGTACCTGCAGTATTTACCCGAAGGAAACGAGCAATGGCGAAAGACCTGAAATAAGTTTTTATGCAGCTATGTCCGGGGATAATAGGTTGCGGTATCATATTGTAGCCCTGATTCAGGAATCAGAGCCGGAGGGATCTTATTTCAAAACATCCTCGTCTAAAAACAGGCTCGTCTAAAATGAAATTCAATGCATGCTATGGACCACAGTTTTCAGAGACGTTATGAGACGCACTGCTCTATTGTATGTCAGAATGCTTTGGTCGCGATGGCATAGGGAATGGCGTCGAGCCATTTTTTTTTTTAAAAAGAAAAGCAAACTAACTTGGCAAATCAGTTTTCCGCTTGGCATCACTTTCGTAGATAAGCGGCGCGGAAGCGAACATGTACGTAGCTGTACGACATTCATTTTAGAATAATTTGAATGGCGGGAAAATACATCGTGGTATTGACTTCAACGAAACATAATAGAGAAACTGTATCCTAGCTAACATTGATGCGAGTAAATGCACATGCGCCAGAAGTAGTCGCACCGGAAACGAGGATAGAAAAAATGAACACAGATGTTTGCAGTTCCCTTGATACTAGATGATCGCCTGATGGCGAATCCCACTAGTGATTTCAGAGGCTTGCCGGAGCACTCTCAACACGCGGGCCAATCAGTTTTTAAGCCCGAAAGGTGAAGAAAGATTCGTGTAATCAAATATTGTATCTCACACAATTGCGTCAGGAAGCTGCAATATTCCGCTACCTTGCAGCGAGCTTCTGTCAGAACTGATTTGCCACAGGCAGTGTCCCAGTTGCTTCAAGCTCTCGAATAATTCAACTGCGCTCTGCGGTATGCTACCATACTGGCTAGCGAGGGTGGCAAAACAGTTTCCTCTGTTTAATTCCCGGACCAGGACAAGTTTTTTCTCCAACTGAGCAGCTTGCTCTGTGAGGAACCCGTATGGGTTGCCTTGATAGTTTCATGCGACAATCGGATGGAGGGCAATGTTGCTTTCCTGGTACCATATAGTACAGCAGAGAAGAGCATAATTTTCTATAGTGCGAAACAACAATGACTCTGCGACACACAGACAAAGGGCTTCAGCGCCCTTGTTCCGGTCTTGCTAAATCTGTAGGATGGTGCGTATTGCCACAACCAATCGTACTGGACCTCTTAAATGATTTTTGAAGCTTTGCACTAGCACTCGGATGTACCCAGTCACATTTGCCATAACAATTCAGTACAAGCTTTTTCCACAAAACTGCACTGCAACTGTCATCTGTACTTCTGTGCTCCAGAACGTAAGATATTTCTATAGCATTTACTACAGAAAACTCCGGGGCTAGTGCATACGAGAGCAGCGAGTATAGTGGTCCTGCCAACATTGGAATCATGGGCGGTACACGGCTCTGCCGAAATTTCATCCAATTAGCGCCAAACTTCGCCGTGATTTTAGAATTTCATAACTTAAGGAAATTATTGCGTTATGAGTGCAGAATTGTTTAATAGGCATGCATGGTCGCCGAGACTTATATGCTTTGCGGCACAACACAGGGCTGTAAGATTCTGAAAGATAAAATGTAAGAATAAAACCGCAACAATGTTCCTAGCCATAAGCACAAATATTAGACAAATCCGATAACTTCCCACTTTTCCTATGGTACAGCTGAACGTTCTCACCACCAGCTAGAGTTCTACCTAGTATATTTTTTTGTAGGGCACTATACGAAGTGGGACATAGTTCACGGGAGACACTGATGTTGGAAAATGTACCATCTCTGTGACGTCATGGAAAGGATCTAATGTAACACGGGATACTTCACGTTCAGTAAGTGGGCCTTTCAACACGGTTGGACTGCCCCACACAAGGTGGCCAGTATTGCTCGCGGCATGATTGAGCCGAGGATGGGATTACAACACAGCCATTATGTGGTAAGGAAGAAATGGCCGCAAGGATCAAGCTTTTTCGTCGGTTCATTGAATGGTCGGCTGATTGACCTCTAAGACACATAAACAAAGGAGGAACGCTGAAAAAGTAAGTAGGCGCTGAGAAGAGAACGGTGCGTGGCCCTGCGCGCCGCAACCACGTCAGTGCCGACTGGCAGCTGAAACATCCCTCCTAAGCCGACTGTCGCCATAATCTGTGAATCAAGCGATACGAGTGGGCAAGTGTACTTGAACAATTTCGCACATAAACTTAATTTAGGTAAATTCACACGCGGAATCTAATAAGTGCGCTCTCTCCATTTGTCACCATACGGCTGGCGCATCCTTGCAAATTCATTTTCGATAAAACGCACAAATCACACCGCCTCTGTAAGCCTAAGTAAGTATAACGCCACAGAACGAATGAAACAAACAATATTCCAACTGCCACTGATATCTCGGTATCAGATTTTGGTGGCACTTCCCGCGCTCGTGAGAGGGAGGGGAAGATAACAGATACGGTATAAATAGTGCTCTCGCATACCATTGTGTTACGCCGATAAATCTCGGATGTGGTTCCCAAGGTATGCTCCTATAAGCGTAAAAATCCACTACATAGCTCCAGATGTGGCTTTAAACGTCTCTGCACATGCAGTCCGAACGAAACCTTATCATGCTTAATCCAGCACCCTTCTTTACCTCCCGCCATTCATTCTCCTCAGGAAGTCATTTCTTCTTTTCGGCGAGAATTTCCTACCCACGTTGTTTCCTTAAGAAGGTTAAGCAAAAATGAAACTCCCCTCTGGAGTCCGGGGCTAGAGTCACCTTCCATGCACTGTAATCCACCAAGATAGCTAATGCCATCCTACTGCTGCTCTACCACGGGGTGGAAGGACAATGGTGTTAGGCTTATCGGATTTCTTTTCTGCCACTTCTTGTTTACTGCAAACCAGTTGAATATTGACTTCTTGTGAGAATAAGCGCAGTAGACAGAGCTGATAAGTGGAATCTCGTTGATACGATTTTTACGGGAGCGTAAGCATCATCCAAAAATATTATCTAAAACAAGCTGCAAGAGGTATGGAAATAGGTACACTTGGTGACAAACTCAATAGAAATCTTTTGCATTTGTCGATTGGAGCTGCTCTGCATAACACGCTATGCGGAGCACCAACACTCGCCGCTACGGGAACCGCAGCCGGTGCATTTTTATTCAGTAGCGTTGACGTAGCTCGTCCATTCGCGCTAAACTTTCTTCTCTACAATATCAGTAAAATGAGTTATTCTGGAAGTTCAAAAAAGTAAAACCAGTTCCCAGGCAGTGAAAGCTTTCAAAACAGCGAAGGTGGTGGTCGTTCTGTAAAGTTTGAAGTCGTGTTTAGCGTGCTTTTCATGAGAGACTTTTGTCTCGTTGTCGTCGTTTTGCTAGATTCATGCTTCGGTTTCGGAGTGCGCACACTTTTCAGTTGCGTGAGGTTGTGATCAAACCACAGTCTAGCACACACAGCTGTGGTAGCACTCACGCTCTAGGAATTCTCTCTCAAACCGTCCCCCGACACCTCCCGTGGGAGGAATCTCTCTGCGACGACGTCTCTGTTCAGCCTCCTACTCTCGAAGTTGAGGGTTACCTTACCACTGCGGGCGCTTGGCTTGCGTTGCCTTCTCGTAAAAGGTGGGGCTGGCTTGCCTCCACCTACGCTTGGCTAGTGCTTCCCGTTCTCGATCCTCGACAGTAGCGACTTCCCTCCGCTGGCGCTTTGCTTGCGGTTCTCGCTCTCGAACCTAAGGATTTGCGCGATGTCGGCGCGACCGCTCTCGTGCGAGCTCCCGCCTCCGCTAGCGCCGAGCGGAATCCATGTGGTGAAAGGGCACGCGCCAGCGAAACACCTGCTCCAATACCCATCTCCGCCCACTCCCCCGGCGCCCGCTCCGATTGGTTCGCTTTCATCCTGGCGAGGCGCCATGGATGCATGGATGGGTGGATGTTATGAGCGTCCCCTTTGGAACTGGGCGGTGGGTTGCACCACCAAGCTCTTGCTATTATACGGCCTAATGCCCAACCTAGGTTAAACAAAAAGAAAGAAAAAAAAACAATATGATCTCCCACAACCAAATTTTCTAATCCGCTATTGCCTACGGTGCTTTTGTACGTCTCCGTCATTTGTCGTTTTCCTGCTTTTATTCCACCAATCCTCCAATCGCCTCTTACTAATCCCTATTGCGGACATCTTTACTTTTCCACTGCTCTTGCTGAACCCAAGGGCTTCAAGGAGGCCAGTGGTGGATAAATCGACCGCAGGGTCGACGCCTTCACATTCTAATAAATTAGTTTCCCTAGCTTTACCGCAGCAAGAGCATGCTTCTTGTTCCTTCTTAAATATCGCTTTATAGGTGCGTTTTCTAAGGCATCCCGATCTCGCTTCGAAAAGTAATGAGCTTCCCTTAGAGTTATCATAAATTGTTTCTTTCCTGATTACGTTTTTTCCTCTTAAGTAGTTACTCATGTCAGGTTTCTTTTCCATTGCCGCCACCCATGAGATTATTTCGGCCTCTCTGACTTTCAGCTTGACGTTCTTTGGTGCTGTGTTGCCCACTCTACATGCCGCATACTTGCTGGTAAGCTTCCTAGTCGTTTTCTTCCAATGTGAATCAATGTTTTTCCTGTACAGATACCTCAACACTTCCCCAGCCCATTAACTTTCTTCCGTATTCCTCAGTCGTTCTTCATACTCAATTTTACTGCGAGCTTCCCTCACTTCAAAATTGGTCCAGCCCAATCACTCTACACAGCTTCATTTCTAGTCGTCCCGTGAGCGCCCAATGCGAGGCGACCCACTGACCTTTGGTTCACATCGAGTCCTGATTGTACCCCCGATTTAAAGCAAACAACCGCCACTCCTACAATAGGCGCGCTCTCTGCCGGTGAGCTCCGGAAGCTGCCACCCTGCGTTACACCGGACGCCGGATGGCGAAGGCTGGACTTAGCTCCGCTGTTGAAAAGGAGCCGCCGTTTTCTTACCCAGCTGACAGTGGTGCAACGCCAGTCGGTGTGGCCGCACTGCCGCAGCAGCATTTTACCGCTGGGAGTGCGCCGCGTCCGTTTTTAAAACGAAAGCTTTACTGGCCGCGAACTTGCGATTTCGCCATGGCGGTGCTCCGAGGAGGCACATGACGTCGCAACGTGCCGCAGATTTTTCGCTCCCTCTCGCTTCCTAGTCACTACTGCGCATGCGTCACTAGTAGCACCGAGCTGCAGGAGTTCAGCCGCTGCGCAGCGCCGCGCCTTTCCGCTGCCGCCGTTTCGTATGACGTCACACCGCGTTCCTCGTCGTTGCGCTTGTCTCCGCTTGCTTCGCCAGCTGCGTCGCATGCCTGATAACATGTCGGAGGATTGAAAAGGAGAGCTTACGTGCGCGGCAACCAGTTGAGGCGGCAGTATGGACGGCGACAATTTTGATAAGCAGGAGGAGGCTTCGAATCGACATCGGAACGAGATGAAGAGGAAACGAATCACCCAGGAAACAGACGAAAAGCGGGCCGAACGACTGGGTTAACGCCGCAACATAGCTGGACAACCAGACTAACTTGGACTTGCAATCAAGATTAACCAAGGCTAACCATGCTATGCCTTAGCTTTTGCTACGTATATCCTGGTCTAGCCGAGATAAGCCACTGTCATTTTTTCCTCTAGTGTGTCTGGGGCTTAAGACGCTATTCGTGTGTAGTTGTAATCTCATTTAAGCTAGCACACCGGAATATAAATCAGTGATTTTTGCAAATGCCAGTAAAAGCTCACTTTTGCAGTTTATTATCCAATTCCAGGTACAAATACCGCATAAATACCGTATAAAAATGCAGTTCTCCTATGGGACGTTGGTCGGGAAAAGAAAGAACGTGTTATCCCGAATAACGCATTACGCAGGATCGTATCAATGAGATTCTACTGTATTGTGAGAACAAACGATTAGCGACTTTCGAATAACGCCATTGAAGGCACTATCCTTCAATATTTCCACCTCTCTGAGACGGAAAATGGAAGTTCCACATGACCCGGTACGAAATCAAATGCAGGCGCTGCAAGCAAACAAATAAGTTGGCCATTCATCTAAGAGTTAATTTGTGCTGGGACGCGACTTATTGTTGCCAATATAAATTAGCGGCAAGTGAAAGGGTGAAGCTGATGAAGCTAAAGAATTATTTAGCAGTATTTTATTTGGTTATTGCATGACTTAAACATGCTTCCTTGAAACAGTTTATTCTTTTCTACTCGATACATTTATTGAGGTTTTGTCACATATTGTTCTTAGTGACCGTACAGAGGCACATTAGCTAGCGAATAGGATTCAAAAGCCTTGTGAACAATTATTGAAATGCTGTGACTTTTAATTTGCACATATGAAACGCTAAAAATTCTGAATCTCACAAGCCGTGTTCTTTTTATGGCACATGATTATTTCTTCTGGCTCTTGATTATGGCACTTGTTTATTTAAGCGACAAATGCACCAGTATTGCTGGAACACACCGACTAATAACTGTAGCAACACCTAATGAGCCATCCCAAACAAATATTGGTGCCAAGTAAGGAAATTGGTAAGAAATATGAGAGAAAAGCAAACAAACTTGTTTTTCGGCAGCAATCAATTGAGGTATCTGAAATTGTATATGTTGTCCTCATAAATAAGGAGCATCTTTTTAGGAATTTTTTTTTCTCGTAGAGCACATCAATGTAGTTCAGGTGTGATGACCCCGTATGACATGTTAAATTGTCTCTTTCGAATTGCTTGAGAGGGTACACCTATATTAGCGCTTGTCTAGAGACCTTATTGTAGTAACACAGTATATTTAAATTAGGGCTATTCCCGTAGAGATGTTCCTGAATCGTGTCGCAAAGGAATATTCCAGAAAAAGGATTTTGGAACATAAAATCGAATACCAATATTTTGTCTTCTAAAGAGAGTAAATTAATAAGTTACAGTACCGAAGTGGATGGCAGGTGAACTAAGAGGCTCGACTAAGCTGATCGTATCAGGCACATCATTACAAGGACAGTAGTGAAATGTACAAACAGCATGCCGCCATTTGCCCGTACCATTCTGTGTTCAATGTCAAAGCACACAACATCGTTTTATTGGGATGAAAATGTTATTAGGTAGTTCAAATAACAAATTTCTTTTCCAGGTATGCAATGTCACGATTATTGACTGAATGAAAATTATTGAACAGAATTTAGCTATTTACTTCATTAGTTTTCTCAACCGCTTGCTTCTCTCCTCCTCTACTGCAGCCTCTCTGCAACATAGCTATTAGAAATAGCTTCATCAATCCGTCTTTCTCCCTGTAGATTTCGGTAAACGTTCTTATACAACATATCTGCACGGACACCAGTATTCAACACTTCGTAATCGGGAATTCTTGAATCGAATCCCAATCGAATAGCAAAATCATAATAAAAATTGTTGATATTCGCGCACCCCTAATAGGAATATACAATATCACAAAAGATGTCGCTCCCAGGCAGGCAGGTAAATTTCTTACTAACATAAACATCACAGTCTTCACTACAGAATAATAAACTCAAAAATGCACACATGACGCTTCCTTGACGCACAAGCCAAGTGTAGTATCCAGGCACAAGCTTCTAAATTGCTAAAGACCTTCATAGTTTGCTTTTAGCAAAGCGTAAGCTCGCGCATGACTAAAGCCCATTAGGTGTAACTTTCCGTAGAAAGTGCAGAACGAGTATTTCGTCGCAGTGAAATATATAGTTTCGAGGAGCAGAGGCATACGACATAATAGCTAATCTAAAGTGAAACGATGCTGAGGTTCCCGCTTCGCTCATTTTAACCTTGATTAAAAAATAAGTAAGCAACCTACATCCAATAAGAAGCCACTTTCTTGATTATTTCTTTCCATGAACATTTTCATCTCGCGCCCCTGGAACCAACGGAACCCTCCAAAATAAAGAAAGCTGAACATTGATTTCAGAAAAGCGCCAGATGATGTGGTTAGCATTGAACAAAAGAAAAAAAAAAAGATATGTTCAATTTTTAGGTTGTGTTTCAAGGAGACGTGAAAGTGCTATGTACTACGGATAAACAGTGTTTAAAAGTCTTGAAATGGGCACGCAAGGTTTATCGCAAAATACAAGCGTTTTTTCATATATCTTGACTACAATCAGGAAAAAGAAAGACTGACTATAAAACTCGTTAACAGCTGCGCAACCTTTTCGAAACTTTCGCAACACTAAACGCCCGCAGTTTGCTTTCGAACCAGTTACTTACCAGAGAAGAGCCTTTTTATAGCTTATCGTATATTTGATTTTTTTAACCATTTGTTGAAACAGGACTTAGGCGAAATTGATGTTCTGCTCAGAGACAAGCGAAATACTGCAAAGACAGACTTGTAGCGTGAAAGCATGATGTGAGGCCATTTCGACAGCCACCCAAGTTCTGCACAGCTGCAGAATAAAAGGCAGAGAAGTGTTAGGCGTGCCTACAAAACAACCATGCTGAAAAGTGTTAATGGTCGTCTTACATTCTCCCCACGACCCACAGCCCCTTCGTGATTGAGAAACAGTGTCTCACTTTTTAGATAAAAAGTCAATTTCCAACATGACGCATCCCTCTCTAGTAATGGCCTCTTAGTGGGGAACGCCACGTGTAAAAAGAACCTTTATTGCATCCGGGATGAGACAAGTGCATTTCGCTCGAGTGCGGCGCATGATGTGACGCTATGCATTACTGTACAAACAAGGTCAGGGGCAGACACAATGCTACAAAGATTGAATTCAGAGATGAATTGAAAATGAGTTGCTTTGAGTAATATAGTTAGAGAAGGGCAATATGGTAAAGCGTCGTGCATTCCGGACTTGCTGACATATATATATATATATATATATATATATATATATATATATATATATATATATATATATATATATATATATATATATATATATATATATATATATATATATATATATATATATATATATATATATATATATAAACACCGTATTCATGAGCCCCCTTCGGCTCCTAACCACGTCTCTCTTCAATAGTGTGGGGATGGTGGTGGTGATGATGATGATGATGATGATGGTGGTGGTGGTCGTGGTGGTGGTGGTGATAGTAGTCATGATCAGGATATGAACAGCCACCTTGGTTGCACATGCCACCAAGGTCTCTATCCACATCGGTCTAGTTAATTTAAATCTTTCCGTATACTCACACTTTAGGCTACGTTACTCAGTGAAGAAAGTTTGCTTTATCGCGTGCGATTCCTTCCTTTACGCCACCGATGTACCTTTCAAAGTGTCTCCACAGCAGTCCCGTTTACGTTGCCCCTGTTGTCCTTAAAGCGTAACCGCCTCGGCGTCTACAGCTTCCACATTTATCGCTCGATGGATGCTCTGTCATTCTAACAAAATACGCTCCGCGGTTCGAGCCCCAGTTTTCACACGCTATCCTTATCAGAAAATTCCCTTGAAAGAAGTTACGGCATTTTTGACGTGCCAAAAGCCACGATTTTTACGAAGAACTTTGTAGGGGTGGGATTCCGGATTATTACTGACCGTAAAGGGTTTCTTTACCGTGCATCTAAACGCAAGTAACCGAGCGTTTTCTTGCATTTCGCCTCTGTCGATTTCGCCCCTTTGTGCATTTCGCCCATGTCGCGGCCGTAATCGAACCTCGCGCCTTCGAGCCCAGAAGCGCAACACAACAGCGACTAAGCCACCACGGCGGGTGCGATATGCTCGAGTCAAGATTTTCTCTCGTATTACTATAGGCGTTCTCAGACACCGTTACCTCAAGAAAGCAATGCTTTTCAACAAGATTCCTCGGCGAATCCCATACACAGAGGAACTGCTCAATAACCACCCCTTTAACCTGGTGATATCGCCTATACCTCGAGAAAACCATGATCCCAAAGCTTTGGTTCGGGGATTTGCATAATCGGTGCCAGTGCCATCGGCTTTGTTGTGTCTAGGGTGAAGGCTCCCGCGCAGCAACGAGTTAACGCAAGGGTTTCAAATGTCAACGAAGTTTACATTCGGTGTTGCAGCACTTCGGCTAGCGCGAGATGTAGCGCGGTTTGGGCAAGTTTGTACGTATACTGTCGCATGAACTTTGTAGAAGTATGCACGCTTAGACTCCACACGTTAGCACTTTAGTGAGCTTAAGCGTCGACGCGCAGCGCCCAGAAAAACCGTGTTCTCCTTTCACTCCTTCCTCCCCCCTCCCCCCTCCATTTCCCCCGCCCCAGAAAATGGCAAGAAATAATAATAAAAAGAAACATAGGCTTATTGTGAGAAGACCAAGAAGGCCTAGGTCAAACGCAAAGGGCATAGTAACAATATACACAAAATACAGCGTACGATATTGTGCATATACACAATATACAGCTTACGAGAAACAGCGAACAAAAGGAGATAGAGGTAGATGGGCGACAGTCTTAATGCTGACTTGAAATTGATTTTTCATTGAAGCAAACATTGCTACATACAGTTGACTTTGCCTAACGGGAGCTCGAAGGGACACATAATAGAGTTTCGTTTATCGGAAGTTTGTTGACGCGAAGGACGCAAAAAATACGAAAAATTGTTTTGTTTCGAAAGCGGCGAGTTCGTTAGTTTCACCGCGCCGTAACAAAAAGGACCTTTTCGCACTCTACTCGGGAGTATCGTCCCACTTCATTTCGCAAAACGCATTTGCTCCAGCACCCGCCATCTTTGACTTTCGCCATAGCAATACACAAACAAACGTAAAAAAATGAAACTAAGCAACGTGAACGCTATAAAGCGCAGCCGTTGGTACCACAACAGCGCGTACAACCTGTACATTCGATTTTGAACGCTATTTACTATCACCAACCTAATCGCGTTTCATATGCAGTATGGCAGCCGATTAGGTAGGCACAGTTGCGGTCCCAGTTCCGTTTATTATGAGTTCACAGAAGAAAACGTTGCGTTTTGCAGGGTGGCCCACACAAGTTGGTATCCTTTTTCGCATTATTCGGCATTTTCGCGGAAGCGCATTTGTTTTATCCAAGGTTCACTGTAGATAAATTCGCTGCGCTTGCTCACAACCCTCACATTTCTTGTTCTCAAATATTCAAGTTCCTTTACTTCTGATAGTGCAATCAACATGTTTTGACGCGCAATACTCACCAAGCCCAGCTTTTGTTAACGTGTTGATAACATCTTATCTATTTAGGATTTTTTCCCGACACCCGCATACCAAAAGAAAAATGGGTGGCAGCGGCACACTCTGCACTGAAGCTCAAAAGAGCCTCCGTTATTCTTGTGGACGTTGTTGTGAAGGTACTCTGCGTTGATCGTTTACGAGTCTACTTGCCTGGCCTACATAGGCCCGGCCTCATGAAAAGCAGCTATGTCGCAGTCTCTATGTCATTCTTCTTCTTTATCGCGCGCTACGCATTTGGAGTGGCCCAAGCATTCTTCATTTTTCATGGGTCGCGCGAAGAATGACGTAGCTTGTTCTACACTAGATAATGCGATGTCATGCACTGTGGGAATATTTACACATCTTTTGCGCCGTATCTTGTCCCCAAACAAAGTTTATCATCGAACTCGCAGATACATTCTTTATCTATTACTCTTCGTGCGCTAGCTTCCTGTGACAAACGCTATGCCACAATCATAAGTGTATGCAGTTCGTGACCTGAAGGTACAGGTAACACAGAGTTAAAGAGAGTAAATGCACGCAACACAGGTGACCTGTATTGGTGGGGAACTATACTAGCCTCGAAGGAGCAATCATTCTCAGACAGTAAATAAAGAAAACGAACACGCTTTCTTTTAGGGGAATGGGATTCACGCGTTTCGGAGTGAACTTATTTCTATAAGCCAACATAATCAATCACCTCTATGTGAACTGACGTAGAAAGTGGTGGAACTTCTAGATTATTTATGCGCGTAAACGTTCATGAATGTACAGCCTTGGTACTCAGCTCGCTCGGCTCGCTTCGACAGCGGGTGACCAGTGTGACAACGCGGTCCGACAGAACATGTTCTGAAAACGTGCCTGGAAATTAGTGTACGCTCCCAGTCTGGTTCCACAGAAGTTCCGGTAAGCGAGCGGCACATATTCGCATAAATGTAAAACACACTAAGTGGAACCTATGTAGACTAAATGCGCTTGAGCGTCGGCTCTTGATTCGGTTGAACTTATTGTCAATGTTGCTGTATGTACTTCTTAATAAAAAGAACATTTGAGAGTTTCACGTGTCAAAAACAGGATGTGACTATGAGGCACGTCGTAGTTGCGGACTCTGGATTAATTTTGACCACCTGGGGCTCTTTAACGTGTATCACTACTAATATCGTTCCAAATAAGTTTCCCTTAGTAAGTGGGACATCTTAACCCTTTTTTTCTTCATCACACTTTTAATCAAGTTAGTGGAACTTACTTGCGAAAAAAATGTTCCACTTCGCGTAATGTGTTGAACGAGATCGAGATAATGTACGTGCGTTTGCGGGTAAAATTCTCCAATCCGTGCAATTGGTATTCCGCTAGCGGTGCACGTTTCACCAGCGTGTGAACAGTGCGAAGGCGTTGGCTGAAAGGACGTGTTCTGAAAGCTTGTTCGGATGCTACTGCAGAGCCACGCACAGAGTGGTGCCGGACTAGCGGCCTTACGGGTAGGGAAAACCTCGTCTACGGAGAAGCCCTGCGTTGTGGAGCCCGAGCTCAGGCAAACGACACTATTTGAATTACAACGTAGTACATTTTCGCGCAGCGTGAGTTGCTATATAGTGTCTAAGGCTTGAGCCTTCGCCTTTAGTGTGAGCCAGCATGCTTAAATTTAGGATGGGGCAGGGGGAATGTTTTGTACTGTACGTTATGCAAGGAAAATGGAGTCAGGAAACACCTTCTGCGTTCGTGTCCATGTTGCCGTCACGGAAGGGACGCTCATGTTTTGACACCACATGCTTTTATTCTTGCTCTACTTATACTGCAGCTATGAGTCGAAAATTTGGGCAAATATTTTCCACTTACCGAAATGTAAGGCTATTCCCCATGAGATCGTAAATATGTAACGGCGCACGTGTGATGGATTCTTTTAAATTTAGGAATACACAATATGAGTATCTGGAACCGTATTACAAAGAATCCGCCACGGTAATCCTGAGCAGTGTTTTCAATATACGTGGAACATTGCATTCCGACCAACATTTATCGAATCACGTTTATGTATGTGGTACTTCGTCAAAATAATTCACAAATGGTTGCAAGCAGAGCTGTGTTAAAAATGGATCCGGATAAACGTTAAAAGAATGCTGACTAAGATTTCGGGGTCCGCATCCAAGCTATGCAAGTATGCGAACACTTAAAATTTGCCCATTGAAAACGGTGGTCGTCGTTGCTGCAACCACTTCACTCCACGAAATCATTTTTAAAAAGCCAGAAGAACTAGATTTCGGCTCCATTAGCGCCCACATCCGTGCCCAAAGTCAGTTTTTCCGGGAAGCTGGTGCCATTTAGTAGAGCAGGATTCACAATGAAGTGATAAAACCACTGGTACTCGTCCGTGGTGCACAGCAGACGAACGAAAATCCCTGGAGGAGTGAGCCAGCCATTGGCAAGAACAGGGTCAAAGAGAACAGCTTTCTTCGGTCCTTCTCTCGGCTTTCGCACTAGAACTGGTGCGTTCGTCACCTAACGTCAACCAGCTCTCCGAAACGCTCGTGTTGTCGTGCGATGGCTTTGTGACGTCTGAAGCGTTTGCTCGTATATGGGCGGGGGTGGCGTTGTGACACGTTTAGGCGCATGGCAGTGCTGGGTGACTCGAGGCACTGTAGCGTAACATGGATTGGGCCTCTTTCTGAAGGCAGAGAGGCGCAGAGCATGATTGGAGTCTTGGAGAAAGGCTGCGCAACATGGATGAAAAGAAATGGCCGCGGATAATTTGGCAAATGTGTGTGCCTCAAGAGTGTGAACAACGAATGGAAGAAGAGGTCGAGAAAGCTGGGAAGCAAGTACGGTAAAGTGTGGTGTGAGTAAATAAACAAACAGGAGTCATGGAAAAGGAGGTGAGGAAGAAATTACGATGAATAGGATGCGTAGGATAGGAAAAAAAAGTGCAGTTCCCCCGCACTTTGGGAATCGATGATATGCGAAACATATTGCAGGTACCTGGTTCTAGTGTGGTTTGGGGTTCCGCGAAGCAACACCGGGTGGACCAACGTGTTCGTGTGAATTCAGCATTCGGGGGGATTGTGGGTCGTGAACGTACATAACTGTGATGGCAGCAGCCTGACTGCGACCACGTTGAATGTGAGAGTGGGGCTCCAATGGCACGACTTCTACGCCGACTGTTGAACGCTAGCTTAAGAAATTGCAATTGGTTTCTCATAGGTAGCGAACGAGTGTAAGCGCGGGAAACGTGTATTGTGACGTCACGAACGACAAGGTGTTGTACCGTGCCACATACCGTCATTTCGTGCATGTTAAAATGATGATGGTATTTTTGATTCCGCAAAGAAATGTTCGAGCATAATTAACTTGGGCGGAGGTGAAGTCGGTACCACGCTTCTTGGAAAATACTGAGGAAATCGGACTGGTCCTGAAGACCATGCTGTGTAACACGCGCCTTAGAGCATGAGCTGTTACAAGAAACGAAGATGAGTAAGTGGCACGGTGCACGCGTACCGAGTGTGTCAACGAGCTGTGCTGGTATCCCGTAAAAATATTCCAATCTGCTTTTATTACAGATTGGTCATTAGCCCTCCGTAACAGGACCAAATGGCTCTAACTCTACCTATATGGGCGTGGCGCCCGCCCAATTCGGCATGACTCGAACCATTCTGACCTATCACGGAGGACTAATGGCAGATTTCGAGCAGTTCAGAGAGTTGGACCAGTGTAATTTAAAACCATTCCAGTCTGTTCTTATTCCAAAGCGGCCATTAGCCCTCCGTGATAAGAATAATCGGCTCGAACTCCGCCCATATGGGCGTGGCGTCCGCCCATGCAGGCTGGACCCGAACCATTCTGACCTATCACGGAAGGCTAATGGCAGAGTCGGATTAAGTACAGACTGGAATAGTTCTGCGCTTTACCGGCACAGTTTTAGAACGAGAGAACTATGCGCGCAGTAGGTTTTGCCAGCAATAAACACTGAAAAAAATTGCCTTGCTATTGGCTAGTACAGCGAATAAAGGCAAAGTGCCTCGACCGGCCAGTCGCGTGGCAGTTTTACGCGCATTGGTGGGCCTATTTCACGCTCGGAAAAGCAGTTTTATTTAGCCCATATTGAGCAATCGGAACCTGTATTTGGAGTTTTTCATGTTGCCCAGTAATTTTCCCATTGCCACTTTTCATCGAGTAATGTTTGAGAGGTTGAATAATTAAGAATAATTATCCAATTAGACGGAATGCAAAAAACAAACAATCTGAGTATCTCGAAGCGACGGCAAACATTACCTTGATTCTGTCTAGTTAAGTGGCATTTGCATAATGTTAAATATTGGTGCATGATAGTTGGGTCACTGAGTATATAGAGGTTTCAAAAAACATGGAAAAGACTAAAGAGATGTAGCCAAATGATAGACTGGTATGCATGTTTGGCTGATTAGCTCTAAAGGGCTAGATGGGCCTATTCTTCACCAACCCGTCTTCAAGATAATGTTAGTAGAAATAATCATTATTATGGTCACTAAATATTTTCTTGTATTCTGCTCTCTGCGCGCTAAATTTATTCTGTTTCCGAGGGTGATACACATTTCTATCTCATATAAACATGCACACCTATTTGCGATTGCGGTAACCGTTGCTATGGCACTCAGCTGCCGCGGCTTCTGCGGTGACCACCTCTGACCGAGAAATCAGTCTTCAACTTTTTGAGCAGTTAGGGCGTTTGCATGAGAAGGATATTTTAAAGCTGCTTACCATCTTTAAGAGACACTCTTCCCGTAGCATCTGCGAATACGAATAGTGGTTGTACAATAGACGGCACCTCCACCCTAACCTTGGGTTTGTTAATCTTTGAAGAGACCTGTTTTTGAGCCACTGACGGCAGGAAGCTGACCACATAAATGAAAAAAAATTGACCATTCACACGTGATATGCAAAGGACGCCTGCTTCTCACACCGTTGAGAGAAAAGTGCTCCCACGCTTGCTCATTCGGGGAACTCGTTGAATGTTTAACGTAATTCAGTGTAATCAGCACTCAAAGCATAACGATCAGCAACACGTACGTGCAGAGAACATACCATAATGGGATTCAAAAAGTTAATCTTAACAATCAAATTTTTAATACGCAGTGAAAAAAGATGTACTCGTGAGTGCTCATTCCACGGGAAGGATTTGCACCTAAATGTGAGTAAAAATTTCTGTTCGAGCGCCTTTGTTCTCAACCACGCCCTCCCCTATCGCAGGCCCACACACACACACACGCTCTCTTTTTTTTCGCGGAATTCCCAAGCCTTTTACCGGACGCCCTGAGGCACTCTGCAAATTACAAGCCACGACTCTGAAGTTATTAGATCTTGCCAATATAGCGCTCGTAGAATCTCGCGGCATATATTTTAGTTGCTCATGCGCACTGCTAACGATAATCTTTGCAATTTGCAACGTGAACGCGAAGTCTAAACGCTTCTCAGAAATTATTCCCGCAGGCGAACGACCTGCTATGAAGTTGGCGGCATTTCCGAAAGCTTCGTGCTAATGAGAACATGCACACTGCAGCTTTCTTTTTTCAATTATACCTTTATTTTCTTCGATTGTTTTCTGCGTTGCTCCTTCCCTCCTTGCTTCGCTGTTTTCTTCTTCTCATTTATTGCATTTTCTCCATCTTTTCATTTACCTTCTTTCTTAGCCTCTTTCTATCCCCCTCGCCTTCTTTCTTTCCTTTCTTCATTTTTTGTCCTTCCTTTCTACTTACTTTTTTCAATATTCCTTTCTTTTCTTAATTATTTTATTCGTATATTTCTTACTTACTTCATTTATTATTCGCTTCAATTTCTTTCCTGTCCTTCATTCATTGGCATTCTTTCTCCTCTCCTTCTTTGCCAATTTTGTTTGTTTATTTTAAATGTATCCGAACTCCAACTAGTTGGTACTGGCTCATAGCTAAAAGGGGCACAAAATAATTTTTTTATTATCAATGAATAATTTAGTTTTAGTTTGTGACCCTCCTTTTTTTTAAATTCATGATTCCTTCTTTCTTTCTTTTCCAGGGAGGGAAAGAAGGAGAAATCTCAGGACAGCACCAGTTTTAAGATATTGTTTTTCGAGGTATCTGGCGAAATGCACTGGCGTTTCAGCCACTTTTGTATTTCAGCGCATAAAGCAGCGTTTTCGTTAAAAAGGAAGCATAAGAACACTTAATTTTTAGGGCAAGCTGGACACCCCACATCTCGAGACTAGCGCGATCCCCAGAATTATTTCCAGGAGGATATGCCTTGACAACTCAATAGCTGCAATTCGTATATTCAAATATGTTCCGTAACGTAATGAAAAGGGTGATTTGTGTATTTATGTGAATTATTACGTATTTTTATTTCTCGTAGAAGTAATGGCTGCCCCATCAAGTAATTTAGCTCAAGGATTAGAATTTTCCTATCTGCCATGTTCAATGTATAAGCACTCCATATGGGAAAGAATTCTTAACACACAGCAATGATTAGTTTGCATATACACGAATCTACGTGATACTGTTGCATGAAAAAGAACCAGTAAGAAACGGAGACTTAAACCAGTGCACTGAAGTTGCAGAAACGAAGGCAATGACGCCCATTGAATTTATAAATTTATATGCGCTTCATGGCACGGTGAGGCAGGTATGCAAAGCTGGGTGCAAGTGGAACGAGAAGGACGACACAAACGCCGCACGTCAGATTTCGATTATCTTGCATAAACCGAAATTGTGACGCGAGTTCACGCATGTGTCCATGCTCTTTGGTTTGGTGCTGCCTTTCTTTAAGCATGCGAGGATAGGTTTGGTGTCTTATTTTGCTTCCACTGTGCGACCTTTTCAGTTGATAGTCAACGTTTTCCATGTTCTTTTCGTTTTACTTCTATCCGTGCTACCGGATCTGCTTTCCTGTATCCCTTGCTCAAGTTTAAGTCCTGACAAACTCTTATATTTTTAGTATTGTGACTTGTGAGAACTTTATTCTTGTATTTTGTAGTGCGTATAATGCCCGAGCAAACTTCATAAGGCTTATCACCAAGCACTAGCACTTGTGATGCATTTTATGGAAGGAAACTTCGATATTTAAGCGTACTTTATGTACTTTGACAGTTACGTTTTTTTTGTTAGTAGTATAGATATTTTGATAATAAATAAAGAAATACCGAGCATCTCATCAATAACTTTTTTTTTCTCTGCGGAACGGTTCTCCAATCGTAAACAATCTACAGTTATATATTAATTGTTCAGCATTTCAGAGTAATATAGTTCTATTGCGCACCCACATAAGAAGAAATTTATACCTCGTGACGCGGGGTAGCAATCAACAACAATGCCCAAACTACTGCTGTGTTTTTTTTTCTAGACATTGAATGAAACTGGTCCTTCGTAGAATGTCATGAAATCTGTCCTTGCAATAAGCAATGCTGCCTCACGTGGAGCCACAGTCGCAGTGATTTATAACATTCATTCTCGTTCAATCAACACAACAGTTGTTACGAAACCGCTGCTTTGCACCGACGAACATTTTCTGAGGCGAACATTTTTCACCATAGTGAGAGAAGAATGCAGGGATTAGGTACAAAACGTTGCACAAGAACCAGCCGCTCCACTATGGCTGGGTTAATCTTCGTCTCCCTCTCTATTTTTAAAAAAAAGGTGCTTCACACCATGACTAATGGGACAACAAAGTTCCGTGCTCTCGATGACCGTCAGCGGCCTTTACGAGGTATCAGCAAAAGGGCGCCCGTGAGGACGCAGTAGCTGCACGAAACAATTACATTACAGTAAAAAAAATGTAGGGAAGCATGTAAGTTGGAAAAGTGATACTGTGATAATAGAGTTCTTTTCTCAACAACTAAAAACATAATAAATGGGTGATAATTTAAACCCAACAAGTTTGATCAATACAGGGAAATTGATTTATAGAAAAGTGGATGGGGAAATGATTTCCTACTTTCATGTAACAGTCCAGAAGCCAGATCGGGGAAACAAAAGAAAAAAAAAACTTAAACTAAGTGCCGTTTTGTACGCAATATGTGCTTTTTCTTCATAACAGGTTTTTGTATTGTTATGAGGATTGCTTTTTACATTTTGTCCTTCTGGAGCACCCTTGACAGTTATTGATCTTGCCGAGCTACTAGATATTTAAGCATCAATGACCCTCAATGAGAACAACTCACTCAGAACAATTTGGTGCGTTATAACAGACCATGCAAGCGAAGGAGGGCTCTCCCAGTGAGAGAAGCCATTTGGTGCTCCGAACATGTCCGCTTAATACGAATTTCTGAGTCCAGCCACCGGTTCTGAAGTATCTATCCCGAAGCTTGCGGCAAACATGAAGGTGTTCTCGGTAACACCTTCACACAAAGCTTCTCTTCCATGCAAATGCATTTATACGTGAAAATCCGCGTAAGGATCACAAGGCACAACACACAGGACCCACTGGTGGGCTAGCAACTGTTCAATTAATAATCGCTTTGACAGATGACACAGCAGAAAAGCATAGCGCCAAAAATATAGTAGAATTCTACTAGCACAATGAAAAGATAAAAGTTGCCTTCTCAAAAACTAGTCTGTCAGTATAAGAAGCAGGGGCCCGATTCACAAAGACTGTCGGTCGCAAGAGCAGGTTGTCATTGGTCTATTTCCTTTATTTATTATGTTAAACATCGTAATTGGCTATGATGTGTTCCTATAGTTTTAGGGTAAAAAGAGCTTCTGACAAACGGGCACCGACAATCAGCGTTACAAGTGCAAAGTGGACTGCTTTTTCGTCTTTTGGCGTATAATAATTATTCACTTGCTAGTCCACTGGTGTGCCCTGTGTCTTCTTTCCTGCCGTTGGCGTCCCTGTGTTCTGAAAGAAACATATCTCTAATATGCAGCCAAAGGTCTCAGACAAAGACCGTCCTCTCTTAGAAAAGGAAAATATTCAGCCAAGTTGCATCGGCAGACTATTGGTCTCCAAGTGTACTAATGTTTTCTTTTTGCCGTTATATGGCTTTGTTATATGTCTCGCTACTGCTCTTCAGCTGATCGCCCACACAAAAAACAAGTTGACGTAATCCGCACGTGACCTCCCTCTCTGCCACGCGCTCTGTTAATCAGTCAGCGCTGACGCCACGCGACATGCACCGTTGTCCAAAACAGGTGGCGCCGCTTCGATTTATCATTTTCGTAATTTTTTAGCTTGCAAAAGCTCTGTCCGTGCTACGTCGGACAAATTCGTTAGTACGAATCTCTAACGTCGTGGTTCCACCTAATATCTTTCTTTTGATGTTTCTATAGAGGCCCTTTAAGCTGTGCAGTCAAACGTACACACAGCACCAACGTATGTTGACACTATAGATCTCGATGTGAATACACTGCAACTTCCTTAGAAGAAAGTTATAACATTCAATATCAAAGCGTCTGTTAAATTGGCGTTCAGTATTCCAAAGTCTCTCCAAATTATTACTTGACCTCACATTACCACAAGGTAATCGTGCCTTGAAAGCCTACTGGATGACAACGTAATTTCAACATTTACGCTGCAGTTATCACGTGAAAGAAAAAATGAATTAGTGGAATTCACTTGACAAACAGCCCACTGGCAAATAAGGGAACAAGAATAACTTTTGCCGTTATGAAATGAGATCAGCAACTCTTATCACTTTATCTCCAAAATCTGGCCCATATTAACAGGAACATATCTCGGTAGCTTGGTGGCTCTAACGTTGCGCTGCTAAGCTCCAGGTTGTGGGTTCGAGTGGTGGCCGATATGTAAAGTTAGATGCAGGGTGAAAAAACGTTACGTGGTGAATAATCGACGTGCCTCATAATCACATCGTGGTTTTGGACCCTAACACCCCAAGCATAAGTTTTAAAAATAATATTGGAGAGAGTGGTCGCCAAAATATTCCATCGATTGGCTACGAACAAGAAGTCGCCATTCGTACACAATGTGATAGACAGCACGATCGACTTTTCCGCATGTCGAAGGAAACAGCATTGATTAATAAATGCAGTTGGGTACTACATTTATGAAAATGTAAAGAAAAAACTACTTCAGGCATAACGTTGTTCAAAAACTCAATTGTGGTGATGCGAAGTAGGGTGTTGTCAGAGTCATAGAAAAAAATGGTGCCAGGAATGCTTTTGGATGACAAAGCAAGCTTCACAGTGCATTGAGAGAGAAAGACGCCAATGGAGTTGAATTTCTCGGCGGGCTGATACAGAAGAACATAAATAAATAAGATCCTTTGGATTCTGCGAAACCTTTCTATGAACTAGCTCAGGCACCCCACATGGAACTTCGTAGTTGCGATACGGTGTTTACTCGAGCTGATGTTTACCCGACGAGATTTTATGCTCTTTGCTCTTGTTCCTCACTGCGATAAAATACAATGGGCACAGAGTCCAGACAATGCGAGACAGCGTGCTGGCAGAAGGGTTACGATTTGAGCAGCGATACTTCCTTTGCGAGTTTTATTTATTCTGCATTCAGTGCTTCCGCTGGGATGGCAAGAAAATAGAAACGAAAAAAAAACCGCTACCTATGTCTTGACGTTCTCTGCGCCAGATCATTAAGAAATAATAACTGAGCGCCAGCATACACAACATGGCACCTATTTTACAATTTGAAATACTCCAATATTTTATTAAATACAGCAGTCATTTATTTATCAGGGACAAGGAGCACGCGGAGCCCCTTGCATGAGGCACGTGATTGCTTCAAGGGCAGAGAGAACACGCCTAAAAGCGAGGTGCGTACTCGTACTGGCGCCAGTTGGCTAGTCCAAGTAAAAAAAAAAAAAACTAAGTTCAGCAGGTGTTACGTTCTTGCAACACAAGGAGGAGGCGAAAGCCTGCCGCACATTTGGTAATACGTGAAGTTATACAATCGGGGTTCGGACTTCTTTGTAAGACACAGCGGTAATACATTGAGTTATACAATCGGGGCTAGACTTCTTGCAAGTCATAACGGGCCACATTGGGAAGCACACGTGTGGCACTAAGACGTGTTCCTCACTAAGGCACAGCGGCACGCGCTTCTTCCGCAGTGGTGCGTGCATGCGGGGCTGTCCTCACGAGGCACCAGAACGTGCACGCTCCTCCATCGCTCGCCGCCGCAATAACTAAACTAAAATTCTGCAGACACTTAGGACTGCCCACCTATGGGAATGGGAAAATATTGTACCGTTCGTAGACCTCGGAACGTCATCAGGGAGCTCGTTCTATACAGTCGTGACGTGGCGCCACCTACTCTGCGCCGTCACGTGCGCCTCCCAATGACGTGCGCACCAGTCACCGAGGTGGCTGCGACGTGACGTGTGCAATCAGGCACGCACTAGGCACACATTTAGTTAGCCACAAACGTGGAGCAGCCGTGGTTTTGTAAGAAAAAAAACAAAAACAGCCGTGGTATGGCGGAAGCGCGAGCGTCTCGTACCCAGGGTTCGGGTCGGGTTTGATTTCGCATCCAGACCGAAATGCACCAAACATTCTTTTAAGAGCTACTGATTTACTTTGTTTACAGGAACCTCACTGGGAAACGTGACGTCAATGCGACCATTTTTTGACGCGATTTTACTCTCTGCGGCGTCGGCCCTTTTTCTTCATGGAGCAGTTTCGCGAAGGCCACCGCCAACATAGGCACCTAGGGCGTTCGTCTTAAAAATCTGATGACACATACGCATTTCTGCGAAAGCGCTGATGCGGATGAGAAAGGGCTGATGGCCACTTGAATGCCCCTGCGTGGTTCTTCGAGGTATGAACTTCTCCCAGGCAAGCGAGCGCGTTGAGACCCTTGGCCCACTTGGAGCTTTATGATTCGGCCTTACCGAAGCGCAGTTAGAACGCTGGCGAGAGCTTGCTGGGAAAAGGAATGCGGGGACGACACAGGCTTCCGAGAGTGAGGGTGACGAGGCGTTCGTGGCGATGCCATCTCCCGTCACGCGACACCTGGCTCGTTTTCGGGTGAGGAGGAGTACCCTCTCTCCCTCCCGCTTTATTAATTAATTAATTAATTTATTTATTTCAGAATACTGTAGGCCATTGCTTGGCCCAAACAGGAATGAATTTACATTGTTACATACCCAAGAAAATAAAATTTATACAATATTAGCAGCACCTGGATACCAAAAGAATAAATTACTCATTCTAGGCGCGCTCTGGACGTGGAGTCGCAGCCAACGGGAATTTCGGTACCGAATTTTTCTCCCAATGCGCAATTTCATGCTTTCACATAAAAAAAAATCGAAGTACAAATAGTCGCAGCAGACGGAAGCCCTGTGTCTGCTACAGAAAAAAAAGATCAAGAGACGACTCAGCACCTTCCAATTCCACGCCAATATATTCATTGAGTCAGAGCTGTAGGCAACTTCCACTTTCCAGAAGAGCGCCGGCTCAAAGTTGATTTATTGATGGTTAACTAGCGGCTTTTTCCGAGAGGGAAAGCTCACTGCACAAGAAGAAAAGGAGTGCGAAACGAGAGGAGGCATTGAATTAATACATGTTAGAACTTTCTCATTATCTCATAGTGACTTTATCAATTGTAATGATGTAAGCCGATGCAAGTTGATGGTTTATGAATTTAAACCCGGTACACTGCAACAAAAGCGACCTGTCACTTGTTTCATCGCACAGTTCTTGTGTTGTTCGGAGAAAGTGAAAATAAGCAGCCTGCTCTAGTACACAATTAGCGCTTAGTTTGCTACAGCTTGATTTCACGTCGCCTTCACAAGCCAATAAGCCTGCTTTTTCTATGTATCTCGTCATTTCATTCGCTTTCTGCCTGCACTGCGCAGCACAAAACACCATTGAACCGCTCTCACGTCCCGTGTCACTCACTGTGCACTTTTTTAACCTCGTTAGCACTGAACCAGTATGCACCCGCCTCATATACTGAGGCACGACTTCCGAGCCTCGGCTAGTCTGCGAAGAATGCGTCGTGCAAAAACCAGACTTCATTTCGCTCGCGCCACCTGCCCCGATCTAATCACACAGTGTAAATAGCTGCCAGACCACGTCCGCGCGTACCTAGGTGTCCGTGTGCGATTCGTAATTACATCGTTATTTCTTGCCCTCGGCTCTCAGCGCCTGTCCGCCTTTCCGCACCCACAAAACTCCGCGCCCTGCATACTCTTGTTTCATATTTTGCACTTGGACCTTTATTCATACCGCGTCAATTCAAATTCCGCGAGGAAATCAATTTCCTTGTGCAAACAGACTTCCTCACCAGCGACCTCGGGACATTTAATTTTCGTCGAAGATTGCCTCGGAAAAAAGCCGGAGCTTCGGCATATTTGCTGCCGGCTTCCGTTGGCACGATCCGACTTTTCTTTACAGAAACCAAATTTTTTCACCCTTCCGTCTTCAGCTTGATTAGCGCCATGAATTTATTCACGAGGTGCTGAGGCATTCAACAGTCGTGACACGAATGAATTGGAGATTCTAGCGTTTAAGCTGTCCATAAAAACACGGAAGAACTGTTGTCAGGTTCTAATCTGAATTGCGAAAATCCACGCACTCCACTGTGGATTCTTCAGCGAGAAACTAAAGAAAATGTAAAACAAAAATGTCTGCCTTTCTGCAACGCTGCATCTAAAATGGTCAATAATAGCTGCCATGCGTCCGGCGCAGGGTACCTGCGCCAGACACATGGTGCAACGATCTTTTCATTCACTCGACAAATGGATTGAAACACGTCGAAGCATCTTTCTGTTTTTGTAAAATTCACTGTTGCATACAATCGAAGCTTGCTGGGAAAATGGATTTCTTCTTCCGAAATGTCTAAATGCCATGAAAGAACTTTTTCATGTATTATTGAGGAACTCTGTTAGTATTTCCCAAGACTTTACTCAAACATCAAACTTATAGTGAATCCGTATAAGAAACGAAACTTTGCATGGAAACGCCAAGATTAGAAACGCCAACGTATACTGCAACTACGGCTAGCATAGACTCCAGCAGCATCGTCGGTAGCGACACGTTGCAAGAATCGTGTAAATCTATCGCTGTTGCCTAGCAGCCGCTACAAATAACATAACCTGTTCGAGTCGTTTCCTGGTGCGAACGTGTCCATAGTTGCAAAACAACGTACGAGTCTGGCGAAATTCAATATTCTCTAGCTTTCACGCTGCCTTGTTCATTGCCTACTCAGACCAGGAAACAGTCGAGAATCGCTTTACAACTCGTTTCGTATTACCGACTGGCATGCTAACAACATGAAATGTTCAATTCAGTTTTTTTTTCTTTCGTTTCTTTGGGGACCCTGGTTATAAATTCGGAAGGCAGCATTTGCAAGTAGAAGGAGAAAGGAAGCGTCTCTCCATGTTTCTTGGCTGTGACCCAATACTCGCCATAGATGGCTAAATAGACAAGTAAGCGTATACAGCGGCTCACAGCAAACCCTATTCGGGTGACTGATGCATGGAGTATTTTGGCGCAAGGGCCAGATATGGCCAAAGAGCGCCATGCAAATTGCTATTGGTTTTCAGCGAATTGTTTATGAAATAGAGAAATGTACTTTGAATGGTGGATGTGGCATGGCTGTAAATAGGCCTAAAATAAGTCTCTCTAAATTGCGTAACATAAGTATTCGAAGAATGACAATGACCAGAGGTCGGAACTGTGACACTAAATGTTTTGTTACGCGGGGATGATATAATAGAGCGTGTAGGTTAACGTGGCTCTGGTGCATCAACAGGACCCTTGAATGCAAGAGCCTGGAGACACGTGCTAAGCTAAATGCAACGAACGCAGCCGCCTCATCTGGTAAGAGGCCGTACTGTGTAACTTCTGGTCGTATGGTCGTATATTGTGCAGGGTAGGAATGGTATTTCAAAAATTTACAGCAGATTTGGTGTCAAATAATGGGTCCGTGCCAAGAAACTAAGCTGGATTTAAGGGACATGCTGTCCATGGATAAAAAAAAATTGCTTTTTCCTCTCGATTTCTGTTTCCCTACACTCAAGAAGGCCATGGATGACCATCAGTCCTTCAGTACATCTACCACATGTAGGAGGTTCATCACCCATCAGCAAGAACTAGTGTGTACCCTATGTGTGCCCTGCTCATAGTCGGCAATAAAGGACATCGGTTTCTCGTGATATTATTTTTGATGGGGAGGTGCTCAACTGTGGCTTAATTAAACGAAATTCATTTGAGGTTTTCGCGTCCCACAAGCGTTGACAGCAGTCTCTATATTTTTTCGACTAAAAGGTTTCAGATTTATGGCAGGGACAGCTATGGAAGGGTTTCAATCTTTTGTTGCTGTGGATGCTGCGATTTCGTCAGAGAGCGTCTTACCCTCAATGCCTCTTTGCCCGGGCACCCAGCATAATATGAAGCTTTGATTGCATGCATAGATACCGCACAAGAGTGTATAAAGATACATTATTACATGATTTCTCTGCTTTTTAAGTGATACTAAAGCCTTGACAAAGCTTAGAGAGTCGGTGAAAATTATTGACTTTTCTAGTTTTAATTATTTGAGGTCTTTCACAGCCGACAATAGCGCATAGGCTTCAACCGTGAAGATATTTGTTTGCGCATGCAGAATGCCAGAGTACGAAAAGGAAGGACCGACTGCTGCATAAGAAACGCCGGCTTGTGACTTAGATGCATCGCTGTAAAACTCCGGGCAGCAGTACTTCGACCGAAGTTCAAGGAAGTGCAAACGAATGCGGATCTCAGGAGTACGCTTACTGACTCTAACAAACGATATGTCACATTCCACGAGCTTCCACTGCCGTCGCGGTGACAGCTTCGCTGGAAGAAATAGATGGTGTTCTAGGAGTGAGACACACATTTCTTCACCGAGATTCCTCACACGCTGTGAGAAGGGCTCCCTGGCTGTGGGCCGATTATTAAAAAGTATGACACAAGGCACATCATATGCAGTTGTGTGAGAATCATGCTCGGGATTCGAGTTAACTTTCACATAATATGTGAAGCTGGAATATGGCCTCGTTAGACGGAGTGACCAATCGTTTGATTCTGCATAGAGACGACTTTCTGCAGGGCTTGTCCTGAAAGCGCCAGTTGCTAGGCGGATACCGAGGTGGCGCACAGGGTCTTGGATTTTTAGCGCGTTTGGCTTTGCAGAATGATAGATTATAACACCATAGTCAAGGCAAGAGCGGAGAAGGCTCCTGTACAAGTTCAGGAAATGTTCACGATCACTATACTCCGTGTTGTGCGTGACAGAAATTTTAAAATGTTCATCGTCTTCAGACATATAGCCTTCAGATATTTAAGTTGGGTATGAAGGTAATGTTAGAATCTATAATTATTCCTATGGATTCGTGTTCACTTCTCACAGATAGTTCCTCTCAATGGTTCGTGAGCTTTGGCACTGGTGCCATGCCTCTTTTGTTTGAAAAGAGTGCACGCGTACTTTTCTGGGCGTTTATTTTAAACCCATTTACATCCGCTCATTTAGACAATTTGTTCAACGCAAGCTGCATCTGTCGTTCGCAGATAGTAATGCTACATGATGTGAAACTTATCGGCATATCATCGACATATACAGAATTAAACATGGTGCATGGAATGAGTGCATACAGGGAGTTCATTTTCACAATAAAGAGCGTGCAGCTAAGCGCACCCCCTTACGGCACGCGATTGTCCTGGGCGACTGTACTAGATAAAGCATTGCCTACTCTTACATGAAATGTGTGGTTGCACAAGTAGCTTTCGACTTTATTTAGCATATTTCTACGGACCCCCATCGTGGAAATATCTCGCAGCATCCCGAAGTGCCAAGTCTTTTGTACGCTTCTTTCTCCGAATCTAGAAATACCTAAAGTGAAAACTGCTTACGTATAAACGCATCTCTAATGTTTGCCTCGATGCGAACAAGGGGCTCTATTGTCGACCTACCATCGCTGAACCCATGCTTGGACGGGTCTAGTATTTTGATATATTGTAGGAAAGAAATTAAGCGCAAGTTTACCTTTTTTTTATACAGTTTGCACAGATAGCTTGTTAGTACTATTGACCTGTAGCTGCTGGCTAAGAACGGGTCCTTGGCCTGTTTGAGTATCGGGATGATTATGGTTTCTTTTTATGCGGACGGAGTATAC
Organism: Dermacentor andersoni; assembly: GCF_023375885.2. Classification (NCBI taxonomy): domain Eukaryota; kingdom Metazoa; phylum Arthropoda; class Arachnida; order Ixodida; family Ixodidae; genus Dermacentor; species Dermacentor andersoni. Next base: position 104,296,409 of record NC_092823.1, read on the forward strand.
CCACCCACCCACATGGCATTAAAAAGAGAGAGGAGGGTTTTGAGTGCCTTAAGATGTAGGTATTTAATTATTTATTAGATAAGGCGATCGTTCCCTGGCGCCGAATTGTTGCAACAAATGAGTGATGCCTTAAGCTCAGCTAAGCTAACTGGGCGATTATAAGTCTCACTCGATGAACCTTTGCGGTTAAGGGGCTGCCGCTCTTAGCGTTCTTTGAACCTCGGGAAAGTTTCTGTATAGTGCAATGTACTCGTGGCATATTGAAAGTGTTTGCTTAGACAATCCGCCTGATCTTCCAGGCTATTACTTTGGCTGCTTACTAGAGGTAGAGGGTGCATCTGCTGGCGTAATAATTTATTTGCCCTATTCCAGACTTCCATCTCGTCCGTGTAGGAATTTGTACCCCAGATGCACTTCTAACTCTCCCTTTTACATGTCGACATGTTCTTCTACACTGAGCCTTTATTTTTTTAAACAAATCAGGTTTCCGGCAGTTGGAAAGTGGCGAAGTCGTTCTCAAGCTTCGTTTTGGTTTTTCCGTGCTTTTCTTCATTCTTCGTTCCACGATGGGATACGATGCTTATTCGCCAGCCCATTAGTTTTATGAATGCATTTCCTGGCAGCATCAATTATAAAGCCTATTATATGCGCCACCGCATCGTCTATATTAAAGGAGGCAATATCCTCCCGGATTGAATATATTAGCTCCCGGAGAAGTTACCGCTTAGCTGATTCAACCTTCCACTTAGGAACGTGTGGCAACCATCCATCTTGTTTTGCTAAGCTTAACATAAATGGGAAGTGATAGCTCTCAAAGGGGCTCTTGAGAACGGACCAATCCGGGTACTGCACTACTGTACTCGACACTATGCCTAAATCTATGGAGGAGTATGTGTTATGTGCCACAGTGTAGTACGTTGGCTCTTTTGTATTAAGCGTGCGTGCTCTTGAGGAAAAGAGAAAATTTTGAATTAGGTCACCTCTCGCATCCCATCGAAAGTCTCCCCATAAAGTGTTATATGCGTTTAAATCTCCGACAACTATGTATGCTGCCGGAAGTTCATCTATGTAGTTTTGAAATTCGGTTTTAGTAAGTTGGTAATTAGGAGGGACGCACACAGAGCTGACAGTGACAAGCTTGTCAAACAACACCCCTCGGACAGCAACTGCATCTAAGGGCATACGAAGCTTTAATTCTAGGCAGGCCACACCTTTGTCGACTATGATAGCCACACCACCGCATGACACGACAGCGTCATCGCGGTCTTTACGAAAAATAGCATGCTTAAGGAGGAAATTTGTTTGCATGGGCTTTAAATGTGTCTCTTGAACACACAGCTCCTTTGGATTTTACTGATATAGCAGTTCTTTGCTGTGATCGGGGTTGTGCGAGAGACCTCTGACATTCCAGTGTAAGATTTGTGTAGCCATGTCAAAAGTGCTGTCTAGAAAATTATAAGTAAAAGGACATAAGGAGAGGGCAGGAAAGATTAAAAGTGAGAGTGAAAGACTAAGATTGGAGAGGAGGACAGGAAAAGGCAACTATCGATTTCCTCCGGGTGGGTCAGTCAGGGAGTGCCTTGTACGTGAAGCCGAGGTCAAAGGGGTGTGTTGCGTGCGCCAAGGGGCCTTAAAGGTCCAAACACTTAGCATCGGCTCCACCCCCCAATCCCCATTTCCCGTGACACGGGTAAGCCGCGAACGCCTTAACGCGGGAGGCTGCTACCCTCGTGTGTTCGGGTACGTTGTGTCGCAACACACAAAACGCCTGCTTGCGCAGACGAATTTGCGGCGATCCCATTTGAGTGAAACGCGCATCAGCCACTCGTCTGTCATCTTACTTGACCACGAATAGTGCGTCCTTGACAGTGTTTTTCGATAGCATTGTTGAGCAGTGAATGACAAGCGGAAGATTTTTCAGGTGATTACCTTTCCCTGATGGATGAGCAGTTGGACCTTGCACGTTGTCTGCGGCCTTGCGTTGGTTCATTTAATAAAATGGCACTAGGCCGCTTGTGTCGTTCAGTTTCTTCTTGTGCCCATGTCGTGTTTTTCTTTTTTTTCTTTCTTTCCATGAACACAATCAATATATTCGACTAGGGATAGTTAATTCACGAGACATGATGGCATACACATCTTTATACGGCACAATAAAAATATTTGGACAGTATCTTCTTTTGTTCTGAAGGGGCAATCGCCCTTAGACATTAATGTTACCTATTATTGTTGACATCTAGACATACGCGACAGTGCTGCTCACATTCACTGAGGCCTGTGCTCGCTAGAAAAGTCACATGTCGTCATTCTTCCCAAGAAGAATAAACAATTATAATTTGAGATGATTAAGAGTACTCCATTGATATATAACGACTATATTTTTCCTGCGATGTGCAGTTGCAATATTTGCAATTGTGTATTTCCCGTAGTTTTGTTTGTCGCTTCGAAGTGTTGCGTTAACGAAATGAGCACATCGTTAAAACATCGTAATAATACAGCTATTTTAGAAGAGAATAAGGACTCTGAGCAACGACGGATAACGCGCGAACTTATCGGTCAAGAAAATTCAAGAGGGCTGCATTGACTAGGGAGCAAGCAGTTGTACCCTATGTTAACTACGACAATAAATAAAGTCGCGCTGTTAGAATGCTATGCTTACTGTCGCAGTATTTCATTACCTCCTAGTGCTGTATCATGGGGGTCTCACTCTGGCACATAATAGAGGTCACTGAGGTTAAGGAACAATAAATAAAGGAACACGAAAAATATGGAAGGGGGCAACGGCACTAGGGCCACCAGAAGGCTTGGGGATCCTGGCACAACCAGGTAACAAAGAAACGCCTCATTTTGCTCTCTCTGGCGATCATGTTTCGGATCATTGCTTTGGGATCTCGTTTGCGGTCCGCGGGCAATTCTTAGGAAGCTCGGTGTGTCGAAAGTACATGTGATCGGATATCCAGAAATAATGCAGTTCTTTTCTGGGGCTTCTGAGTACTTCTTTTGAAAGGAAACATCGTTTCCCGTTGTTCTCTTGACCTCAGTGGGTACCGCACTTATTCAAACCTTGCCAGCCATTTTGGTCGTGATCAAACTGTCACAAAATCCTATTTTTGCTTTCATTTGAAAGCGCAAGCATTGTTGAGCAACATGAAAGAAAAACGTCTCGACAGCATGCAGAATTTTTAACCACTGTAAGTTGTGTTTTTCGCTTCGTAGCTGGCTGGTTGTCTGTGATGTCAAATAGGTAGGCTACCACTTCCGAAACACGCTTGGCTGTGACTCCCCACCTACAGTTGAAACTTTGACAACAAATATTACTCAATGTTACCCATAATTTCTTGTATGACAAGTATAACTATACACGCAGGTACGTCGCTGCATGAAATATGCCACAATAAATGATAACCGTGTACTTTTACAGGGCCGGCGGAGTACTCCTATAAACTTGCATTGACCCAACCAAGCATAACGTGTGACATACAGCATCTGCGGCTGACACAGGTCTAGCCTACAATAGGTGAGAAATACCAACAGAGAAACCGCGAGAGCAGTGACTCGCCTAACGCGGACAATACGTCCCCCCAGAAACACACCCACGTGAACACCTTGCTGCCGGCGGTTGTCCAACGCACGCGCAGCAGGCATCACAGGTGCCAAAACACGACGCGGGGCAACAGACTTCAACACTTGCGCGAAGGGGGTGCAACCAACGCCAGGTGAGACTGCCTGGTGACAGTAACCTTGACGATTGGCATGCAAGGACATCGTGAGGATTAGGCGCACACGGTGGCGAAAGCCGCAAGGTGAGTCCCACCAACAAGTTACTGCTCGAAGATTTCAGAGGGGGCCTACAGACCCCCGAACGATTTTCGTGCCTGGTCACCTCCAAAGACGTTATGTAGGTTAACGACTTACAGCTTGGAAAGGGCGCTTCTAAAAAGGCAACTGAAATCCGCGCTCTTCCACGACGGCTAAATGATACGCAGATGCAGCGGAGACCTACGCAATCTTTGATGCACTTGAATGAATAAATAAAGTTACCTACAGATTTTCTTTTATGTGCACACAATTTCTTTTTCGATGTCGTTGACTTCATTGTCAGTTGGCTTCATATGACTGGGGTCAAAATTTAGCCTCCTGGTTCTCTGGATATTTCCGGCAGCAGTCCCCTGAGTAGCAGTAATTCTCGAGCAGTAGTTAGAGATAGTAATCAAGCTTTAGGCGCTACATGTATTTGCATTTATGCCTACACAAACTGCTATTTCCTTAGAAAGATCGCTGAAGTCAGAGTAGTTTCTATACCGTTAGCAGCTAGGCGTACATGGCCGCGTACTGTAACAATTTGGCATCGTAATATCTAGAGCGACTGAACTTGCGCTGTTATTTCAGAGGTCATTTTTTCGTTAATGCGGGAGCTCATTTGGAAGTCAAGCAAAGGTTGCGTTCCTCTCTCTGGTCTGCTTCCATCAGACTAATACTGGAGACCATTTATGACGATGTTCGCTGATGCAGAAGTCGTGTATTTGCGAAAGTAGTACTTGCACATTCACTTTTATTCGTTCGATACTGGGATGTTCATAGTACAGAAGAAAAAAAACAACGGAAGGAAACGAAGCGTAGGGATTAATGAAAAAGAACCGAGTGGTGGAGGCGAGTGTTACGGAAACGTGCTTATTTCTTTTCCCTGCGTCATCAACCACGTACTGAAAGCACACGTGGAGTGAATAGAATTTTATTGTAGGTATGTTTTTGCGCATTACATCTCGAGGATCTGATTTATCATGTCATCGGAGAACACGTAAGCTTCTTTTAATGGGCGATGGCGCTCTCTACGTAAATCATTAGGTCTAAGTGCGTATGAATGCGTCGTAAATAATGCCGTATTGAGATTTCCCCACACTGAAGCAGTCGGTGAAAGTGGCAAATAGTATCGATCAATCCAACATATGTGACCTATAGCTATCCGTTTTCACATTCTCCAGCAATATTATGAAAAACACTGAAAACCATTTAATGCGTACTTCATGCCCTTTGCGGGGGCCATGTATGTATGTATGTATGTATGTATGTATGTATGTATGTATGTATGTATGTATGTATGTATGTATGTATGTATGTATGTATGTACGTACGTACGTATGTCCATACGTATGTACGTACGTATGTATGTATGTACGTATGTATGTATGTATGTACGTATGTACGGACGTACGTACGTACGTACGTATGTAACCATTTTTACCTCTGCGTGGGTCACTGGGTAGACCATGGTCGAATGAGTAGCGCATCGGGCTACCCATTCGCCTGAGGGAACAGGGTTCAAAGTCAAGCGCCGGACAACTTGGGTTCTTAACTACGTAGCAGTGTGTTCGTATATGCCACTCTTCAACGAACCTCTCTAACGCCTTCATGGTTCACTGCAAATGCGGGAGTGGGTAGCTACCGCTGTTCAATTGAACTCTCTGAGTGCGACTTGTAGCACTGGGTATGTGGTACTCGGTTTCTGCCGACCTTCAATGAACCTCTCTTATATCAACTTAAGTCACGACGTATGTGCCAGTAGGTGGGTGCCGCTCTTCCAAGAACCTCTTAGACACCAACTTAGGTAATTAGCTACGTGCCACTGGAAATGGGCCACACTACAATGACGAAAACATCATTTGAACTTCTCAGATTCTTATCGGAATCGGACCCACGCGACAAGGTTTCCTCAAGGGCAGCAATCTAACGGTTTATCAGGCTGCGCGTCACAAAGGTACCTGGTATATGCCCCTTTGATATAAATGTTCTTCACACCAACGCTTTGGCGAGCTGCGCCATTAATGCATCGGGTCTGTGTCACTCTTCAATGAACCCCTTGCCAACTTATGTCACTGAATAATGAAGCACTGGGTCTGCGTCGAGCTAGGAACCAATTCTCAGCATTCGAACGCACTGGCGTGCCATGCTTCTCGTCTCGGAGGCCACGAGCGAATTTGTCAGCAGTGCCACTAGATGGCACAGCGTGTCCAAAGAGAATCGCGAGAGAAGAGCTGTACTGCCGCTTTACGCGTGTCTCAGCGTTTGCATACACCGGCGTGCACGCATCTCGGAGGGCACGCGCCGGCTTCGCGGCGGCAGTGCTAGATGGCGCCGAATTTTCTCAAGGAAGCGCGAAAGAGGAGTCCCGTACAGTACAAGCCTCATATATTCTCGTTTCGACGGTGGAATTACGTGTCGCCGCTGTTTGATTCAATGCTTAGCACATTCCCATCAGCAGTCGTCGTGATGTGGGTTCTGGAAAATGTCTTTCTAAGCACGAGTGTTCAGAGACATGGTGGGAAGCTAATTACAGGTGAGTTAGGCAAAGGCAGATGGGTAAACGGGAAGCTAAACCTCATCTGCTCCTGCCTAAATGCATGGGTCTAAAGAAGTCGTTTTATTTGGGTGCCCACTGGGGTTAAATTGGTTATCTTTACTGAATTTTAAAGAACAACGTCAAAGCCATGAACTTCCTGGAGTAGATTTATTTTTGTCGAGAATCATGTTTACAAATGTGGCTTGATATCGCATAAATATAAGAAAGCTTATGCGTGAAGTTTACAGCTCTCTAACCAAGCATTAAAAATCTACATGTCCTTTCTGTAGAATACACCTATAGACATTTATGAAGCAGACAAAGTCGAGGTAATATGCACCGCTTTGAAATGTCTGCCGAACTTGTGAATACGTATTACAGCACGTTCGTAAACGTTGTAGTAAACATTGCATTGCATTTGTCCTCTTCGAGTGCTTCAACAGATGTAGAACACAGAGCTGCAACATCTGCCCCTGATACTGAGTTATAGTTCTGCATGTTATGCCTAGCGTAAATAGACTGCAGCAAGACAGCAGTGCGATCAAGATAGCAAGCGGTGTAGCCAATATGCCAGTTGATATTAAAATGAAGAAATTGAGTTGTGCGGGCCGTGTAATGTGTAGGTCGGATAAACCGGTGAGCTATTGCCATGTCACAATCTGTGCGCCAAGGAACGGAAGCGCAGTCGAGGAGGGCAAAGAATTAGGTGGTGTGAAGAAAACGGGAAGCTAGTAGGCTTAAGATAAGGATAGGCGGCGCCATACAGGCGTAGTGAGGAGATAACTGGGAGAGGTGTTCGTCCTGCAGTGGACGAAAATAGGGCGACAGGCTAATGACGATGACACTGTGAACGTAGTTCGTCATTTCTTCTTTCGAAAGCTGTGAATTTGAGGCAATTCTTGCAGGAACTTGACACTGCACATCGAAATTCTGCTTCCAGCCGTCGGCATAATTTAACCTTTTTTTAGAAGCCAGAGGGTTCCTGGACAAAGGAGCCTTCCCACCTTAGGGCGATACCGGGCCTCTCTCGGGAGACTGTTTCGTATAATAAATGTCTATTTCTTTCTCTCTCTCTCTCTCTCTCTCTCTCTCTAGTACGTGCAAATAGTATATGTCATTCAAATAGGCTGAGTGGTCGCCTATTGATAGCATTCTTCATTTCATGTTTGTCGGAATAGGCAAATCGGTGTTGGCGCCCAAGTAAACGTTCTTCCTAAACACATCTTAGTCAGAAATCCTGGCGGTCATAAAAACAGGCAACTTAGAGCGCATTAGACAAAGCAAGACCGCAGAAAGGAGGCACACCAGACCCGCCATGTTAGCTTAGCGGCTATAGTGTTGCACTGCTAAGCAAGAGGTCGCGGGATCAAATCCCGGCGGTGGCAGCCAGATTTCGACGGGGGCAAAATGCAAGAATGCCCGTGCTTTGGGGGCAGATTAAAGGTCCCCAGGCGGTCAAAATTAATTCGGAGTCCCTCACCACGGCGGGCCTCATGGTCGTGGCTTTTGCATGTTAAACCTCAGAAATAAAAAAAAAAATTCCACAAGGCACACCGGGCGCTGTGATATGGTGTCCTCTTTTCTGTGGCCGTGCCTTTTCAATTCGCTGTGATTTACTTCTTGTGCAAGGCCGACGGGGCACGAATTTCCTTAAGTTAAGCATAATAATAGAGAAACTTCCTAGCGTTAACAGAGCAAAACCTTTTAATAATTCTGTCACACTTTATGAAGGACGCATTGCAAATGGATTATTCACGCGGACGGGCGTCTCACGTCTTGAAGACGTCTAGAAATAATTGGGTGCCCACGTCCAAAATGAAGTGCGTGCAAGAAGCACTTATAAAGCGAGCCCTGAATTATAATTTATTACTTAACTACGATTTATTTTCGACAGGTTAGGCGTATGTAAACATGCCAGGCTTACGCATTTTATATATACACGTGGTAGAATAAATAAATTTTTAGATACTGCTGAGGCGGTGTGCTTGACTTCTACCAACAACTTGGCTTTTAATTTATTTTAATTTGTTGTTCTAATAATTTTACACTTTCAGTTAAAGAACCTAATGGCGCCTACGCTGGCCTGAGCTTCATTGTATCTTGGGTTCATGTTAATTATTCAATCAATTTGCATTTTGTGTATATCAGAAATACAGAAAGACGGACCTGTAAAGGAAAGCTGCCTAGACAACTGAATGATATTACAGCCGTTTAACAATTTCACAAATACAAGAATAAAGCGTTTCACGTACCGCAACCGATTTCCACGGCGCGTACGAATCTGGAATTTCCTTTCTTTCCCGTTCTCTTCTTGCCATATTTTCAATTAAGTGCCACCTTCTGCCCTGTTTAGTTTCCTGAATTCATTGCTTACATCACATCATAGCCGGTAAGAGAAAATAAAATAAAAGTGCTTTCTTAATATTAGCTTCAACTGCAGTTTTCTCTCGTGAGTCTTTAGGGTTCGCTCTTTTTTTTGTTCTTTACTCTGAACATCCCTGAACTGAGCGAAATAAAATGAATGCGCATATAGAACCTTGGCAGTGCATGATTTCCGGATCAATGAACGTCGGGGCAAATGATTTGACATTCCATCCAAGTATTAGGTTCGAGCAAACACAAACAAGGAAGGAGCACACAACCTTTATAGCGAAGCTGTTAGCTTCTCGTTGGTAGACACTTTTCGTGGCGGCGTCCGCAGGGGAAAATGTGGGCCGATCCCAGAGGTAGTGCAATACCGGCCGGAACCACGGTGGAAGTGAAGCCGGCTTCAAAACACTCAGCAAAGTGAAGCGAAAAGTACATACGTTCTTCGGAATCACGCATACAACATACAGAACAGCATTCACTTCAATAAAGAAGCAGAAAACAACCATTCGAGTCATAATTGATGATGAGGCGTTCTTGAATTTTTCGCAACGAAATTCTGTACAGTCCACTACCATGAATGCCACCCAGCTACAAAATGAATGTACTCCAACTTCAGCGTCGTCTGAACGTAAACTACAGCGTGCGCTGGGGTGAAGGCTGACGAATGTAGTAATAGCTTCCCTGATATCCCTAACCATAGCTGGTGAAATCAGGAAAATCAAAAGGATCAATTTTAGTACCAACCATATGAACGAAACTAGCAGGCAAGCTAAGTCATGAAGGAAATTAACTATTTCTATGAATATTTAAAAATAACAGTGCCTGAGAGTAAATTTTGTGATAAGCTTCATATTCTTAGTAATGTCACATGAAAATCAGAGCGAAATAAAAGACAACTTGCCGTCCGTGGACCCGAACCCGCAACCTCTGCGTTAGGCGTGTCATTTTGCAATAAATTACCATTGACTACAAATATCCCCCCCACCGATTTTTATCTGGTATGCGTGTAGGTATGTTAAAGCTACCCTACATGCAAGCTGATGTGTGAATGTCTGCCTACCTGTATGTGTTAGGCAGCGCCACGTACAAACAAGCCGCACGGGGAGCATCCTCTGCCAGGGTTAAACTTCCGCTGGCGTCAAGTATAGTCTATGAAGTAGCTGCTCAAAACAAACAACGTATCCCAGTAATTACGACAAAACGTACCTAATGCTTTGCCATCTCCGTGAGATTAGAGTGAGCGATTAATGTATTTTACCGTTTAGTTCTTGCTCTTCACGCGAAGAACGAGTAACAAGGGCAAATTCGGACATAAGCGGGCGGTCTGCGCTGTATGGATGCTGTCATCTTGACACGTAATTCCGATTAAATTAGCCATAATTGTTACTGGTGGCAACTGCCACAGCATTTCGATGTATACGATGGGCATGCGCAAAAGTCCTAAGGTATCACGTGTCACTGTAATTTGCTATGCTCGAGGTAAAACTAAATTGTATAATTCCACCAATACTCAGAGAGTGACGCCCGGAACGATATGTTCCTCTGCGCAAAAGTATCACCTGTTTACGTCTCGTACCTTCGGCAGTGCTGCAAGTTACGTGTGAGATGAAGTCCTGAAAACGCGCGCTAAGTGTTAGAGTAAATTGCTGCTATGTGACATGCCAAGCGCGCCACGCGTCTCAAGCCCTTGCTTCAACGAGTTTATTCCGGCTTTTTGAGGCATGCGTCCGTGATCTAGTAGCTAAGTATCGAGTTTCTCTGCTAGCTGTGGGGCAGCGTTGTAAATCGCCAACTGGACGTCGTTCATTATTTCATTTAGTTCTGGTGAAATTTGTGTCGTTTAGTGTCCCAATTAGGCTTTAAATATACGCACCTCAAAGCCGCCAGAACAGCCACAAAAAAAAACTCACTGACCTTCTACTCTGGGCAGAAGGATGATTAGCGAAGCTGCGTATGCGGGACCATTAATGGCGAACAGGACCTCCGCCATGGGTAGGCTCGGCAGTGCACTATCTTCGGTGTCGGCCCACGTACGGGGAGCGCTGAGCGCCTACTTCACCTCCACCGCGGACCGGCCCGGCATTGCGCTATCTTCTTTGGGATCGGCCTAGGTATGGGGAGTTTTGTGTCTACACACGAACACGATCGTAGGGGAACTAGCCCTTAACAGCTTCGCTGTAAAAGGTCACCGCTTAAGTATGTGAGCTTATCGCTTTTTGCTCATTTTTTTCAGTTAATGTCCTTGAAATGTTGCGACATACATTGCAGCCATCGTTGACGACCACTAACTCTTCAAGCAATTCAAAAGCTCATAACGGTTATCGCGTACATAAAAAGGTAAGATAAAACATTGGCATTACACTTCCCATTACCAGGAACCGATCGATGCGTAATGTTGTATTCAGGAAATGAAGATAAGGCTCACGATGACAACGCACCGAGAATAGCAAAAGAACGCTCTTCAGTTAAGTTATATGAAAGAGAATACGCCTTGTGACCTCAAGTTTTCAATTAATTCCACGTGAGATTGCGGTGGACAAAACCGCATGAGGACATCTCCATGTCCGATGAAACTCGTCACGGGAAACGAATGAGCTTCTCGTGCAATCAAAACTAGGAGACATGCACTTTACAAACAGATTAATAAGGGTCCAGTTGTACGACGGAAATGAAGCCGTCACTGTCCTTTTATCGTCAAGTTTTACTGAGCAGTATTTCTATTTGTTAAAGAATCAACGTTGAAGCAGAGTAAGGAACTTTCAATAAATGCACGCAAGCGCAGCTGTGCAAGAATGAACTAATGAATCCACCTGCTTGCTACCGGCCTTTTATCAGCAAGTTATCAGTTCTCAATGTCGCTCTGCTGATTGGAACAGAAAGGTAATACGAAAAATATATTGTCTTCAAATGTACCATACACTTCACCCGTAAAGGAAAGGTTTAATTAGTACTGCAAACCATTTTTGCCAAAGACCGCAAGGTGGAGGTAAGTTCATGAAAGGAAATTTTCATGCACCAAGCTGTCACAAGTAAGTGTACAGAAAACTTAAACAGGTTGCTTAGTAAGAAAGCTTCGCTGTTGAAGAAAAATGAATCCCCGTTTGGGGATCTCAACCATATTCAAACTAATATAACTCGAGCGTATCGCCTACCTCATTAAAAAAAAGTACACGATATGACCCGTTAGGTTTACTTGTAACAGTGAACAAAAAATTCTTTCGAGGCCTTCATGCGAAATTTAGCTGTACGTTTGTACGAATCTGTTTCAGCTGCGAATGTTTTCTAACGTACACCAGATGGTTACAAAACTAGTGTCACTTGTACAATTGTACTACTTTATGCAGTAGGGGAAAATATCGTATAGATGAATCGAAACAACCTTATTTTAAATGTGGCAAAGTTTAACGACCCGGGCTCGGGTCTCCTATGAGGGCACTTCCGAGATCTTGGCTCGTCGCTGCCTCTCGGGCCTGCTGGACTGGCAACTCCTGCGTCTTGAGGTTGGAGCTGCGCAGAGTGGCTGCCCACGTCGACGCAAGAGCCTCCAGAGCTACTGCCATCTTAGCTGACCTAACAAGACACTCCCACAACATGTGTCAGAGCGTCGCTCTAATTGCGTGGCATAACTTGCAAAGAGCACTCGGGTATTTCGCGAGGAAACTGTACCACAATCGCGCCGGACTGAAGAAGGTTGGTGTCTGCAGTTGTCGCATGGTGATGTCGTTGTACCTGACTAAGCGTTCTCGCGTGTTTCAAACCAGGAGTTCCGAACTCGAAGAGGCAGGGGGTCTCCGATTCTGCATGGCGGGTCAGTTCTCGCGCAGAGCGGTGTGCTACCTCGTTCAATTTAGGAAGGCCCTCGTCTGTGGGGGTGGCGACGTGCGCTGGGAACTACAAGATCGCGGTGCTATCGAAGTGCTGTCGACAGGCTTTCCTTAGGATCTGGAGAGCTTCGGAGGAAATGCGCCCACGCACGTTGTTACGAACTTCGGATTGTGAGTCGCTAAGAACTACCTTGCACAGGGGGTCGGTAAGGCCAAGCGCGATCGCAGAACCTTCCGCTATTTCTGTGTATTCCGTGCTGACACTACACGTGTGCGTAAGCCGGGAGTTAACGTCTACGACTACCGCCGTGAACCGCGGTTCTCGTGTGTATTCTGTCGATTATACGAAACGCGTAGTCCTCTTCCCACCAAAGCAGTGCAGCAGTGCCTTGGCACGAGCCTGGCGTCGGCCCCCGTTATATTCGGGGTTCATGTTTCAAAGAATAGGGGCGACGATCAGTGCGTCGCTGAAGTCGAGTGGAATGACCTGTTTCTGACCGTGTCAGACATGGTAATTGAAGCCGAGTTTTGTAGGATGTACAGGACCGTGGCTCTCAGGGACATGCGTTCGAGTTGCGAGGCTCTTTGCGCATCCATGATTTCCTCAAGCGTGTTGTATATACCCAGCTGTAGCAGACGAGCAGTGCTTGTGGACTCCGGCAGGCCAAGTACCATAACATCTTACGGTACTCTGCACTTTGGATCTAATGAGCTGAACTCCTCAGAAAGATGGTGCTGGTTTGCACTGCACCGATAGCCTCGGACAAGAGTTTTTTTAACGCCGGCTTTACTGCGAGACTGCGAGAGGTACGGGGATCGGTACCCCGCATCTCCACCAAATGTTACACACGAGGTGTTTAATGCAGAACCAGATAAATCTGGTTGATAGACGCAGTTGTTTGAAGAGCGGTCCCGTGGCAGCTTGGCTAACTTCGTTCTCTTCTTTCTTCCATCTGGTTGTCTGCGCGGCAGCCGTGGTTCATGACAGCTCGTGACATTATTACTCGCACCACGTAGCCCACGCATACTATTCAGAACCAGGGTCTTGCACAAAAGTGTTATAAAGAAACCGTGTAGATCAGTTAATGTGTCGCAAAGTACTCTCGCGCTAATTAGAGAAAGGCAAATAATAATTGTTTAGGTTAGCTGAGCGATAGGCTTGACGTGCTACTGCACGTTCAGAACATGATAAGGCTTCAGTGAAAAGGGAAAAAAAGAAAAGGAATGCCCATGCACAAACACGCACTTGCACGCAAACTCGGAAATGTAGGCAACAATGAGCACTGTGAAAGGAAGAGATTGAGGCAGTAGAGCTCTACGAACCGGGAATTAACGAAAAATGTTATTCACCTCTGACGACTATGCGTCACGACTCATATTGTTTGATAGAGTCGGAAAAACAGCAGCTGACAGCTTATCAACTTAGATAATTAGGTTTGTACAGAAAACCAGTATATCACATATTTCTGTTCACTACTGCGTATGAGAATACGTCAGGTTCAGCGCTGGCAGTATGTGCAGTTATAGCTGTCCAACTTGACTTTTACGCGCGCTGCTTTATGACCGATAACAACGGGGCCAACACTAGCAGCAAATTGACATAGTTTTCCCACCATACGCACTGGGAACGCAAATGCTCAGCTCTAGCCTGCGGAACACTGCTTGTACCAGAATTTGCTTACGTCGCCTGGGACTCATGCAACGACTGAAACCGTACAGTGACGCAATGGCTCATCGATTTCGTGAATGAGAATGTAAAGTCCCAGCTGGGAATCCTTGAGGTTTAAATCAAAATAAAAAAATCAATGCGAATCTTGGATCTACTTTCTTGGAGTGGGAGGATGAGAAAAAGACGTGATCATGGTCTTTCAGAGGCGGGATTCTCATCGTAACGATGCACGATTAGCCCTGCAATGTTGTGATAGCTCTTTTTCTTTCCGTAGACCTGTGGGCTTCTTTCTCTTATTAGAAATCATCGTCATCATCATCAATGTCGTCATCATCATCATCATCAACAACAACATAAACAACAACGCTGGTATTTTGAGCTCTGCAGTGTGCCTCACTGGCCACGAAACACATTGCGCACATAGTTGAATAAGCATCCCTAATAGTACAGTTATTTTTCCAGGACAATCACATACGTGCTCAAGAAGGAATAAACGGTTCTTGACACACAGAGTGTTACTGCACACAAAAAGAAATAAACACTATGTTCATTAAGGTAAACAACTAGCTACCATCCATAAACTTATTTGCGGGTGTATGGCAAGACATCGTCGAAATGCTCGCTATCAGTGTACTCTAATAGCAACATGTTTGATTAGTATTGAATAACAATAACTGAGAAATTATACTACGTGCATAAAATCTAATGTAGAATAATTTTTCACTTCTAGAGAAAGTGAAATATAAACTTTCCATGGAATTCATTTTGTTGCAAAAAAATATCGGTCCACGTCGATACGTCTTGTAAAGTCCGCGGCGACAATTTGTTAATTGGAGTAGGTTCCATAAATCGATTAGTGAAAAACTTGTTACAGAAACTTTGTTACCAATTTGATCATACACTTCGATTTCTCGTACCAGTATTGTACATACCTCTTGGTGTTATGAACCTCGAGGAATATAACTGTGCTACCTGCCCCATTTGAGTTTCAAAAGTACCGCTTACTGTACAAGAATCGCTATAGCGATAGCTGTGGTGCTGCAGAGTATTATCATGATTTAGATAGCAGCACTCTATCGTATAGTCATAACTAACAAAAACTCTGAAAACTATGCACACAAAGATGACAGTGCTCATGTCTGTCTTCTTCAAAGGTAAGTTCATGACAAAAACTCGAGACCTCGGACATGCCTATTTATTCTCGCACAGCTGGCCATGAAGCATAATGAGTCAAACCGATGTGAATAGCTCAATACTGAATGATAGCACCTCTTTATGCTTTGGCAATAGGGTTGCTGGACTAAAGCATGATGACCTATAACGAACGTATTTGCTTTCTTTAAACTTGTCAGTAAACTTTTAGTTTCGCCACGCAAGCATTATAAAGAGTAGTGTTTGTTGCATTCAATGAGCAGTAGGTGTGGTAGAGATTCCAGTAGCTACTCATTCAGCGAAATGCGCCGTTTTTGCCCGAGAAATAGGTACGGGATTCCAGGCATGTCGCAGGCTTCGGTGTGTATTTGTAAGCATCATGTACGTTGATGCTCGGAGGCTGTGACCCTAGTCGCAGTGCTTAAATTTTATTAAAGCGTTGTTCTGGTCAGGACTGGCTGGTACATCATTGGGAAGGGAACAAACAGCGCTTGGACGAGACGAAGTCTGTCGTCCTGACTTCGTCCCATCCAAGCACTGTTTGTTCGCGTCCCCATTTTATTTATTTATTCGAAAATTACTCGTGCCCGTTTGGAGCAACGGCTTCCTTCAGTGTTCAGTGCAATTAGGAATTGAACAAGAAAGGCGGCTGGCTGCCTATCATTTTGCGAAATTTAAACAAAGTAGTTACCCTAAGCAATTTACCGGGCCGTGCAAGAAAAAAATGCCAGTGACATGTGAGTAGCACAAAACTACAATCTAAACAAGTACGGGTGACTTAGAAAAGAAGTTTAGTAGACGTAGGCTTCTGGTTCAAACTTAACCGGGACGCATTTTGCTTCAACTGTAAAGCTTTTGCCAAAAATCTGACGTACAGTCGCGTAGTAGATTAGAATTCTTTCTCTTTTATGAGACTCTTGATTTCCGTGGAAGTGGTTTGCCGATCTGAAGAGAGACATTGAAACATGGAAAAGAACCCTGTGTAAAGGAAATAGATTGCAAAAGGATGGATGGTTTTCTAGCGCTCTAAGATTTTATTGTAATACATTACTAACTAGCCCGCCTATCCATCGGGTTTACCGAATTCGAGGTAACGTGCCAGTTTGGTCTAGGTAATATTAGGAGACAGCCCTAACACTTCTAAAAGCCAGCGAAGGCAAGCACCCACACACCCGCCCACCCACACACCCACGCACTTGCCGCTTTCTTAAGGGCCGCAGAGGATTTTATTGTAGATAAAAGCAATGCAAAGAGATAAAGAAAGAGAGGGAAAGAAAAGGCAACACTATTTCCATTTTTAAGCACAGTTACGCTTACTCTAAACGTACAATACGAATTTTTTTTTTGCTGCGTATTGTAACTTCAAAGAAAGTAGAATAAACGTACACATTAATATGTTTACAAAGCATTCCTGACTTACTCGGTAAAACGCTTTGAAGCTTGCTGCCCTTGTAGCCTGTTTGTCCCGTGTTGCATGTTTCTGTAGAAAAATACGGCGGCATTTGTGAGATGCAGTCACGCAAGTTTTTTGCCTTAGAAAGCACGTGTTTTTTTAGCTGTCAGCATAGCAAATGCGGCTTCTTGTATATTGCGACTGCAAAGAAAGTTCAATCAAGGTACAAATGATATATTTACAAAGCATTCCAAACTTACTTGGTAAAACGCTTTGATAATGGCTGCTCTTTTAGCCTGTTTATCCCGTGTTGTGTGTTTCTGTAGAAAAATACGGGGGCGTTTGTGAGACGCAGTCACGCCAAGTTTTTCGCCTTAGAAAGAAAGTTTTTTTTTTCTATTAGCTGTCAGCAGGACAAGTTCGGCTTCCTGAGAATTTAGGGCAGCGGCCTTTAAAGTTTTTTTTGGGTTATTCTTTTGTTTCTTTCTTTTTCAAGTCCATGTAAGCGTTGCATCGTGTCCTTATAAACTACACAAGCCTGGATGTAGGTGTAATGGGCCTCGCCGGTGGACAGACTTGCAGCAACGGACTTTATTGAACTGAACCCAATAACCCACTTTCCAAAACGATTCCGAGGAAAACTTCCACGGAGCCAGGCGGCTTGTTTCTTCTTAAGCGGGAAAGCTTTTTTTTTCTAAACTCACTCATTTAAGACCTTCGTATTTTTGCAGATAGAATATGTGGGTATAAATGGATATTAGCAACAGAGAAAGCTTTCGAAATAAATGTTGCTACTTACCCAGAATAGTAATAATTAATTAGCCAAAATATGCTAATAAACAGAGGCATAACTCAAAAGTGGTGTAAATTGGCATTTTTGCTAATCCGACATGACTTCAAAACTGCTTTGCTTTAATTTCACCATGGCAAAATTTGCTCTAAACTTAGTAAATAAAGAGTTGTCAGGAAATTTGTGTATTTATAACAATCGTTCCAGATTATTTTCGTCCTTTTAATGTCCATTTTGCCAGGTACCCTCTATTCAAACGTTTCTAAGCCTAGATATAGAAATTGTTAGGCATATTTTGTCTGTGATTTGCATGGTCCGCTGAGCCAGGTTCTACTATAAATCCTTGCACGAACTGCGCGTAATGACATATTATTTCCGAAGGGTCATGCGTTCACTGGATACGATGCCCACAAAGCTGTACTGGAAATTTTCTCATCCATGGGACTTAAACTGTGTGTGACGCTGGTACTCTTCGCGTGACTGTGTGAGATGGTCTTTATTCCTCTTCCTTTTTTTTCTTTCTTCATTTGCCTTGTTCTCTTTCCCTCTTATTTCTCTCCTCTGCAAAGTGAGGGGGGGGGCGAAGGTGCATGGTATCTGTTTTAGAAGACAACTGCTAGCTCGCCATTCTTGTGTTAGTTTTGATGTTTGACGTTCTCATGATTAATAATAATAATGAAATCAGTTTTGCGCTTAACGTGAAGCAGTGACGCGATAGCTGGTGAATGTAAAGTGCAGTAAGCCTTAGAATGGGCAAAATTGTTCGTGTGGTGGTTTTTGGAGTATGCATTCGCAAGTGGGAGTGAGGATTCTACTGTCGGGAAGTAGAAGAAGAGCGAGACGTAGGAGTTTTTGGAAGTTACACCTCCCAGTGGTGAAGTGGAAAGACTCGTTTTTTCTGTCCCCTCTTACCTATCCGAACTTAGCCGCCGGTCTTTACTAGATCACCCCTTGGATATTTACTGCTATAGATTTGTTCGGCATTTATGATACACAGGGTGCTTTTTTGTAGATCACACGCATTTTTTATAAAAAAGTAATCAGCGCAGCACATGTGGCGTTTTGGCAGACGAGTTCGTAGGCGTGGTGGAAACATCCACGATCATTGGCGATGTGCGCTTACAACGTTTTTATAAAAAATCTCCATGGTGCAAAAAATACCCTTGTTATATTTGGGCTACCTTTAATGGGCGTCGCGTCATGCTTGAAGAGAACGATATGATGTCAGCGCCATCCATTAAACACGAGAAGAAGTTGAGCGCTAGCAGAATACAAAAAAAAAAACGCAGATGGCCTTTCCATTATTGTCACAACGTGCAGAAAAGGAAAACTTAACTGAGGACCGCTACAGCAAAGGGCACGGCGGGGGGCCGTAGGATACGAAGGCGCCGATGCTAGCTCTATCTAGTAGACACAGGTTGAGAGGGTGTGGTTGAGCAGCGGCCAATCGCAGCAGCTGCTGGCGTATTCATGTTGTCCAGGATAAGTATACTCCACTTCTGTAGCACCGGTAGAGTGGCTGAGAGATAGAATCCTCGACTGGCAATCTGTTGTCCGTAAGTTCGAATTCTCGCGGCGTAATGGGAATGTGCTTTTCATCAAATTTCCTCGCAAAATTGTTTGGGGACTTCAGCGACGCAAGGCGGCGGACTTCACGATGACCAGTGGAGTGGGCACATAACAGCTATTGCTGAGAAAACATCTGTTGCATATCACATGCTCTATATCCGGGAAAACGTATTTGCCCCACGATTTTGTATTCCTTCGGGAGCAGGCGATTGGGGGGTAGATAATACTGAAGTTGGCATCCAGGCCTCGGGGTGACTAATAGAGCCAATACTCGACGCGAAGTCAAGGGTAAGGGAATGTCAGACATTGTAAGACATCACTTCATTAAGGAAAATCCTCAACAGCCCGAAAAATTACCGCAGTGTACACAAAAATTGCGATTTTTTATGTCTCTACAGAGCAACTGCTTTGTAAGACTGCTTACATTGCATTATGATGGGCTCGAACACTGGTCGCCATTGTACCGAGTTTTTGTGCTAATCACAGAGGGCTCGGGACTGAGTGATTTGCATGCAAGATTGTTACGTGCAAATTAGTTTTTCACCACACCGCACTCACGTTGCATCCACTGTTGAGTCGCTGAATTTTATGAAACAAATATCTCAAATCCGCAGCCTGCGTTGCCGCGAAACAACGGACTTTCGATATGAAATATGAAGAAAATATTACTTGGAAATATCCTTGTTAACCCTGCGTATCCTCATTGTGCGGGTCGTGTACTTCAGCTCCCTCAAAAGCTAGTTGCGCTGCATTGCCGCCTCCGTCATGGATCAAAGGTCGCAGACACGTGTTGTGTTCACATAAAGTAGCCTTCCGGAACCTTTTTGTAACGCCTCATCCCTCAAAGAAAACACAAGCAGAAAACGAAACCGGGAAAGAGAAAGACAAAAACAAGCAATCCGCAGAAGCACAAGTGACGTCAGCCCGGAGAAACGTCACCCCACCTCAACGGCCAATCATGGTTCGCCACGTGGGGACCCGTTATGAGGCGCTGCTCGTCGACACAAAAACAAATAATCCTGCGGGAATCGCTGTTTGGTTCGCTGTTCGTCCAAGCTTAGGGTTTGCTCGTCTCTCCAGGCTCGTTGTGACTCGGTGCACATATTCCTTTGCATATCGTGTGCTTGATCGTCCATTGGAAAGCATAAAAAAAAACGGAAGCGTAGCTTCGCCTCTGGATTGTGTTCCCGGAGCTGACTGGGCAGGCAGGCGGTTGTAATTAAGCGAGTGTGTAGAGGACAGACACACATGCTATTACGCATTGTGTGTGATGAGACCCTGGGGAGAGGGGCAGGAGGAAGGAGAAAGCGCGGCAGTCAAATGGACCGTCGGCAAATAAGCCGAGCCAGCAGCCCGCCCCTGAGCTCGTCGCCTATTACTTTCGAAACAGGACAGCTCCCGTGGGGGGAACTACAACGAGCTCTCGCTGCTCGAAGTCCAACGCGAAAACCGACGTATATACACCAGACACCGATGACGTCCGCAGTGGACAAATGGAATTTTTTTTTTTCGTGGGCGCTATGTATAGCGCAAGTTCGGTGATATTTCTGCAAGTGTCCGCGAAAATTTACTGTGGACAGCATCTCTTTTATTGTTCCCTTTAATATACATAAGGTGATATTTATGCCGGAGGATGGCGTCAGCCCAGTTCTATAGTCGCAGCCACCGTGATGGTTTATTGAGCGGCTTGGCGTTCTTATGCTGGGCACGAAGTCCCAAGTTCGATTCCCGGTTGAAGCAGGTGCAAAATCCGGTCGGGACAGGGTGCAAAAAACGTTAGCGTATGTCACGCTCTAAATGTGCGTTAAAGAACCCCAGGTATTTCACGTTCACCCGCAGTCGGCCGCTGTGGCGTCCATCGTAGCCGTTGTGTCGCTTCAGGCGTTGAACACAAAAGTTAGCTTTTTCCTAATGCCTTTATATCGACGTGCACTTATCGAGTGACGTTAGCACGAAAGAACAGTCCCGGCTAAAGCCCACGTCACGTGGGAACGGTGGGATTATGGCGTAAGCGCTAACGAACGCTGAACCTGAGGCAGCAGTGAAATTAACGGAGGAGGCCGACCCCCTGGCGAGAAAACGAGAACTCTGGAATGATGACGATGACGATATGTGGTTTTTAATGGCGCAACGGACAGGGACGGCCAATGAGCGCTAAAAGTCGGAACTGGTGCAGTGTGTTTCCTGAAACTCTGCAGGAGCAAACTATTTAAGAAAAATAGTGTGGATTAGGAGAAGTAATTCTCCCAGCGAATAAACACAGGTTGGAGCGCATGTAGCGCATACACTGAAATAGCGACAGGCTTACATGCATGACTAAAAAGAATTGATTAGAACACGATACGTTTCGTCAGTGCAAACCGTACTACAAACCGTACGTAGATGAAAGAGTGACGAAAAAAAAAAAGATTGGCGCAATGTTAAAAGACGGTAAAGGGGTTGTGTGAATTAAAGAGCCAACTGCACTAGCTGATGTCCTAGTTTAGAATAAAGAGAAGAAGCGTGAATTCGGAGCATGGCGAACAACTGGTTGGTGAGTTAGAGTAACAAAATGGGTACCATGTGCAGGAAGATATACAACCAACTACGACCGGGGATTAGATAGTGTCATGAGATCAGGCAATTTTTCGAGCACGGGATCGAGTCGGTGATGGTATGACAGGTAATGCAAGATCATTAGGAGATGCATTATCTCTGCAGTAGACACAAAGTAGGCTGATGGTCATGAGCTAGTGCACCAGAATAAAGAGATGCGGAATTAAAGAAAACATCGGAGAAAAAGTGGAACGTAAGAAAAAAATATTTCCCACTGATACCGGGAGCTGAAGGAATGAGACGAATGAAACATTTCTACAAAATCCTGTTGTATTCTATAGTAATTATTTAATGCATAAAGTACCGTGATGTCCCTAATAAAATAGCGGCCAAAGGCAGAATTACATATGCGATTAAACTTCATTTGCGTACAAGTTGATGTGTCCATGACTCCTGAAATGAACCCTGAAGTACTTTCTTGTTAACTTTGTCATATCATGACAGATTCAATAATGGCACGAAGTCGACAGCAATATTAGCCAATAATAGGTTCATAATGGTGTCATTATTAATTAGCAGCTAGTACATGAATTAATTTCCTTAAGATTTCTAAAGGATACATGAAACTTGTTGTCATTCGTTCTCCATGTTACCCATATTACGTAGGATTATCCACCCTCTCCGATAACCGCTGTAGCTCAAATAGCGAAAACAAACATTTAAAACCTGCCTGAGCATAATGTCGTGCGCCTTTGTGTACACGCCGTGAAATTAATCAGGTTTCCATTTCACAATGCCATGGGACCGTAAACAAGTTACGTAATTTGCCTGCGTTCGGTGCGGCGGCGAGCGACGCTAGAAGCATAATTGAATTACGCGAACTGAGCTCAGATGAAAGCAGCTTGACGAGTCGGGTTCCTGATTGAAACAGCACAACCCACTAGCAAGCCGAACATTTGCGACGTCTCGATTGGACAGCACCGAGGTGGTTTTGTACACATGAATCTGGGCAAGGTATTGTGCTCGCACTAATTTATGCAGGGAAGTTATCCAAAGCCCACTGCACGAGTGTTTCCTGAAATACAACCGTTTCTGTTCAATTTCGGCATGCCCAGCCTTAACGAATGGCAGTCTGCTTTGGTCGTCACTCCTCTTTGCCGACTGAAACTCTCACTTCCGGGAGGTACCGCGCGACTTTTTAGAATAGATACTGGCTTAATAATAATTGTCGTTGGTCGACAGCGAAAATCTGTCATTGGAGCTGAAGTACATATGGAGCGGCAGACATTGTTTGCACTTACAAACCAGTGAGAAGGTAAATAACTGAGACACTGTTTCTAAGTATCTTTTCAATTACTCAAGCATGGTTCTTGAAATGTGGATGTGGAGCCGAATGTTTATCAGGTTATATTTACTCACCCGAAATCACGTGTTTAGCATCAGATTCCGGTAACTCGACTTCGAGATTTGTGCCTAACTGTTCCGATTTTCCAGCTAACAGCTATGAGCACTGCAATATTCAAAAAGGTTCAAACAGCGCAAGCATAATTTACGGGTTGGTGCTCACATTGGAAAAATATACATCAGTGAGTAGCTGTAAATATGCATATTGTCGGACACGTAACACACGAATGACATTCACGCACACTCAGTGAGATCATTACATAGCATGAACTCCGGAATGTCTGTGAAAAAGGGTGTGGCTATCGGGGTGTGAGGTGAAACGCAATGAAATTTGAAAAGGCCCCTGAACGTCAGGCGGTTTCTCTTATCGACGTGTGGAATTCTAAGTGCCCGTGGCTAATCTATACAACCGAAAACATAGACGTGTGCTACGGCGGCGACTGCAGTCGCCGCCGTAGCGCAACTGTTAGTGCAACGCACGCGTAATGCGAAAGTTGCGGGTTCGTGTCCCACCTGTGGCAGTTGGACTTTAATTAAAACAACTACAAATAACTTCCGCTTTGCTTTCCTTGACTTCATTATCTGTTGGATTTATATCTTCGTGGCGGAAAGGTATGGGGCGCCTCCTTCTTCTCAATCATAACCTAATGCTTCAAGAACGATAGTTACACCAGGCGTTTTTTTTATTATTAGTATTTAAATGCTGAACAAAACACAAACTTGCATGTAGCAGGCAGCATAATGCCATTTCATGAGATAAGGTATTCGTGAAGGTGTACATTAGTTTCTTGAAAATGGAAGCAAATGCATCAGCAATTATAATATAAGTAAATGCAAGCCTGTATCGTCGCCGGGCAGAACCACATGACAACAATAAGGAAACCTGCTTATGCGCTTGGATTAGTGTTCTCAAGCTAGTGTAAAAATTATCATGTAGAACTTAAATTTTTTATCAGAACGCCTGTTTTAAGCAATGTAAGTGAATTTTGTCTCAGAATTAAGGCAATGCCTATCATTTCGTTTTTGATATGCAGGAGTGAATTCTCAGCTGTGGATTATTCAACAGACTAATAATTATTCACAACTTTAGCAACTATCCTTTAACGGAAATAATCTTTCATTGTTCCTTGTATTTATGTACTCGCCAGGGAGAGAAGTTAAGACCAACCATTTGCTCACATTTTCCTTCGTGCAGAACGGCGTTTGGGCATTACATGATGAAAAGAAAAATTGCTGATTTTGTGTTCACGTAGGTTACCTTATACCAAACAACGCGAATTCACAACGCACAACGGCAAATAATAGTGCACTTGCACTCTAAGAATAAACCTAGAACGATACGGAACCGGGATTTTTTACAGCCTGCAGATTCGGTCCGGTGCATTTTATCACCCGCCTTGCTCGACTGGCTGCGCTGCTTATCTCGATGTTTCCAACAACCGGGGCGAAATGGAGTGGCTACGAACTCGAGTAAAGCCTAGGGAGATAGAAAAGAAAAAGAAAAAGAGGTCCGGAATGTCAAAGCTCTATTCGGTGCGTTATTCCGCGTATACAGCCACTGCCCACTCAAGCGGTGTACTTTTCGGGAACCTTTGTTTACGATCCCCTCGCTCTCGGGACGCCAATCCGGTGAACGATACTTGGAGAATAACAGGGTTGCCTGCGATGGCCGCCGTTAAAAGCAGCTGCGCGATTTGAGTAACGCTCCCGCCATGAATCCAAGGGAAACAGATCGTCCCTGTCTTAACGGCTCTTGTTTGGATTGTTGTGTTCTACCCTGTTTACTGGCCATCGCCTTCTGCAGCAGCAAGATGTGTAAGGCCAACGGGAAGACGCCGTCGAGTCGAGTGAATATACAGAGGCTTCGTAAGTGTCTTGTTTTTATTGTTGTTTACGTGTGTGTCGAGGTATTCTCTCCTTGAGCTTCTTTAATAGCTTCACCGGCTCATGGGGTTCTCGTTACGGGATCATTTGTCGTTGCTGACAAGCGGTGTACTAATTACAGGCCTTCTTACGTGAGGATTCATAAGGACAGTTGCATCATGGTTGTCGTCTGCTCACGCAGTAAATTTGCTATATGTTGCAAATTTACATGCACGTTGATGTTGCACCCTGCTGTATTCCACTACGGGCACAGAATTCGTCATGTCATTCATCAAAATAATATTTTTTGTTTGCACTCCTGACTTTCCAGAACGTTGTTGGATAAGCTGCATTGAAACTAGACTGAAATGAGATAAGTATTATTGGATTATTGTTTGCGGATGAATAATACAACTCCAGTGCTCGGCTTCCGCCTAAGATTTTGCTCCATTACGTGAATTCTAGTGTACACAATACTAACGAAAAAACAGGGTGCATGAAGATGGAAAATTTAATAGGCGGTGTCCACAGCCCGGCGTCTATCGCAGATTCCTGGCTCTTCTATAGCTTCCGGCACATGCAGTGGGCAAAGCATGGTCTTCGACATTAGCTTTCGTTATGCGAGAGAGCCGCCGCTGGGACGTGGATCTGTACGGCACATATCGATCAACTGTTGGCGAAATAACGAAGGCAGAGACAAAATAATATAATTAGGCATGCTGTTGATCGGTCAGTCGATTTCTAGTCGTGCTTAGAACAAAAAAGGGGTGGACCGACCACACAAAGAAAGGAGTGACAGAGTAAACGAAGAGAAAAGGCAGGGAAACTAATCAGGTTGCATCTGGTTCGCTACCCTACACTGAGGAAGGGATAAGCGGGGAGAAAGGAGGGAAAAAAAGGTAGAAAGAAAAGTCTAGTAAGTGGTGCACGCGCTCACACGAAAGCGTTCAGCACTCAACTAAAGGCTGCTTTAGTGCTCAGGCGTCATCAAAAAGGAGCAGCAGTGCTTGCGTGGCCCTCTGTTCGGGATTGGAGGTCGGGTCCGTGCTACCAGTAATAGGACCAAGGACAATAAAATGGGCGAACTCGGTACTAGGCTCACATGACAATCCTGTGCGCCTTCCACTATTGCCCGGTCTAATTCTATGCGACGTAACTTTACTGCGTAACCCCTCGCTGGGCGTTTGTATTTACGAATGGCTGTAGTCTTTCTTTGTGGGCGTAATGGACAATGCTTCGTACAGTGTTTGTGCGTGGTTGCGACAAGGCCGTAGAGCCTACCTTCATAAGCGCCCTTCTTTTGGCAATACAATACAGACATTGCGTGCCGCTTTGAGCCGAATGGACAATAGAGCGTTCACAGAAGAAAAAATTTAATACTGAGCTTCCCCATAGCCTATGCTTACAACTTTCAGCTGCGATGGGCCAACTTAGCACGTTACTAACTCCCCGGTTGCGCGCGCTGAATTCAACGAAATCCTCGCGTTTTCTTTGTAGGCGTGGTTCACAAACAAACGAACGGTACATTCGTACCGAGATTCCGTGAGTCAGTGAGTGAATGAGAAAACTTTATTTCGAATCAGAACGATTCGCGTCCGGCGAGTTAGTGGGCTGGGGCACCCACCCGAAATTACGGCCAAGAGTTCTTGACTCTCGGCGGCTTCCTTGGCCCGCTGGATTGCCCAGAGCTGGTCTTCTAGGTGTGAGCTGAGCAGCGCGGCCTACCATCGAGCGCGGAGGCTGTCGATGGAGGCTGCGCTCGCATTGTCCTGTATTATTACCTGGCATTCCCATAGCATGTGTTGTAGCGTGGCTCTGGTGCCACACACTTTGCATCTATCTGTTGCGTATATTTCTGGATAAATAGCGTGCATTAGTATCGGGCTCTCGTAGGATTTGGTCACGCCAAGAATAATGGAAGAGGCTCACAAGGCACCACTGGGTTATCGTATTTATAGCTGACGTAAGCCGGCATAGTAGCTTCTCTCTTTTTGTGATTGCTATTCTTCCTTCTTTTTCAGCAGCTTCGTGTCTATCTACCTATCGATTAGGTGTGTTTAATTTGCTTATGTGAGTTGACTTAACGTTAGTGTGTTTTCGTGTTATTTCTGCATGGGGTGTTCATTATTTAAATTTTATGTGAATACGAGTAGCCAGGGCCAATTAAAAACGCCAACATCAAGAGCACACTCACGCTCGCGCCAGTTTCCGTGGTGCCGAATACGCAGTAATGAAATGGCAAAATTTATAGAATTTAATTTACCGCTTCGCGACATCTCCGCTTCACGTGCATTCTAAAATGGGCGTTGGATGTGCGTATTATTTTTAATGGGCTTAATTGTAAAGTTTGATTTCGTACGATACCGTAGTTTAGCCGAAAGAGTAAACTACACATTGCCCTCTTATTGAAGGAAAAAAATGTTATTAACGTATAGACAGCTTGCACGTGATGGCATGGATGCCGCTTCTCAGCGAGACGGTTTTCCAATATAGTGCCTGGAATGACGTCAATGTATCATACACTGTTGTGTGTTGCTTCCTTCCATTGAGGAAACAAAACTTAGGAGAAGCCCCTGCTCGACCGTCTTTGCTTGAGAGTGTTGTAGCCGTGCGAGACGTCAACGAACGCAGTGGTTCACCGCGTAGGCTCACCAACATGGCGCCTAGGATGACTTCAGTACGAGCAATCTATTCTTCATATTATACTGTCGAGGGCTGCATTGTGGTACACTATATAAACGACAGAGGAGTATTGCTCCTCGGCGCTTAGTTGATCTGACCTAGAGCTAAGAACATAAAGGTATTTAAAGTCTCTTAAGGTTTAAGTAGGTCACGCATTTGGACACAACGAGCTTTGCCGACCACCTCGCTTCAAAAAAGGTGCTCATATCATCCCTTTGCACTAGTCCAAATTGTGGTGCTCAGCTTCCAGAAACACTGCAACATGTGTTTTGCGTTTCACCGGCCTGCGCAGGAAAACGACACATGCTGGTCTCGCCAATCACACACGCGGAAAGCAGAACACTATCTGATTGCATAATTTTAGGTCGCTGGCTTGGCGCAAACAGCGTGATTATCAGGGCAGCTATAGCCTTTATGTAGCCGTACTGGACTAGATCTATAGATTTAGGTATGCCACAACGTTATTGAGTTGTGCATACGCGCTTCATTTTTCTTAATCATCGTAACTCATTTTCACCGTATTTCCCAGTGCAGAATAGCAGCTAGACCATATAAAGCTAAGCTCAGGCAAGTTTGTCAGCCTTTAAGTAAATAAATTCTCATAACTGATATCACCAACAATATCATCAGCGCCATCATAAATATAGCCGAGGAAGTCGTAGCTCGTTTGGGAATACAGGGAATAACTTCTTCGACTACCAGCTGCCAGTAATTCCTGCGCAGATAACGAGAATATGAGCTCCAGTTGGAAAACAGGAAAGCTTGAAGCGAGCCACACTAGTTATACAACTACTCAGTGGAAATCTTTCAGGCGCAAAGCTGCCCAAGCTACGTGACAGGAGCGAGCGGTTGTTATATAGGCTCAACTGATAATAATAAGCTCGCTGATGTGATTCCCCTTGAACTAACACCTTCAACGTTCCGCAACGAGCAGTTTAAATGAACGCAAATCGCGTTAACTCGAGGTAACGGATTGCATAGGTGTACTCACCCGGCTGATGATTGTTCATTGATCCGCCATTGAAGTTAGGTCCCTCCTGATCTGATTCAAGCTCGCCGCGGTGCCTTCAGTAGGATTAAGATCGGCGTTTGCGGCTTGTAACGACACGTCGGATTCACACCATTCGTAAGAGACAACGAACAAAATGAACTCTTGAATGCTTCAAGCTCGACGGTTCTGCACAATATCTGCCACAGTTATGAGACTCGCGCTGTTTTCGCTGTCGTACGCAATCCCATCAAGGGTGCCACTTTTTCGTCCGTCGCCCCGGAGCACAAACCACACACTAAGTTTTTTTCCCTCGTAGCAACTGCCGCATCGGTATTGCGAGTGGAAATTGCGCAACGCGAGTCGTCTGGCAAGTAAACTCGCCCGTCGGCATTACCTTCGCAATGATGGTACGCGGTGCAGCTTCCAATGGCGCCGCCACTCCCGCTGCATGCGGCCATGAAGACATTAAAGGCGAGCCGTCTGCATTAGACATGATGAATCGTCTGCAAGCGCTGTTGGATCAAGAAGTTGCAGACGAAGTTAGCTAGTTAGCCAGGGGAACGACGGATGGCGTTCACATCGCCCCCCCCCCTCTCTCCTATGATGAAGACGCGCCCTTCCGAGCAATGGAAACCGAGCACGCATTTTGTAACGTTGCATTTGATTTTCCTTTCTTCCTTTATTAGCGTGCTTCGCACCGAGTAGCCCATCCCGGTGATAACAGCGCAGTGAAGTTCGAGACTGTGATGGACGCGAAAATACCTGGAAACGAAACGGACTGTCATAAAATACGGCTTCAATATCGACAGGCTTTTGAGGCACTGAGGGCGGCGAAAGTTCGGTCACTGTCGAAGCCAACCCTTTTAGGAAGTCACCAATTCAAGCGATAGTGTTTCGAAGCTGGAAGTGGCGTCGAGAAAGCAAAGATGCTGATTTGTAGGAGATAACGATCGACCTTTCTCGACATACGTTTTACTCGAGGGGGTGGAACCACGACTAGACAGAGAAATTTAACGAACATTTTATTATGGCTTTTTACGTGCCAAATCCACGATTTCATTATGAAGCGCGCACCGTAGCGTAGGGCTCCAGGTTAACATTGGCCACCCGGGGCTTTTTAACGTGCGGTCAATGCACGGTACACGGACGTTTTCGCATTTCACACGCATTGAAATGCGGCCGCCGCGGCCGCGATTCAAACCCGCGCCCTCGGGCGTAGTAGGGTCACGGCCCAGCCAGTACGCCACCACAACGGTTAAACATCAGAAGAGTCCGTTCTAAATCCCAGTTCTCAATCGCAGCCTCAACAGCAGTTAAAATCACCAAAACATTTCCGAATTTTTTTTTGTAGAAGAGAACAATAACAGGTATAAGATGTTCAAGTTGCCTATCATCTGGAAAAATGCACATTCATGAGTAGATTGCAGCAGCGTTTAGCTGTCGCATTAAGATTTTAGGCGCGAAATCCGCTCAACGCGACGAAGGGAACCACGTGAACTAATTGCAACATTTTGCAGGCTGATCGCGCATATAATGAGTATGTTGCGTCACACTTCTGAGCCTTCAACTGATTTCCTCCCCGGTTACGGCACCTGCACGCACTGTGCTGCCCGAAGAGCTACTCTAATCACTGGGTTTTAAGTAAACGGGGCAGCTCCTTAGCGTTGGACCGTGTACTTGAACTTCGGAGCATTGGTGGGGCACTACTTTCCACGCATTCAATGCTCTCTTAGTTTTTCCCAGGCACATTGACCCGACCCTGACGTTCAAGTTGCTTGTCGTACTCTTGTTTATGATGCGTGCGTGTGTAATGTCTGTCAATGCGTTATTTCGCAACTTAGTAGGAGAACCAGTAGTGCGAAAGGAAACAAGGACGGGACGAGAACGCAGGACTGGCGCTTGTACTGTGTACGCGTCTTGTTCTCGGTTCTTTCGCTCTAATGTTTTCCTTCTCACTTGTGAACCAATGCGGTAAAGAAAATGTTTTACTAAGCGGTTTCACATGTCGCGTTCGCTATCTCCGCCGAGTAGCCTGCTAGCCATATGGCGAGGCCAACGTAAACCTCCGTTTCTTTATGAACCCCGGGTAATTACAACGTAATTAATTTTACCTACACTGAGTTTATTACCGTAAAATTCTTATTTTGACGCAGGAAACTTGTCGCATAGCCTATAGTAGCACTCTTGATACGCTGCAGCAAGTTTTATGTTGTGCACGTGCGCATTCCAGCTACTAAATATTTACTGCAACACATTTTTTTCAGTCAAGCAAGGTTTCATTCTACAGCTACATTTTCCAACTTCAAATTTTCTTTCATAATGGTGATTGGCCTTTACAGCTTTCAAGCATGGTCACGTTTCTCTCTTTCTCTCTCTCTCTCTCCGGCTTTAGTTAGTGCAGTTGAACCCACGGAGATTCAACCTACGTCATAATCTTGCACTCACTCAGGAGTGATTGGACAAAACCTGTCTTTACCAACAAACCAGTCCCGAACTGACGCAAAAGTAAGGAAGCGAAACCTGAAACTGCAACCACAGTTGGCTTTGCTCGAAGCGGCCCATATTGAGGCCAGTGGAAGACTTCCGAAGGAAGCCTGAAAGAAAAACAGAAGCAACGCCAATAGTAGGCGTCATAGCTTTTTTGTTTATTTGTATTGGCGGGAGCCAGATTAACAGCCGTTCCGAAAGCTACGGGAGCTATATTGGCTGTGGCCGGCCGCAGCTGCGGGTTGGATCCGGATGCTGATTCCCCCTTTTTAGGGGGCTGGTAACCGGCTTCAGCTGACACG
The DNA here is from genome assembly GCF_023375885.2 of Dermacentor andersoni. Lineage (NCBI taxonomy): Eukaryota > Metazoa > Arthropoda > Arachnida > Ixodida > Ixodidae > Dermacentor > Dermacentor andersoni. The sequence continues at coordinate 104,327,774 of NC_092823.1, forward strand.
CGTAGCGAGCTTGGTGAGAAAGATTGCGGGAACGGATTCAGATCGAAGCCAATTACCGCTCGTTCGCCTGGCCGCACTGCTCCCGGGGCCAATGGAAGACTGCGCTGTATGTGGGACGCCGTGACTAAACCGCGTGCTCTGGAATTGTTGAGCCATAAAAAATGAGGACGGCTGCGAACGATATCCCGAGATGAGGACGAGTTCTGCGGTTCGCGAGGCTGAAGGTGGGACAGTGGCCAGAGAGGACATACCGGATGTTCTTTGATGTGTTAAAATTACAAGCGTCAAATTGGCAAAGATGTCTGTCTGTCTGTCTGTCTGTCTGTCTGTCTGTCTGTCTGTCTGTCTGTCTGTCTGTCTGTCTGTCTGTCTGTCTGTCTGTCTGTCTGTCTGTCTGTCTGTCTGTCTGTCTGTCTGTCTGTCTGTCTGTCTGTCTGTCTGTCTGTCTGTCTGTCTGTCTGTCTGTCTGTCTGTCTGTCTGTCTGTCTGTCTGTCTGTCTGTCTGTCTGTCTGTCTGTCTGTCTGTCTGTCTGTCTGTCTGTCTGTCTGTCTGTCTGTCTGTCTGTCTGTCTGTCTGTCTGTCTGTCTGTCTGTCTGTCTGTCTGTCTGTCTGTCTGTCTGTCTGTCTGTCTGTCTGTCTGTCTGTCTGTCTGTCTGTCTGTCTGTCTGTCTGTCTGTCTGTCTGTCTGTCTGTCTGTCTGTCTGTCTGTCTGTCTGTCTGTCTGTCTGTCTGTCTGTCTGTCTGTCTGTCTGTCTGTCTGTCTGTCTGTCTGTCTGTCTGTCTGTCTGTCTGTCTGTCTGTCTGTCTGTCTGTCTGTCTGTCTGTCTGTCTGTCTGTCTGTCTGTCTGTCTGTCTGTCTGTCTGTCTGTCTGTCTGTCTGTCTGTCTGTCTGTCTGTCTGTCTGTCTGTCTGTCTGTCTGTCTGTCTGTCTGTCTGTCTGTCTGTCTGTCTGTCTGTCTGTCTGTCTGTCTGTCTGTCTGTCTGTCTGTCTGTCTGTCTGTCTGTCTGTCTGTCTGTCTGTCTGTCTGTCTGTCTGTCTGTCTGTCTGTCTGTCTGTCTGTCTGTCTGTCTGTCTGTCTGTCTGTCTGTCTGTCTGTCTGTCTGTCTGTCTGTCTGTCTGTCTGTCTGTCTGTCTGTCTGTCTGTCTGTCTGTCTGTCTGTCTGTCTGTCTGTCTGTCTGTCTGTCTGTCTGTCTGTCTGTCCGTGCGTGTGTGTGCACGTGTGTGTGCGCGTGGGTGTGCGTGCGCGTGTGCGTGCGCGCGCGCGCGCGTGTGTGTGTGTGTGTGTGTGTGTGTGTGTGTGTGTGTGTGCGTGTTTGCGTGTGTGCGTGCGTGTGTGTGTGTAAAATACCACCGGTGCTGATCTGCTGCAGACCACCGTCAGTTCCACTTTACTTCTCGAAGAGGTAGGACGTGTGTCCATGGCTCTCCTGCTTCTTTTGAACGTCTTCATACTAGCGCATGTTGCATATAGCTGGCGAGTGCCTAATCTCGCTAACAAACCCTTCTTTTTTTCAATTATTTCCTTTTTCTTCCTTAATAATCTCTGCTCTACACTTGAATTTCTCTTCAAGAAGGACCAGCCGCACGTGGATAATAAAGATGATCCAGTTTTTTAAATATACCAGATTCGGAAACACATTTTTTTCGCTACAACAGGAAAAACGCGGTAATAATATTTCACTTCCACGCAGGGCAATGCAGCCTTCGCAAACTTTGACTTCGTTAACTTGGAAACGGCAGCGCTACCCGAACGGTTGAGGAAAATTACCTCGAAAGTGACCCAGCTGCGACTAGTTTGATAACAGGGCAGGCTTTTCATGTTTTTGTTCGTCCTGTCCTTGGGCTATTAGGGAACAGGGCTCCGACATGAGTGCAAGACACAAGAACGTTGCTATTCTTTAGAAATATATTTGGCATCATAATTGCTTGTGTTAAGACCACTTGCCTTGTTCACTAAGAAGTACGGACTTCCGCGGTACTGTTGCAAACGAGAAATGGTTAAGGCAGTGCGAAGAACATTTTGTAGAAAGGAAAAAAAATCACAAGGAATTCATCTAGTCTTCCGTTTGCATGTATGCTTGGGCCTCTTCTTTCCTGTGTCAGTGCGTATTTTGATGAAACATTCCTAAGTTCTGGAGCTAAGAAACAGGCAAGAGAAGGTTCAAGAAGACTGGGCAAGAATGAATAGTCACTCGACTTTACTATTTCAGTTGCTGTGGGATGGCGTAATTTGTTTTTTACTTTCTGCGTGTACTTAGACGCAGGTGCGCGTTAACGAACCCCATGTGGTCCAAGTTAATCCGGAGTCCCCCACTCTGCTGCGTCCTGCTAATCAGGTCGTGGTTTTCGCAGGTAAGACCTCACAATTTTCTTTAAATGATTTCTCTTTGTTTGTTCTTGTGGCAACTGATAATCTGTGTGCCTTCGAATATGGGTCTGTAATGATGGTCTCAGCAATGGACACCGAGGTGGCGAGAAACGTGCTTAAAAGCATCGTTGTTGTGTCTCTTTAATCTTTCATTGAGACAGCGTACCGTCTGACCGATATATTTGGGGCCTCAGGAAAGGAGAATGTTGTAAACAACACCTACTTCACACGCGACAAAGCGGTTCTTACGGGTAGTTCTGCAACTATTTTTCTTTCCTTTTGAATCAGAGTTAACCTCCGAGCTTGAGCGCGACAGTTGATCTTTCGCCCAAAACATTACATGGAAGCTAGCATGCCGAGCGACTGTCTTGAGATTATGGGACAATGTGTGTAGCAAGGGATGGCAGTGACTGGTTTTTGCTGAGCGAGGCAGAATAGGGATTTCTAGTTTTTCTCTTGCTTTTGGGAGGTTCCCGCTGCTGAAGTCGGTAGAATGCCCCCGGGTACCCCAATCTCTGAAGCCTCCGGGCCTTATTTCCGAAGCTATAGTTTCTATTAAGTGGTGGCATGATGTTGAAATAGCATGTTTGAAGCATACCTTAATAAGTCGTCGCTTGTTGGGCTTAGAGACGACTGAGCTAAATGGCAAGAGAGCTTTGCTATCTCTGGATTCATACATCCAGCAGTGATCGATCCTAAATAATGAGCTTCAGATCTAAAAACTGAATCGATTCGGCAGCTGGTAGCTCTTGACTTAATACTAATGGTCGAAGACAATCTTCGAACGGCGACAAAACAGCACGTGAGCTGATTTCGACAGTGTCGGCGTTACAATCGAAAACAACTACAAAAATCATCTCGAAATCCGAAGACTTTACCCACAAAGCTTTGACGCACTACCTGAAAGCTGATCATGTGTTATAACAGGGCTAATTTTGACCAAATGAATCTCGAATTAACCACTTTTTCTGGGCGGTTCTTAGCCGAATGTACTTTCCGTTCCATGGAACAGAACTGGACGCTGTTCAAAACAACCCTACTTAACCTCCATTACAAGATTCATACCAGTTATCTCAATTAGGTGCAGTAAAAGAGCGCCTTGGTTCAATGAGCGGCTGCGAAGAGCCAATAAAAAGAAAAAGCGTTTGTATAGGCAGGCAGTTGTTAACAACCTATTAACTACATGGCAAACGTACAAGAAAAGCGACAAGGATTACCAAAGAATGCTTAAAGCCACCCGGCGCCAGTTTTACAGTGACGTCTTACCCACTATGCTATCTAATAATCCCCAAAGATTTTGGAGCGTAATTAACCCATATTCCCGTCCCGATTCATCCTTAACAATATCTAATGATGATCAGCTGGACGATGCTCATTCTGCTCAACTCTTTAACAACGCTTTTTCGTCTGTTTTCACTCATGAAGTCATTACCCCTTCTCTAGCACTCATTTCACTTCACGATTATTCCATGCCCTCTATAGTCATAAGTGATGATGGTATTCTTTCTTTATTAAATAACCTTAAATATACTACAAGCGCGGACCCGCTTGGCTTTAACTACAAAATACTTAGAAATGTATCTCAGAGTATTTTTCAAGTCCTATCTGCACTTTTTTCTCAGTCTTTATCATCTGGCTTCATCCCTCATGACTGGCGAGTAGCTAAAGTAACGCCAATTTTCAAATCTGGCAGCCGCTCTGATCCCCTAAACTATAGACCAATTTCATTGACTTGCACCTTCTCAAAGCTCCTTGAACATGTCATACACACCCATATTATTAATTATCTTGAGGATCACAACATCATATTTAAATATCAGCACGGTTTTCGGAAGGGATTTTCTTGCGACACTCAGCTTGCTGGATTTACTAACGACTTATTTACTTTAGTAGACGCCGTGACTCAAGTCGACGCTTTGTTTCTCGATTTTTCTAAGGCATTTGATCGGGTCCCCCACCAAAGATTACTACTCAAGTTATTGCATCTCAATGTTCACCCTCAGGTTTTAGCATGGATTAAAGACTTCCTTTCATCTCGCGTTCAGTTCACCACTGTTAATGGTTCTAACTCTTCAATGGCTCAAGTCACATCCGGTGTACCCCAGGGGAGCGGGCTTGGTCCCCTACTCTTTCTAATATTTAATAATGATTTACCCAATTGTGTATCTTCCCAAATTAGACTGTTCGCTGATGACTGTGTTGTGTACCGTGCCATTAAATGTGAACCTGACCACCAATTTTTACAAACTGACCTCGATTCAATTAACACTTGGTGTTCATCGTGGCTGATGATCCTAAACCACTCTAAGACAAAGCTGGTCTCCTTTTCAAGAAACTCTTCCCGCATCCCAACCGCATACACTATTAATCACTTAACAGTTCAGACAGCTTCTACTTACAAATATTTAGGAGTTCACCTTCAGTCCGACTTAACCTGGAACTATCACATTGATCTGATTCTAGCAGCTGCTAACCGTTTTGGCCTCTTAAAACGTAACCTTCGACACGCTCCGGCGCCTGTGCGTAAACTTGCTTATATCACCCTAATCCGACCTAAAATCGAGTACGCTTCAGCCATATGGGACCCGGATCAAACCTACCTCATAGATAACATTGAATCCCTGCAGAACCGTGCTGCTCGTTTCATTTTTTCAGATTACTCACGTTTCACTAGCGTTACAACGTTAAAGGCTCGTGCTGGTCTTGACAACCTTTCCCATCGTCGCAAACTTGCTCGCTTAACACTTTTTCACAAAATTTACCATCATCCGTTGCTTCATGACGGTTTCTTTCAATCACCAATGGTGCTCTTTCCACGCCGTGACCATCCTTTCAAGATCAAACGCATCATTTGCCGCACTTCATCTTTTGCGAAATCATTCATACCCAAAAAAATTATTCAGTGGAACCAGCTGCCTGCTTCAATTACAACTGAAATGAATTCATCTAAATTTCATGAACTTCTAAAAAATGAATTCGATGAATAGCCTTTTTTTCTAGTTTTGTTCCGTTACCGCAATCTGTTTGATTTTTAATATTTTTTGTTCTGTTTATAATGTTGCGTTTTTCCATTATGTCTCATTGAGTGTTGCTGTTCTGCTATTTTATTCTTCTTGCCTATTCCTTGAATACGCTTCTCTAGATGTTTATTGAATTTTGTCATCTCCCTATGTAATACCCTCGTTGTGAGGGCCTTTAGGGGTTTCTTGAAATAAATAAATAAAATAAAACAAAAAGACGGAACGCTTTCGGAAGGTAGACGACCACACGTGGCACATGGCAACGTTAATACGTCTGTTCCAAATACGTCTGGTGTTGCTCTACACGTTTGTAACTTGTTTAAACAGTGAAAATCTAGATAGATATTTTGGTGATGAGGAAAGCCCCGCAACCACACACTGTAGTGAGGCTCGAGTAGACACACCATGATGAGAGGACACCCGGGGAGGAACAAACCAACAGATGAGGAGGAAACAAAGAAAGGTGGATGGCCTATTGTGCCCACAGAGACACAAAAGTCAAAAGCTGGTATTATTACACGTCGCGTACGTTGATAACAGATGTACCAAATAACAAAGAGCTGTCTCCGTATAGCTATAATGGAATGACTCCGAATCTCTCATGTTAAAAGATACACGTAGCCAGAGACACTGTGTACACCCCTACATTCTGGGATGAAGATTTAGTGGACAGCTGGGGCACCAGCGGATGTAGGTGTTAATCAATGGTTGTCGAACAGCGAAAGAAAGAGGTGGGTGGGTAGGAAAACAAGACAGCAAATGCACGTAGGGCTTGCGAAAGTATTGCTTGACATTGCTGATCGAGCGAGTTGATTATAGATGAAAGGGAGCGCGAACGATGGCGCCAATAAAATATTCATTACGATATTTGCCATGAAAAGGTATCCGAAATTGACATAGATTGGCGCACTATATTATAGTTGTCGCGGCTACTGGGCGATTAAAACTCTGATTTAATATCTTGACAGAGACGAAAAGCATGGGAGTGTCAGGCTAGCAACTGTTATAGAATGGGACTCACCACCTGCCTTCTCATCAGGGAAGGGTAGCCAGAAGCAAAGAATTCATAGACGGGAACCTGTAGGAGAAAAGAAAGAGGAATGAAAAAAAAAACGTGATGACCCAGAGCACAAAGACTAAACTACAACAATCACAATGAAATTGTGTATGGCAGAAGGACCAGGAAAAGAAGTCACCACAAGTCACATACAACAAATGAATTAATGAAGAACGACAGAAAGAAAGAAAAGAACGAAAGAGAGAAAGAAAGAAAGAAGGAAGCGCAGCTAACGCTATCGAAAAAGAGCAATCGAGGTCACGTGGTGCACAAGCAATGAGGCAGAGATGAACCGCCACAGGGAACCCTCAGAGACTGGATCCAGATATCGGGTGTTTACACGGTGTAAGGCCTCTGTTGCTTTCATTACCGAATATATAAGCCGGGTCGATGACCCTCGGTCTTCTTTTGCGGTCAGCTCACTATGCCATTCGACCTGCTCTTTGCACTGCTGCATGATTGATGACTAACCAGCAGCATCACTGAGAACAACAAAGGACGTAGGCTCCCTTTTGCCACCGGTACTCTTTCGCGTCAATATTGCGACTGCATCTGTGTAAAACACAGGCACTTGAATTCGAATGCACGAGCTACTCTACCTGGTGCTGATAATACGTGAGCTTAAATACTACACGTGTAAGCATGAAATTAGAGGGTGATTGGAAACTCATGGTAACGACACCGTGTTTTTATGTGTTTTATGCGACTTTGCATATTCTCGTGCGCCTCCTCGTATAAATATAATGCGCATGGCTTTCACTCATGTTGAATATTAACTGCACAAAACGAAATTATCATTCTCACTACGCGGATTTCGAATCTGAAATCGCTGCCTTAAGAGCGGGAAATTTAAGGTTAAACGTATTGCAGTATTTATGTTGCATCGTGGCGTCATTTATGTCTTGTTATGTAAATCAAATGCTATTTCCTTACTTACTACAATAAGCACAATTTCTAACGCAAGAACATTTTGGTGCTTTCGTTTGGTCCCGTTCTTCGCGGTCAGAAATAAACTGAGTAAGGTTTTAGAAAGTTTTTAGGGAAATCGAACGGCTTTATTCGGTTAGCTCGAAACCCAGTTGCCCAAAATATTGAATAATGATGCGAAATTTGAATGCATGCGGCAATGTATAAAACTTACATGAACATATATCCTTGAAGTCAGGTTTCGTAAAAATTCACTTCGATTGCATTTTGAATACTACGTCGTCACGGGCGACGTAAAATACCCGTAAAGTGCTATTCAAGTGTCTGGATTTGACAAAACCATGCAGTATCAGGGTCAACGGGCCATATCTGAAACTTCAACTCTGAAACGTGTTTTACGGCTATAAACCCTAGGAGACGGGAACTTTCTCCGCTTCCAACAATATGTTCTCTTTTGCAAGTAACAGCTAAGCATAAAGCATAGAAAATTCGGTGTTTCTAGTATAACAGACTGTTAAAATGTGACTTCAATAGTGATTATGATTCTGAGCTGTGTTTGGGTCTGAGGGGGTTATGTTGGAGACGCCTTTCTCTATGTCGTATTCTATAAAGGATTGTGCTGGTGTCCTTAGCCTAAAATTTTTTTTATTACTCTCTAGTCGAACATGGGAGATAACACATGATATCGGGGTCTGCCGACATATAGCAAGCTCTCCAATTACAGCTAAGTTTTTTGCTGCTAACCAAGTTCAGTGGGTTGAATATAACGTTTCTTGCAGCCACTACCCCTAGGTAAATGCCTTCTTGTAAATGCCTTCTGGAGTGCATTATACGGGTCCCTCAAGAAGACGGCACTTCCTCACTGTTCTCTTCAGGGCATTTTTTTCCCGCGCGGGAACCAGTTGTGTAAGCAGGAAGTTTCTCGCCTTCTTTTAAATTACCTGCAGGGCACGGATTTGGCCTCCACATGGCGACCTTAAGAGTGACTATTTGTAATTGAGAGGTCTGTGTCTGATTTATGTGATTTATTTATTTTAAGTGTCGCTACGGTGGAGCAATTGCTGGAAGCAACTGCGAAGCTAATCCCACCAGTAGCCCACAACCACTCAACTCAACTCATGCCTTCAGGTACCTTCTGGTTAATGCCTTCTTGTTAATACCTTCTGCCTAATGTCCTCTGGTTAATGCCTTCGGTGAATGCCATCGGCGAATGCCTTCGGTGATTGGTTTCCGAGATAGTGATGGGGTCAGTTAACGAGTGTTGCGAACATGTAGTACGGTATCTCAGTTGCTTGGGCTATCTGTGCAGCTTTCCCCCCCACGCCCAATTAATTTAGGCAAACTTGTGCTTTTTCCTTTCGGGAATGTCACAATTTCCTGGGTAAAGCGAACTTTTTTTATATTTCTTTTTTCCTGCTACAACAGCGAGCAAGCTGTAAACAGCGTTATCTCTCTGGAAATGTCATAAGGTTACGCTGGCACCAACCATTATCGAAATTGACATGATTGTTTCGTCATTATGGGTTCCTCGTCATCCTCAATTTTACGGACGGCCTAGGACAAATAAAAGGAAAATTTTGTCCACCAATGTCATCACATATCCCACGCTTCAGACAACACAAGCCCCAGCGGATAGGCTTACTCGTGTAGAGAACGACATCGTGATCTACACTATGGTACCAGTGTACCCTTCTCTGTTCTTCATAATAAAACAATAAATCACAAATACTACCTGAAATTTATACTAGTCTCATAGATATGTCGAAAGCAGGCAGGCAAGCTAATATATCAATGCATTTGGTGCACTATATTAAACTGTTTCAATGTACAGGTGGAGCACTAAGTTGTTGAAACAAGTCGTGTTTTAGGCGGCAAGTGGATGCAACGTGCAGAGGGTAACCAAATAAACGCTTCAAACCAAACTTCGGCTACAGCCGCCAGTGTTATTCGAACTGTCGTCACGTCGCCTGTGCGAACTTCGGAGCCGGATGCGCGTGAGAGCAGTGGCGCCTGAGAGCGGTGCCATCTGAGAAGGGTGGCCTGAGATCGGTGGCCTGAGATCGGTGGCCTGAGATCGTAGGCCTGAGAGCGTAGGCCTGAGAGTGGTGGCCTGAGAGTGGTGGCCTGAGAGCAGTGGCCTGAGAGCGGTGGCCTGAGAGCGGTGGCATGAGAGCGGTGGCGTGTCAGAGCGGTGGCGTGTCAGAGCGGTGGCCTGAGAGCGTAGGCCTGCTAGCGGGGGCGTCTGAGAGCGGTGGCCTGAGAGCAGTGGCCTGTGTGCGTAGGCCCGAGAACGGTGGCCTCTATGTATGTTTCTCGAAGGCCATAGGATGCAATGTTGCAGTGGACGAGGACGCGATTATGAGCATCGCACGGAAGCTATCATTTTGAACATGGCGGTGTACTGATGTGTCATTCTTCATTATTATGTTAGTCAAAAACAGCGTCAGTAGAATAAAGCAAACGTGGAGTACAATAATGACCGCAAGCCTGGAACGGGGCTCATACCCAATATGGAGACTGTGCCAAGGATCAGGGACCTTATTCACACAAATCACTTTCGCTAAAATTCTTCGTATAAGAGCGAATTTCAGCCAATCCTGAGGCTGGAAATATTGTTAGCGAAGGCAGCCAGCCACTCAAAAAGAGCACGTACAAATTGAGATGCTGCATTGTATACCATGCATGCACTGTATGCCATGTATGCCATTACAAACACTCCGTATGCTTTCCGTGTACATCTTCCGGAGTCTACATGGAGTCCGTATATCATTTGTGTAATTTCCATAAGAACCATACGCAGAACATGGATTCAATAAACAGCGTACGGAGCGTTTCAGTAGGCTTGAATTAGGTCCAGGTGTTTGGCGAAAAACAGTGTCGAAACTATCGACGGCGTCCCTAACAATAGGGGCGCCGCAACAATAAGACTAAAAAAAATGAAGCAAAACTTTTTTAGACTCTCTATGTCGTTTTAGGATATTTTTCATCTAGCCTGTACACATTGTTCAAGAAAGCACTGTCAGCAGAGCTCCGCCTTTTGGCCTATATTGCACCAAATGAGGACCACACATCCTGCACCCTTAACTCTCTTGAATATGTAACCAACCCTGATCAACTGTAGCGTTTGAATAAAGGTTGTGCGCTACGTGTGTTTTGCGTTCACTCACACAGTTTATGACGCACGCGCATAGTAGCAAATGATGTAAATTCGCGGAAATTGACAGCAAGGGGTCTCTCGGCAGTAGCAAGAGCCTTTGCTTTCGGCAAATACATGGAAAATAGTGCTCTGAACTACTACGCGATGAGAAAGAGACAATCGAAATTATCAGGCGTGCATAGAATGCGGAAGAACATTTCCCTCAGTTGCAAATAGCGCCCCCTTCGCAAGATCCGAACAGCTGATGAACAACAATGATGTCCCAATATGCAAATAAACAGGCTTGCAAATTGAACGTACCATCTGGTGTGTTTCAATGCACTGCCACTAAAACAAGATGCTTCGCTTAGACTGGCAGACATCAGTGATGTGTTCTGCCTGATTCAGTTTAAATAGTACCTAGATACATAGTGTCCAAGTGATACACAGTGTCCAAGTGGCCGGTAAATCCACACTGCGAATGTACTGGAGAGAAATGTTTTACAGTGAAGCTGTTCGCCTCTAGCTGGTCAGGATTTTCGTGACGTGCTCGCCCAAATACCGGCAGCTAGAAAACAGCTCTGTCTTTCAATGTTCGCGTAACAGAGTTGCGTTGTCTCGTATACTCGAATAGCAATGCGAAGTTATCACGTCTGCAGCTTGTGCGTAAGCCGCACCTTACACATTTTCTGACCCAATTTACTTTTAAACATTAATTTCGTTCAATAAGACATTTGCTCTTCGCGGAGGGCCTGGAAGAATGAGGTCATATGGTGAGCTTTCGCACACTTGGGGTGGGACGTTCGACGCTTGCTTGTGGCGGTGGTGCTTGTGTACCGTCGCCTAACGTCCGCACCAGCATTACGGTACGCCCACTTTCACAGAGTGGAACGCAGACGTATGTTTTTTTTTTTTCGCATAAATATTCTGGACGGCGCAACTTCGCCAGGCTCTTGACGTCTGTTGTGAAACTTATGGCTTTCAAGACGAATATTCCTCAGCCTAAGCCTAAACGTTAACTAACTAATGCTGAACATTGTGTAATTTGGTTCACTGTCAAATATCGTGTATCCGAAATATTACCGTCATATATCATACGGTTTAGCGTCAAATATGGTACCATAGAGAAACAAAGTTGTTGCAACACAAGGAGTAGTGAGCAGTGTGATTTACCCAAATAAATCTTTTTTTCTTCTAGTATTAACAAACTTAAGTTAACCTTAACTACACAGTAAAGCGCGAATGCACAATGGTAAAGAAAACACACAGACTTACGTTGCCGTCGTTACAGTGTGTCGTCGAGCAAAGATGAACTAGCCCAGCAACAAGGCATCCTACGTTATAATAGCCCTGTTAGCAAATGTAGAATTTATATTGTTACTTTCCCTTATGACATCATTCTTGAATAACAACTTCCCTCCCCCAGCTATCTGACAAGCTCTGGCTTCTTGGATATTGCCTCGTTGTGGCTGGGCGTAATTACCGGAGGAATAAGCAAACAAGACAGAAAAACACTTCACAAGCGAATAAGTAAACAAGCAGAACCGTGGCTTCAAGTACGGCAGACTGCTTCATTAAATGTGGTCCGAGTCTTGATAAATGGTTGCCGTGTGTTGCTTTCTTTTTTTACTGTTCTCATCAAGCAGAAACTGCACGACGTGTATGCATTCCTAGAGCGATATACCTGGTATACCGATGAAGCGCGTTGTGCAGACAAAGTCGATTATGCTGCGAAGACCTTGGGACTTCACTCACGTTCATGGGACCTCACGTTCATTCAAAACTGCGTTCAGACAGAATGGAGGTAATCGCCGATGTCTAGAGACCTCGCCCAAATAGAGAAGAAACGTGCCGCATGTTCAATAACGACAATCACCGTGCTTTTCAAGCCGCGGCTCGTTTACTCGTCTTCTTGCCTGAAGACCTTCCTGAACATACGTACATTTCAAATGAATGCACAACTGATCTAACTGTGTGATCCTCTAGATGCCATTCTTTAACCAGTTAATATGCGGAGCCCGCAAAAAGCTAACTGTATAGGAAATTGGATCGTGTGAACGCGAATTTATAAGTATGCGCTTCTAAGTTGCTCACCACGCGCAAACGAAGGGATATATGTTTTTCCATGGTCTTTGGAAAAATGCGATCAATATGCCGCAGACATGTCTACCGACCCGGATATTGTTTAAAAACTGCAACAAAAAATAGGCCACTTCGTACAAGCAAATGACCCTGAGAGCTGCTGTTCGTATACAGGAAAACATCCGTAAACAAACTGGACGTCATAGAAGCGCCATGCCATTCCTTCCACGAACACACTCGTTTTACGGCCACTTCTCGGCTCTGTTCCTTCGAGAGAAAAAAATGTCGAGAACCACGTCGTCTTCGTCATCGGGTTAAAGTTCAGCAACTGTGGAATCCTCGTTTGCACGCGACCATTTCCACTCGCAGATTGCAGTGAACCCTATACTGGCTCGCTTGGTGCGTTGCTTGCCGGCATTGCATCAATGAGCCCTAGTGACATTATGAATTCGCGGAGGGGGCAACGACAAACTCGACGAGGATGCGCCCCGCTCCACTGATAGAGGATTTCTGGTGCGCATCTTTGTGGTTAATAGAGGACAAAACGGCGCAACCTGGTTTCTGTTTATTTCTATTTAGTTCTGTTCAATATTTACCAATTGATCGATAAATGTTTGCATCTGCAGGCTTTTGAGCATGACTGAAATATCCTGCAACGCGGTGTTGTGTACCTTCATCGCTGCTTGCGTTGGGCACGCGTGTCTGTGTTCGGTTTTCGAGTAAGCTTCCGCAGCTTCTAGATTGTAAGCACGGGTCATGCCGCTTTGCGTTACATGTACAGCCAACTGAACCAAGTTGGTAGAACAGGAAACCAACGCAAAAATTTATGAAACTGCAGTGAAATATCTCGCTAGCCTTGAAAACATGCAATCTCCACATACTACACGAGAGTTATTGCTAACTATATTTCACATTCTGGATGCGTGTTATAGGTATGGCAATCAACAGTAATAAAAAAAATTATGCTTAATCGTTTGTGCTGTCAGAGCGCTTGGTTGTATTTGGAGCTATACTTTTTGTTCCACAAGTTTGACTTAGTAAACGGAACATCTGAACCTCGTGCCACTTAATTGGTTGCACCTTCGTTGAACAAGATTAGGATGTTCTACTTTGCGAAAGGTATGCGGAATGATATTAGGATTGATAGACAATAATGGTATCGAGAGGCACGACCGAACGATTAGCCGAGGCTCAATCAGGATATTTTCCACATCGGTACCACACAGTAAGAGGAGCATTTCAGCAAATGCATTCCATATACTTAGTCCTAGCTATGTACACCGAGATTAGCAGTGCATGTTCAAGTGGACATCTCTTATCGTGAAATTACTGTTGGAGCTCTACGTATAAACAGCATGAGATAATTTGTAGCGCATCGTGGAAGAGGCTCATCGTGAAATGTTATAGTTGGTCATGACGTCGGCACTCACATATGCTCGCGGACGCTAAGTGCCTACCCGCGTCACATTTCCGCTGAGCGTTTTAGTGTGGCTTATCGGTAGAGAAGCCGGCGTCTCAGATTACTTCGAAGCGTCTCGCCCTGAGACTTCGACATTGCTTCGCTAAGCCTAGATAAAGAACCCTGCAGCTTTTGTCGAGGATTCCGTTCTGGTAGTCGAGCGAACGATAATCTGTCTCCAACTCTGAATCCCTCGCCACCGCAACATATGCGCACCGTGGCGAAGACGTTTACCAACCTTTAATGGACCTTGACATTCACCGCTTAGCGCTCGGCCGCAACGAACTTGTGTGTACGGAGGCATTAGTAACGCTTGCTGTGCCGACTCCCGCGAAAAACGTAAAAACAAACAAAGAAAGCTGCAGTCTCGTCGCTCTTGGCCCTTCAATGCTTGCGATCCATTAGAGCTGTGTGGGAGTGTGGGAGTGCTGAATCTGCGAAGGAAATGGTACTTATGACGTCTTGGTTTAGTTCGGTTTACTTGAAGTGCATTCCGGGGGCGCCTCGGTTCCTGTGGAGCTCTGCTGCTCCACAAGAGGTTACGAGTTCGACTGCCAGTGGCGACCGCATTACGATGTAGGCTTAATGCAAAAGTGCGTCTGCTTGGTTATACGTTATAAATCATTACCTTACCTTGGCTGCGCGCTATAAATATCAATTTACGATCGAGAATGAGCCGGAGACCACTATGTGGCACATGCCGCGAGAAAAATACATTGCTCCAGTCGGGCTTCATCTTGGTCCTAAAATAAGGAATGTCATTTATCATGCCGTCGATTTCTTTATTGAACGCTCCACTCCCAGTGTACTTTCAGGTTATAAACCGCCTCTCCATGTTTCGGCATGACAGCCTTCTTGACATAAAATTATAGAGCGTGCAGTGCTAAATAAAGGGAGTGCATGCAAGACAGATGACAATTATTGTTTGGGGACAAAATAACTCCCGAAGGGCAAAATGTTTTTTTTTCAGAGGGTACCTCAGGGCCAATCTTGTCGGTTCGAAACGTTAGATCCATGAGTCTATATTTGCCTTAAATTTTATTTGGCCCTATAGCTGCAACCTGGCCACAGGCGCATGCGCATAACTGCGAGTGACATTTTGGAATAAAAATGAAACAGCCAGTTTATGATAGCATGCAATCTCCGAAAAAAAAAAATTTTCCGTTCGTAGTATATCTTGTCCCCCAACGGTAAGCGTCATCTATCTTGCGCGCATTTCATTTCCTTAACGCTAAGCTGCCGGAAGTTTCCCGACAGGAACGCCACGTTCTCTACGAGCACGACACAGCGTACCAGTCATGAATAAAGAAAGCGCGTAGTAATAAATAAAGAAGTATGTGCAAGATTGATGATGACTGTTGTTGGAGAACAAGATGAGCCCCATAGTGTGTCAACAAGCTTCAGCGCATTGCACACACAGAGAAAGAGAACGTCACCTTACAAAGGAATTTCTATACAGCCTGTTTTTGATATACATTTTTCCTCACTAGAGACGACTCGAAATGGGGTATGTGCGAAATTCTGCAAGGGTGCTCTCCCACGTGACTCATTTGAGCCTGAAAAGAAGATGGGCGTCGCCATAGAAGTAGAAGTAAACCTTGAGCGTACGACCTAGAACCGCTTTCATTGCCCCCGTGCCTTCCTTGCTACGTCCACACTGTTTGCTAGCCTACGCTCGGCTCACCCTCACCCTACCCACAGCTCTGCGGCGGCAACCATCATACCAGCGAAAGTTACAACAATCAAATTTAGGACGACCCGCGCGACAACACCGACGGCAGCAGAGCTCGCAGCGCTCTTTACTGCCCTTCATCACATTGGTAATTCACCGCCACACAAGTGGACGGTATTCTGCAATTCGAAGGCGGCACTGCAGTCTCTACTGTCACCTTGACGACGCGGACCACGCGAACAACTAACATTTCTAATATTTCAGTAATGGATTACCAAGTTGCCCGGAGTGCTGCTCTAATTATTATTTCATATTACAGAGACGTTACACCATATAAGTGATGCAGGCCATGAAATAGCCTTCCAGTGGCTTCCAAGTCACTGCGGGATTATCGGCAATGAACGGGCCGATCAAGCTGCCCGCTCAGTCCATACCGAGGAGCGGCACGCCCCAATTCCACTTTCTAGAACTCACGCAGCACGGAAGCTCCGCCTACCTGCTCGGCAGTGCACCACGTCGCAATGGAATGAGCCACATTTAAGAAATACGCCACTGTACTCACTTGATCCCACATTAAGTCTTCGAGCGCCATCACAGTTTCGCCGTCGAGAAGCCACGGTTTTATATCGACTGCGGTTGGGCGTTGCCTTTACAAAGCCTATGCATTCCGCATAGGGATGACCGACACCGCAACCTGTGACCACTGCGGCCATGAAGAATCGATTGACCAAGTGGGCATTAAATGGGCATCTTTTATCGTCAAGGAACTGTTGCAGCTCTGAGTATAAGCTTCCTAAGTTCTTCGTAACCATTATGAGGCTACACCGGGATCAACACTGGAAGCGAGCTTCATCACGCGTGATTTAAGCCTTTCTGTCGAACTTGCGCAGACCCTTCTCGTCTGATGCGAAACAGAGGTGGACGCTGCTCTTGCTCCAAATTAACCGTATGTTATCACTGCAGCCGGAGATTTTGCACCGGTTTGTATTCTCTGAACGCGCTTCAAAGAATTAACGTGAGTAGTGCGACATAAGTTTTAGTTCTTCTCCTATGCTCCTGCTTTAATTTAACAAATGACGCTTGCTGCCTATGATTCAGCGTTGGCCGAAGACCTTTAGCCAGAAACTCCGCACTGAAAGCCGTTTCTCAGCAAGGACGTTTTCTTTTACAACGAAGCTGGACATGGCTGAGGTCCAATGTATATTTCCTGGTTGCAAGACAATAAAAAAAAAAAAAAAATGTGAGCGTGGGCCTATCCCGGAGAGAGTGTAATACCGGGCCGTCGACCTGCGGCAAAGGTCAAGCAAGCTTCAAGCACTCCGTCGATAATAATATAATAATAAATTAAATAAGTAAATAATAAAGATGCAGAGTTTCAAACCCGATGATTATTTTGGAATAGTTTGTGAACCGCACATAGATTAACGAGCAGGAGGCGGCGTTGTTACATACGCAAATGGCAAAATGCATGTACAACCATACTCCCTTCTCTCGCAAGAGGACAATGCAACCGACTGTGGGGATATCTGCGCCGCACAAACGAAATACGAAATTGTGATATCCACTGTGTATGCATATCCAGGCTTACCGAAGTCTGACATCGAGTAGTTCATGGCCTTGCACTTTGCATGCGTTAGCCGCGACCATCGTTGGATACATGTATGTGGACATTTTAAACCCAAACAAGAAACGTTTCACTCAGTTTGTGCTAAAAGTGTTTCGTTTGAAGCGCCACAGCAATAACGTCACTCAACTGTTCAACAACGCTGCGTACCGATTTATCTTTGGCGAAGATTCTGCCCAACGTTGTAACCTAACCAATCAGTTTACATCATGATAATCACAAAAGCTATTGTTACTGCCATTACCAAATGAAGAAAATTAATACATGTACCCATGTCTAACCCTGTGTGATGTGCTACAGCTTCGCACGGCGTCCACCGTCACAGTGTCGAATGGCTCGTCATTTTTTTCTGCTGTGTTGCCCGGAAGTAATGCTTGCCCTTAATTGGTTACCACGACCAAAAGGCTTATGATTTTGTGTGGCGGAACCTAACAGTGTGGTGTAGCCTACTTTCATTGTTTAGCATGTCCATTATTGTGTTCGCACCAGGCAATATGAACACGGGTTAAAAATTTACGACGGCGCAGTCATACCTCATTCCCTTCTTACTGCATTGGCTTTCATATCAGACCTTTTAAATGCCTCGTGCAAAGAATTTTATGACTTTAAGAGATTATTTCTCTTAAACAAAAACGCTTTTGCTTGTAGTTGATTGCATTCGTATTCTAAAATTACAAGTTCCGAGCCAATTTGTATATAGATTGTTACAATGCGAGTTGCTGCAACATATATATATTGTAAATATACGTTCTTAATCCTTAATCTTTAGTTCTTTAATCTTTAATCCTTCATTCTTAATCCGTAACAACACACACACACTCACACACACACACACACGCACACATACATATATATATATATATATATATATATATACTTTACACACACGTATGTTCTGTAAGCTTACGACAGGACTCCCATGATTTCGAGCTTACGCTACCCCTTGGATGCAGGATCTACAGAAGCTGCCCAACATAAACGCGATATAACTCTTCCATAAACGAATACTGCTGAAAGAACAAGACACTACAAAGTAGGAAGGACTGATATAAACGCCTTCGAAACAACTGCTGGCAGAGGTTAAACGAACAATTGGGTTGCCTGTATCGAAATCATATCGGTGCACCTAATTCAAGCTCGAAATTGGTCAGCGTTGATGACGAGGTTTCTACGAACCATGGATGTTTTCAGTGGCGGTTAAGCGAAGGGAAACGATGCTATTTTAGGGGCAATGTAAACGGTAATGTTGTGCCTTCAGCACTATTGAAACTATGTGGCCACTTTAATATTGACTTAGATGAAAATGACACAATTTCTGCGCCTTTTTCTTTCCACGGCCTTCTGATGACAGCGGGATGAGAGAACGAGTCAATTATTTGTCTCATGGTAGTAAAGGAAAGATGGAACAGGGCTAGAGCACTTGAAACAAGCAAGCGAGGAAGGAGAGAGAGAGAGCAAGTGACAAAGGAAAGGTAGGGAAGTTAGCCAGGACTGAGCCCGGTTGGCTACCCTACACTGGGGAAAGGGAAAAAGGAAAGAAGGAAGTTCGCAGGATCCATAGGCACCTAGAGCTACTGGATGTATCAAGGAAAGAAAAGGAGGAGACGAAAGAAGCAAGAATGAACATACGAGCGAGAGAAAAAATGGAAAGAAAAAGCGAAAAGGAAGGAAGGGTGCCGCAAAGCAACGGCAGTAGAAAGTGGATGAAAG
This sequence comes from Dermacentor andersoni, assembly GCF_023375885.2. Classification (NCBI taxonomy): domain Eukaryota; kingdom Metazoa; phylum Arthropoda; class Arachnida; order Ixodida; family Ixodidae; genus Dermacentor; species Dermacentor andersoni. The sequence continues at coordinate 104,346,832 of NC_092823.1, forward strand.
AAAGATCGGAACAATTAGAGAATGCTCGCAAGGAAGGAAGTAAAGATGTAAAAAAACTGATCTATCAATTTGAAAGTGTAATGGGGAAAATTTTTCACGTCTAGGCAAGCGGAAGAAACATCTGCGCAATGAGGCGTGCAGTAAACTGTTGAACGTCCCCGCTGTGTTTAATGGTTCTCATATTTGGGCTGCAGTGCGTGGTCACAGATACCGCACGTTGCTATATATCTGCCACGCGCTCACGTGTTAGCCTAAATACTGTTCTTCCTCATTCCTAAGTGAGACACACCCACATGTCCTTGACGATAACCAATAAATGATCGATCGCTGCCTCTTACGGCACTGTGATCCATCATCACAGCGGTCGTGGTATTCTCTCCGCATGCAACGAACCGATTCATCTTCCATTTACTTAAACTTCTATAAGCTTCTACTTCAAGTGGACGCGTAACTCTTCATTCGCTCAAGTATATGAATAGCTGTCCCCATCGTCGCATCATTTCCTACCGATCACTTAGTATGCTCGCTTCGGAGGCATTCTGCACGTTAGCTCACTCAAAGCAGGCTGCATTAACTCTTGTCCTGCCCGTTAACAGCGCGCTAACATTCGCCCATACTCTACTGCGCAGCGTTCTTCTTAAACTGTAGCTTCTTTCCGACGTAAAGGCTTCATGGCTGTGGTCAGTTGGCGACTTAACCAAGCACCATACTTCATTGCATATTTCGTCCTGTGTCCGGCTTTTTCTGTTGTACCCCAGGACTTGTTCGCGATCGTCCAATCCTTCAACCAGTGGGTTTGTTGGTCTCTGACGGTGAACGCCAGGAGATGCGATGCGCCTTATGACGTGATAACGTTTCTAGGCCTACATAGTATTTGGCTGTCGTGAATGGCAATTCGGCATTAATTTCTATGCATGAAGCTATTAAGGGAGGTACTTTTTGCGAATCTATTAGCAGAATAATATAGGTGCATGGATGAACCCTACGAACCCGGAACATTATTTTGCAGGCTTTCGTATAAAATATGATCTATAATCAGAGTAGGACAAGTAGTAAGTCTTTATCATTTTCTTTTCTTTCTACTGCGAAGCTGTTTAGGCGAATTCTAGGACCGTTTTCTTGCGACGGTGGCTTTCTGCGTATTAATCAAAGATGAACCAACACAGCTTACAATGGAGCTCCTAATTGGTTTTGCAATCTAATTGTCAAGAATTATGATGAAACATTTGGAAGAAGCTTCAGCTTCGTCGTTAAGACTGGAACACGATACCACTTAAAGATCCCGACTGCTTCTCACACTTCCCCGCAACTGCAGCTTACGTATCCGTAATGTTTACCGAGAAGCACTGCCGCTGAGCGACATGCATCTAGGTGAACTTTCTGGTAGAAACGCGGCCTTTTGCGTGGGCCGCAATGGATGGATGGATGCTATGAGCATTCCCTTTAGAACGGGGCGGTGGGTTTAACTTTCTCTTGTTTCGAACTTTCTGATCCTCTAATGGGAACTTTGTTTTTGTGCGCCGGCGCTGTTCGTCGTTTGCATACTTTTCTTCCACGAATCTTGGAATCGCCTCTTACTAATCTTTATTGCGGACATACTTACACTCCCCCCGCTATTCCTGAAGCGAAGTGCTTCAAGGAGGCCAGAGGTGCCTAAAAGACTGCTGGGCAGATATCTTCACATTCCAGTAAAACGTGCTCCATTATTTCCCTAGCTTTACCGCAACAAGCATATGCTTCTTCTTCCTTGTTTTATTTGGCTTTATAAGTGCGTGTCCTAAAGCCTCCTGATCTCGCTCCAGATAGCGAGCGCCATCTGGAGGAGTTGCATGGAACGGGGCGCGCCGCTGTATGAATGTTAAGAAGGCTGGAAAAGGGGTTTGTGTTTGAGTTTCCGCTAACAAAATTATGATTTCTCGTACATTCAAATTACATGCCAACGCTATCATGTCTGTAGGCTGTGCGTAAGTTGTACTTTAGGATTTGCCTGATGCATTTCACTTAGAGAAATGCAATTTTTTCAGTAACTTCTCAGCGCTACACGGAGGGCCTGCGTCGTTGGGTATGGGTGACTCAGAGTGATCATACGCGAGAAGGACCACCGAAGCTGGACGCGGGACCCCGGACGCCGACACCGTATTTTCTGCGACATAAGCCCCCTGACGCTGTCGCGTTTAAAAAGTTACTTTTGTGACATACCTCTCAACCACACGGTTCTTAATGCGATTCTCTTAGCCAGTAAATCAGGATTATGGCTTCTCGCGTTACATTCACCTAGCTGGAACCTAGGAGGGCCGCAAGAAGGGGCCCAAGCCGACATACATTCTGCAGTTATCGCGTCTGGGGCTTTTAGACTACTGAGACGTGTAGTTATTTATCATTTTCTCGGGGACCACATTTCCACCGCTAACAACTTAATGTCACCGCTCAGTGGAAGACGAGCCTGCATGATTTGGAACGTAATCGAGTTTTATTATTGATCTGTGGTCTATGAAGTTTGAAGTTTATTTTTCTTTCTTTGTTACAAAAAAGGAGGAAACAAGAGCTACAGGCCATATGGCCTGACAGGAGCTCTAGCTCCTAAGCGCGTTCGGCTTACAAGATAATTCAATGCACGAAAAAGTAAATATTCCATGCTTCAATTTTTTCTTTCTTTTTACTTTCACATTACAGTGCAGAGTAAAATATACATATATAGCGCATAAAAATGTTAGTGTGATAGCATTTTATGTATAAGTATTTTGATAATGTAAGAGAGAGGTTTTTATACGTTGTCTAAAATGAGGTGCATAAAAAGCAATCTTTTGTTCGACGATGTTTAGCAGCCTTGGTATTTGATAGTTTAGATGCTGATGTTCGTGGTTAGTACGCTTAAATGGTATTCTTCTGATTTGATTACGTAACGGGTATCCAGGAGAAGAAGTGAGTATGCTGGCAACATGAAGTCTGTGTTTCTTTTTATACGCAAAACTTGATTTGCTCGGATCAGTAAATGTTTGCCAAAGAGAGTATGTGCGGGTAAGTCACGGGGCCTACCATGGTAGTTTTCGAAAATTCAGACCACACGTTTTTGCAAGCTTAATAAATTCTCATAGTTTTTTGCTGTCGTTCCCCAAATCAAGGTACAATAAGTTATAGCTACGAGGAAAAAAGAGCATAGTACTGCTTTCTTTAGCGATCGTGGTATTAGATAACCAATTTTATGCATATCACCTACTACTATGCTAAGATCATTGCTTAGAACTCCTAAAACCATACCCCCAAAAAATTGTGTGTTGTTGTGCCTCCTTGTTTTGAAGTAGAACAGTTATAACGAGCAATGGCTCATTTATCGCTTTAAATATTATTTACTTGTTTTTGTTCACATTCAATTGTAGTTTATGTACAGCTTCTCAGAAGATAAATTCAAGTAATCATTTCTTTTTCTTAGCATTGCAGGGAAGAATTTGCAATGTTCTCGGCGATCCTTGTGTAATAAGATTGTGCACGCGACACGAGTTGTGTAGTACTTTCAGGAAGGCAGGCGGGCAATAGCAATTACCTTGAAACCATTGACAAGTCGCGTATAAAAGCCGATCCGCCTGCCCCTCAGATCAGATTTGGACAATCGCCGAATGTGCTCACCGCCACTGTTGTGCTTCGAGTGTGACTTGCTTTTGTTGGCGCATGTTCGCCCAACCAAAAGAGTTAGTTTCGTGATTCACAGTTTTAATAATTTGTTGATTACCGTCCGTACAACCTGACGCTACAATTAGATTTTGCTTTGGCAACATACCGAGTTCATCCGTTCCGTTCCTGCTCAGTCAGCATCTCATCAGCGTTTCGACAGCGCTGGCTTCGGTTGGTCATCTATGGGACCTTGAGTTGCTAGAACTTGCATGTATCTCGGAAGTTTCTTTTTTTTATATCACAGTCTACTACGTACTACGTTCAGCGGACATAATCTGTAGAAGTCTTTTTGTGTGTTTTTGTTTGCCCTACATGCATGTTAATGGTTCCGTCTGCACGCTTTCTCTTCGCCCGCATCTAATAACAGGAAACGAGGAAACAAAAGGAACGTTTCATATATGTGAGACAGGGAGAAAAATTGATCTTTATTTAAAAGCAGAGAGTCTTGCAGTTGTAGAAGCATCCTCCTCATGTCTCTACCCTAGGTAGGGGAAAAGGGGAAAAATGGTCCTAAACGGAGGAGTCCTACAGGAAAAAATCCGACGCATCAAAGGGAACCACATCATGATTTTGCTTCGAGCATGTGATGAACATCAGAGTCGGACTTTTGAAGGTGCATGGATATCGGCTTCAGTGTGACATTCCCCTAGCAAGCTATACACTAAATTCGGGTGCGACGTAGGAGGACAGCCGTAGATATATATATGTCATGTGGGACGATGACGAAATTGGCGCAATTGAAGTAACCGATGAAAACAAGGCGAAGGCAGTACACAGCAGTTATCACTTTTAGCCTACTGCAGAGATCCTCATTGCAGAGAGCGAGAACCTCCTCTCTCGACTGCGCTGTGTATGCAATATTGTTGCGCGGGAGTTCGCGGCACTGTTACCACAGCTCAGAGAGCCTTATGGTGAAGGCCGAGGCGTTGGAAAGGTCTCCACCACGAAGCTCATTGCACCAATCCGTTATATGCACAACAAATATATGATAGCCCACACAAAGGTTTCAGTGGCATTCCTCGCCACTCTATACTGAGGATTGCTAGCTTTCTTATGCCGACATCCTTCATTTCTGGTTTCTTGCATTTTCCTGTCTTTTTTTCGGGAGGCCATACTCTTTATTGGCTCACTCAAGCATTACGCCGTCGTCGGCCAATATCGTGCCCTTCTATTGGCTGTACCTTTTCCTTGCGCCTTTTTTATCGTGAGCGCTTCATAGACCACACACAGAATCACAGATATAAGTTACCGCCTTCAGAGGGTAGGTTAGGTTAGCGAAGGTTTTATGTTAGTTTTCTAGGTTTACAGGAAGATCGCTTGCTTTGATCTGAGGATCACAAGACATATGACATTGCGGATTATTTTCCCGCGACGAACGGATCTCACATATCTGTAGATGTGGCCCGCAATTTCTCTGCTTAAATGTCGCAATGTTGAATAACGCAAGGTTGAGATGAAAAGACTGAATGCGCTTTGAATGAAGGGGTTTCGGTATGAAAGAACGACACTGGGTAGGTTGATCGCCAGCTGCCTAGAACACAATATTCTAGCCATACTTTCCACGTTGCGCTTTGACGTATCTACCTCGAGGCGAGAATGTTGTACGAATATTCGGAATGTTGAGTATGACTCAGTCTAATACCTTGAATACTTCTTAGCAAGCAGTGAATATAGTCACATGTTGCTTCTGTGCTTAGTTAGTGTCATTGTCATAGCGGACAACTGAAAACGGTTCTTTGTCATTTACGAGCTCTTCAAGTGACCGGATACCCAGATGCCAACAGCATTACATTGGTGTATCAGATGATGTAAATATACTTCTTTTTTCCATAAACAGACCGCAACAAACTTTATATTTCCCTTTGTTGAGTAGTTAGCAAACATTTCATATTCTACTTGATGTTAGAAGGCCATGTTTATAAAATATTCATAGTCGATTTTACTTAAAAATCTGATTATCCGAACACCCTAGTTTCACCCAAATGCTTTAATACTGCAATTACTAACTAATCGCTACAAGTTACCAACTAATTATTACTAACTACTAAGTAATTACCTCTGAAACTCTGGCGCTGCGATTATTCAGCCACCATTCGAATGAGGGCCAGCGCATCAATTTCCCTGATCATCGTTCTTGCATCTTGGGGTATTCTTGCGTGTTGAAGCATCCTTGCGGCTTCCTCTACTACGCTGTATCTGCATTTGTTGGCTTTAAATTAAAAGCAATTGTTCTTTTTTATATGGAGAAGGTAGTAAGGTGACGCGTACATACGTAAACACTGCGAATTGATGAGTTCTTATATATTTTTCTTGAGTGAGTAACTTGCAAATCTCAAAGCCGTTGAAGGCTAGCAGGACGATGCGTAGGGATCCCCATGTACCAAGCGTGACTCCAATGCTCGTTTAACCGTCATGGTTGTAGTGACCATAGACATTAGAACCAGAGTTCCCCGTGGTGTTTCTTGTGATACGCTATAGTTTTAACGCTGTGCCCGTCACGCAATTTACCCTGAATATTTTATCATAATTTTCGATTCCCTTTGACTCGCTGAACGGTCTCGGACCATGGCCACACCCGTCACTGGCACGAAAGGCGAATCGTGCATTAGTGCAATACTTGAGATGCACCGGTTTAAGAGACGGTTTATAGTGTCTCTGTGCATAGTGTCCCGCCCACACGCACTCAGTGCTCTCTCTCTCTTTTTTCTCTTTCTATTCCCCTTTCCCTCACCCCTAGTGTAGAGTAGCAAACCGGGTGCTCTTCTGGTTGACCTCCCTGCCTTTGCCGTCCTTGCTTTCTCCTTCTCTCTCTCGATGCCGTCAACTATGGTTACGTCGATTATACACATGGCAAGATGGAGCTTTAAAACAAATCAGTAGGATTCCGCACAATCTTTCGAAGGATTTTTACATGTCAGTTTCTCACGTTCGCATCAGGGTACACGGATGGCTCTTGTAATATTTGTACTTATTCTAAACGAGACCGCTTCTAAGTAAACAGCTGCCGTCCGTTCCACTTAAACGCACAGTCGCCATTTTAACCGCATATCCGAGATAGGTACAAGGCTTTGAGTTCCTACATCTATTCCGAGGCACGTGGAGAATTTTAGCTAAGTGCCCGGTTATGGCAGCTTCGGCATCAACGTCGAACACTTCATCACTGTTGCGGACGCATACATGAGCTTACGTAAAGATGAGCTCGCAGGATCAACCTCGCGGTGATTAGGGAATATCGCTTCGAGGCTTGTGACTGAAAAAGCTGCAGATGCTTTTATGAAACCAGCAAATAAGTAAATGCGCGCATAAGGTATACGTACAAATGAGAGATACCACTGCCGCTTCTTCTAATTCCAATCTCCACGCTGCCTGTGGGGAATCAACAGCTTGCTAAATTAAGAAAACAAAAGCAGAAAAGCACTGCAGACGGAGATCGTGCATGTGCCCGCCAGTGAGAAATGAATGCGTGCGTGATTGAATTTCGCGACACTCGTAATTTCAACGAGAAGGCTTTTTTCAGGGAATCCGGCAGAGCGTTCGGTCTTAATTTCAATTTCCCAGCGCGGCTTTCTACACCACATTTTTTTGTTGCTAAGGCTTGCTGTGCATTCCGCTCAGTTAATTTAACATAAAAGGCGCGAAACTCCCAGCAATCTCGCGTCTAACGAATAATTCAGTCGTAGCTAGGACTGGAAAGCGTTAGCACGCGTTCTGTGTTCGCGCCAAGTCAATTCTTGATGAAACTCTTTATAATTCTCTTTTCAAGGTTGTCCTGCCTACTCCGCTCGCCTTCTTTAAAACGCAAGTGACACACACTGCCATTTGGCGGTCAATGAAAATTCAGTCCTGGCTACAAAGGGAAACTCCTGGAACCTGTTCAGGGATTCCTGCCTGGCCAATTTTGGCGAAAGTCTTAGGCAACAACTGAACAAGAAGAAAAGGAAGAAGGAAAGAAAAAAAGAGGTGCTGTTTCGCGGTAATTTTGTCAGGCATCACTTCTGTTGAAAGACGACCTTTGCTTTTGCAGGGATTTCGTGAATGCTGCAATATGTCCGCTGTTTCCTAAGCCATGTATTCCTCGCACCAATACAAAATCTTCAGCGAACGTTTCATATCGCAGTTTGTGTCTTTTCATATTATTTATTGCGGAAGAAATTTATGCGTGCATCTGGATCCGTATAGCCGTGTACTAGTCGGAATTCATTAGGTAAGTATCAGCTCATTCGAGGAAAGAAGTACTAGGCGCTGTAAAAAAGATAAGGCGCAATAAATATGCGCGGAAATTACACAATGCAAACACAAATGAACGCTTATGCAGAAATAAGAATGTACATCAGCCTATGGATGGAAAGAATCACGCAATATATATGTATGGAAGATATTGAAAAGTTACAGACGCATTTAGAGAATGGCATCTGTTGTATATAGGACTTGGTGATGCATAGCAGCGTGTCTTTCACTGCAGACCAAATTGCTTGTACTTTCTTTTTATTTTGATGTGAAAGTAATTCTGCAACAATACGCGGATATTAGCTGGTCTTTTTGCCCTGTAAGCGTTGCTCGAGCGTTAGCGAAGAAAGCTAACTCCGCACAAGCTGTCATTTCCCATTTAAGTTGACTGCCCATGTTTGAAATCACTCTTAAGTGGTATACCTAATCCGCAGTTTTCACCGTCACCTTAAAAATAAAGGTCAGATAGTGTAATGGCGTACTTTTACAGCTTCTAAAAATTAAAAGTACGTGATTTAACGCCTAAAGGACACACGTGGGCTGTAAGCTAAGTCCAGGTGGGGAGCTCCTGATTTATTTTGATGACGCCCATTCCGCTTACGTGCACGCATTCAAAAACTATGCGAGCTTCTTGAGCACCACTCCGCACCATAATGAGGGCACAGCTGCAGGGACGAAACCCGCCACCTACACAATGTGAGAACTGCTGATTTGTCCCAGTACAGGGCAGCCAACCGGAGATAATCTCTGGTTAACCTCCCTGTCTCTTTTGACTTTCTCTCTCTCTCTCTCTGTCTGAGTTGCCGCGATAAGTCTCGAACCTTGACGACATCAAGTGTCGGTAACAGAACTGACCTGATGTTATTTACTAGTCGTGTATTTGTGTCACATAAAGGTACGAGCCCTTCAATCTATAGAAATGACGCGCACATGCAGCACAGATTTGGGATCTAAAATGAGGTGAAGCTTCTTTAGTTACGTTATCGAGGTATAATAGCCTCGTCGCCCGGTAGCTGTAAAGCTGCATTCGTCGAAGAAAAATGTTGATGAAATGTATATGCGCTCAGATAATTACGATATATATATATATATATATATATATATATATATATATATATATGAACTCCTGTATATATATATATATATATATATATATATCGTAATTATCTGAGCGCATATACATTTCATCAACATTTTTCTTCGACGAAACTCCTGTATATATATATATACAGGAGTTCATAACCACACATATTTAGGGGTTCGTAACCATTTGTGACACAGCGGCACATCCGTTCTGGGGGAATCGGCCAAAATGGGCGCATGCCCAGTCGCACGTAGCCCTTGATTCAAACTGTCTTTTCGGACATTTACTCAGTATGCCAACTTGTCTGCCTCGGCAAGATTGCAGAGAGCACATAACGTGTGCCCCCAGTTCAGTGTTTATAGATATCCATAAGTATATCTGGCGAGGAAACAAGGACGAACGCCACACGCAGGGCAAAAGGCACAGAAATCATTCGCTGTAAAACTACTATACTAGAAAGTGTCAAGGCGTCCTGAATGATTTAATATGATACTTGATTCTGCAAACCAGGAGCCGAATTCACAAAGCCCTACGTACGGAAATGCCCTTGGCCGTTGTCTGGTGACCTCTGATAGTAATATGTACAGCACCAGGATTCGCTGAAAGTTTCTTTTAAGAAAAACCACAGCGTAAGAGCGTTTACGTGAATACGGCGAGGCTCACTTACAGTGACCAAAAGGTGAATACATGGCGACATCGCGAAAGATGGGCTCACTCTGTGCCTGCGATGATGGCACGTGCCAGACGAGGGTGCAGCGCGGAAAGGAATGCGCACAGATCTCTTGCTTTATTATCAATCTTCTTTATGAGAACCCAGACCATACTTAACCTTACTGCTACATCTCCTACTGAAAAGAAATCCTATTCCCCATAACTTCTATATTCAATAACGTCATAAGACATCTAGGGAAAACGGCTGTTGTATGGGATGCTTTATGTTTCGCAACGGATTGTTAGATATAGGAGTTACGGGGGCATAAATGTTTTTGAATAGGGTGACGTCAGCAAATATTGCTCTGCGTCATGACGACACAATCGTGTTGATGATTAAAAGTCCGGCACTTCGACAGTAACTCGAGTATCAATTTAAAATCTTTTCTTAATGCGTGCCAAGTTATATGCGTGGTTTCTGCCTTCTTTTTATGCGCCAGATGTTTCTAGCAGAGCGCCGTGTACTTCAAAAATATGAGTAAACACCCATGTCACTTCCTAAGGCACAGTCTACATTAAATGGCACATTTACTTCAGTAGTCCTAAACTTTTGATGAGAAGCTATTACCTAATGTATACACCCCTGATCTGTGGTGAGGTGCACGTGGAACTATGTGCATGCGGTTAATTCATTTTCCTACGACTGGCACTTTAAGAAAATTGACACAGATATAATGCACGCTGTTTCATCGTCGGAGCCGACGAATAGCAACAATGACGTTTGTTTGCAATGCAGAGAGATGACGAAAATTCGTAATGCAACTTCAACATGGGCAACCCAGGACAGAGCGTTACATGTTGACCTCTCATGTTTAGGCCAATAACAGCAGTTATTATCATATGAAACGTGACAGAATCGTTATTTTTGACCACGTTCAAGGAGACGCAGTTTTCTTTCGCCTTTAAGTTGAGGCTTTTTTGTACCTAAACAAAATATTGTTCTTCCTTTTTCCTAACGTACCATATGATAAACGATTCGAAAGGTGGTTATGTCCCTCGGTAAAATCTTCAGATTCAAGGAAGTCTATATAGAGTAAGACGACATCTAATGAGGTACTGAGTATTTCGGTTCCATAGAAGAACGTCTGGGTAGGACTTCCATATCGTCGAACTAATAGAAAGTTGAAACGACTGGAAACTTCTCCGAATGATATGCCGGTGTTTCTTTCGAATACACTACCCTACAAAGCGTATGTAACTGTGGCGCTACAATCGAACCAAAAGCTGCGCCGTGGGAATGGGTGATGAGGAAACCAAGATTGCGCTCGCGTTCATTGAAGCGAGCACGGTGCGTTATTGGAACTCCTTTGGGTGGTTTTCGCTTCGTCGTCGACCGAGCACGCATGGTCGGGCGCTAGTTTATGAGTTGATACAACACGAGCCCCTCGACGCTAAGCTGAGTAGTACTCCCCGAACCTGATCTAGTTCGGATAAAGAAAGGACGAGGTTTCTGTGCAGACAGTACAGAAATATGCAGGTGCAACTCACAAGTTCGAAATCTAAATTGCGCGGACATTATTTTGGTTAGTGGGGTGGAAGTACTCAGCAGTGTATAACATGAGCACACCCTCGTCGCCAGGAGCTGTTAGCTGTTGCATCAAGAGGACCCCTGTCTAGGGAAAACGTGTATGGTGGGACGTGGAATTTCCAAACGCTTATTCTTACCCTCTTGAAAAGGCCGACGCACGAGTGTGTAGCCGTAAGCAGTTTAATGAACAGATTCCCGAGCTATACTATCAAAATCACGATCTCTTTATGGGGCATTGGGACACTGAGCAATAATTCTGACCCCCTGGAGTTCTTTAACGAGTACTGTAGGCACAGTACACTTCCTGGGAAACATTCTTGTCATTGTCGATGTATTTGGGCTGTGTTTGTCTGTGTCTTTATCAATGGTTTGATTCAGTATTTTTTTGTGCATGTTCCAATGTAAACAAGAAAAACTAAACTTTTTTCTATGTAACTACTTCTTCCTATTGCGTTCAACAAAGAAAACCGGCTGAAGAACGGCCGAACAGTTGCAATAGGAACCACTCTGCTCCCACATCATTATTTTCCAATCTGCATGAGCTAATTCAGCCTTGCTTTGGTTCTTCGAGAAGCGCGGCAGTTTTTCTGCTAAAAAATGTTGCGATCCGCGTGTTTATTACGTCTCTATGAACTGGGATGCTTAAAAATGACCCATTAAAGCTCGCGCTAAGGAAGGAAGGAAGGAAAAAGTAGAGAAGGAAAGGCAGGGAGGTTAACCAGTTTAGCGTAACCGGCTTGCTACCCTACACATGGGAGAGGGATGGGGGCGATGAAAGATGGGGAAGGGGGAGAGAGAGAGAGAGAGCACATATCACAGCACACAAACATCGTCCGGTAGAGTCCATCAATCTGGCATTGTACGTGATAACACTGTCAGAGCCGCTTGTCCAATCCCGTCTCTTTCAAAAACTGAAGTAGTCCCTTCGTCGCCTTCACCTGCGATGTCTTCTGTCGGCGGCATGTCGAGGGACAATGGTCTAGTGTCAAGGTGCGCGAGAACGGATGCCAGGGACTGTCGCTGAACATTATATTCAGGACAGTCGCACAGAATGTGTTGCAGCGTCTCCTCGCAAAGACAGGCATTGCAGAGAGCGTTGTCGGCCATTCCAATGCGGAATGAGTAAGATTTCGTGAAAGCCACCCCTAACCATAAGCGATAAAGCAGAGTCGCCTCGCTTCGGCGGAGTCCAGTTGGCATATAGAGATGCATCAAAGAGGGCAGGTGGTATTGACGGTCATCATCATCAGCCTTGTTACGCCCACTGCAGGGCAAAGGCCTCTCCCATACTTCTCCAACTACCCCGGTCATGTACTAATTGTGGCCATGTTGTCCCTGCAAACGTCTTAATGTCATCTGCCCACCTAACTCTCTGCCGACCCCTGCTACGCTTCCCTACTCTTGGAATCCAGTCCGTAGCTCTTAGTGACCATCGGTTATCTTTCCTCCTCATTACATGTCCGGCCCATGCCCATTTCTTTTTCTTGATTTCAACTAAGATGTCGTTTACCCGCGTTTGTTGCCTCACCCAATCTGCTCTTTTCTTATCCCTCAACGTTACACCCATCATTCTTCTTTCCATAGCTCGTTGCGTCGTTCTCAATTTCAGCAGAACCCTTTTCGTAAGCCTCCAGGTTTCTGCCCCATATGTGAGTACTGGTAACACACAGCTGTTGTACACTTTCCTTTTGAGGGATAGTGGCAACCTACTGTTCATGATTTGAGAATGCCTGCCAAACGCACCCCAACCCATTCTTATTCTTCTGGTTATTTCAGTCTCATGATCCGGATCCGTGGTCACTACCTGCCCTAAGTAGATGTATTCCCTTACCACTTCCAGTGTTTCGCTACCTATCGTAAACTGCTGTTCTCTTCCGAGACTGTTAAACAGTACTTTAGTTTTCTGCAGATTAATTTTCAGACCCACCCTTCTGCTTTGCCTCTCCAGGTCAGTGAGCATGCATTGCAATTGGTCTCCTGAGTTACTAAGCAAGGCAATATCATCAGCGAATCGCAAGTTGCTAAGGTATTCTCCATCGACTTTTATCCCCAATTCTTCCCACTCCAGGCCTCTGAATACCTCCTGTAAACATGCTGTGAATAGCATTGGAGATATCGTATCTCCCTGTCTGACGCCTTTCTTTATAGGGATTTTGTTGCTTTCTTTGTGGAGGACTACGGTGGCTGTGGAGCCGCTATAGATATCTTCCAGTATTTTTACATATGGCTCATCTACACCCTGATTCCGTAATGCCTCCATGACTGCTGAGGTTTCGACTGAATCAAACGCTTTCTCGTAATCAATGAAAGCTATATATAAGGGTTGGTTATATTCTGCACATTTCTCTATCACTTGATTGATAGTGTGAATATGGTCTATTGTTGAGTAGCCTTTACGGAATCCTGCCTGGTCCTTTGGCTGACAGAAGTCTAAGGTGTTCCTGATTCTATGTGCGATTACCTTAGTAAATACTTTGTAGGCAACGGACAGTAAGCTGATCGGTCTATAATTTTTCAAGTCTTTGGCGTCCCCTTTCTTATGGATTAGGATTATGTTAGCGTTCTTCCAAGATTCCGGTACGCTCGAGGTTATGAGGCATTGCGTATACAGGGTGGCCAGTTTCTCTAGAACAATCTGACCACCATCCTTCAACAAATCTGCTGTTACCTGATCCTCCCCAGCTGCCTTCCCCTTTTGCATAGCTCCTAAGGCTTTCTTTACTTCTTCTGGCGTTACCTGTGGGATTTCGAATTCCTCTAGGCTATTCTCTCTTCCACTATCGTCGTGGGTGCCACTGGTGCTGTATAAATCTCTATAGAACTCCTCAGCCACTTGAACTATCTCGTCCATATTAGTAACGATATTGCCGGCTTTGTCTCTTAACGCACACATCTGATTCTTGCCTATTCCTAGTTTCTTCTTCACTGTTTTTAGGCTTCCTCCGTTCCTGAGAGCCTGTTCAATTCTATCCATATTATAGTTCCTGATGTCCGCTGTCTTACGCTTGTTGATTAACTTAGAAAGTTCTGCCAGTTCTATTCTAGCTGTAGGATTAGAGGCTTTCATACATTGGCGTTTCTTGATCAGATCTTTCGTCTCCTGCGATAGCTTACTGGTTTCCTGTCTAACGGCGTTACCACCGACTTCTATTGCGCACTCCTTAATGATGCCCATGAGATTGTCGTTCATTGCTTCAACACTAAGGTCCTCTTCCTGAGTTAAAGCCGAATACCTGTTCTGTAGTTTGATCCGGAATTCCTCTAGTTTCCCTCTTACCGCTAACTCATTGATTGGCTTCTTGTGTACCAGTTTCTTTCGTTCCCTCCTCAAGTCTAGGCTAATTCGAGTTCTTACCATCCTGTGGTCACTGCAGCGTACCTTGCCGAGCACGTCTACATCTTGAATGATGCCAGGGTTCGCGCAGAGTATGAAGTCGATTTCATTTCTAGTCTCACCATTCGGGCTCCTCCACGTCCACTTTCGGCTAACCCGCTTGCGGAAAAAGGTATTCATTATACGCATATTATTCTGTTCTGCAAACTCTACTAATAATTCTCCTCTGCTATTCCTAGAGCCTATGCCATATTCCCCCACTGACTTGTCTCCAGCCTGCTTCTTGCCTACCCTGGCATTGAAGTCGCCCATCAGTATAGTGTATTTTGTTTTGACTTTACCCATCGCCGATTCTACGTCTTCATAAAAGCTTTCGACTTCCTGGTCATCATGACTAGATGTAGGAGCGTAGACCTGAACAACCTTCATTTTGTACCTCTTATTAAGTTTCACAACAAGACATGCCACCCTCTCGTTAATGCTATAGAATTCCTGTATGTTACCAGCTATTTCCTTATTAATCAGGAATCCGACTCCTAGTTCTCGTCTCTCCGCTAAGCCCCGGTAGCACAGTACATGCCCGCTTTTTAGCACTGTATATGCTTCTTTTGTCCTCCTAACCTCACTGAGCCCTATTATATCCCATTTACTACCCTCTAGTTCCTCCAATAACACTGCTAGACTCGCCTCACTAGATAGCGTTCTAACGTTAAACGTTGCCAGGTTCAGATTCCAATGGCGGCCTGTCCGGAGCCAGGTATTCTTAGCACCCTCTGCAGCGTCACAGATCTGACCGCCGCCGTGGTCAGTTGCTTCGCGGCTGCTGGGGACTGAGGGCCGGGGTTTGATTGTTGTATTCATATAGGAGGTTGTGGCCAAGTACTGCACCAGGGTGGCCAATCCTGCTCTGGTGAGAGAGTGCGTTACCGGTTCTGGTCGCCGGGATCAGGCCGCACTCCAGGCCTGTTTGTGCAATTTTCTCAACACACTTTTTTTTTTTTTTCGGTGGAGAATAGCGCGGCACCGGGATTTGAATCACGGTCCTCTTGCACTGGAGACGGATACTCTACCGTCCCCGTAGGAGTTAAATTAAAAATTAATTTATGGGGTTTTACGTGACGAAACCACTTTCTGATTATGCACGCCGTAGTGGAGGACTCCGAAAATTTCGACCACCTGGGGTTCTCCAACGTGCACCCAATTCTAAGTACACGGGTGTTTTCGCATTTCGCCCCCATCGAAATGCGGCCGCCGCGGTCGGGGTCCGATCCCGCGACCTCGTGCCCAGCAGTCTAACACCATAACCACTGAGCAACCACGGCGGGTCCCGCAGAAGTTGTACGCCTCATTTAACCTACAGTGGTGCCCTACTTGGTCAGTCAAGGTGGACCAATCTGAGCTCGGTTATACCGCATGGATTGCACTCGGCTAGAGAACCTGGTATTTATGACCTGCACATGTGAGTGTGAGGCCATAAATATTTGAAGATCTATATAAATATATATATATATTTTTTTTTTTTTTAGGAGGGTTCCCGTACAGTGATAAAATAAAGGAAAAGACATTAAAAAAAAAAAGAAGAAAGAAAAAGGGGCAGAAAAAAAAAAGGAACATAACAGGTGATTTGAACTCGTGACCCTTCGATGTTGCCCAGAAAGATAGCTCAGTCGGTTGGTTCGTCAGGCCCCAGGCTACTTTCAAGCGCCACAGCTCCTGCTCCGAGCCTCACACTTACGTGGAAAGAGACTCATGTTGTCCGCGATAGTCGGTTTTAAAGCGCACCCGTGGTAGAGAAACGGAATGCGATATAAGCGTGCGTAGCCGCGGTTTTAAAGCGCACCCGTGGTAGAGAAACGGAATGCGATATAAGCGTGCGTAGCCATGGTACGCACACGACAAACTGCCTTAAAATATTTAGACTTGAGGGAAAGCTTCGTTAGCAAACGATAGCACGGCAATCAGCACTCGAATATAATTATAACCCTAATACTAATTGTAAATATTCATCTCATCTATGGGATCTAATGCGCGCGCTGTTGAACATTTCAACAGCCAAAGGTGAACCAGAATCGAAAGCACTGCTATCGAAATCGAAACCAAAACAGAGCTTGACTACGCATCCAAAACCTCGGAAGGGTAGATTTGCAGTCTTACAAGCCGCTCGGGGTGCTAGCCGCAATGGAGTAGCTCGGCCGCAAGGCCCTACGGAAATTTCCGCTCTTTACCCATATGTTTCTCTTTGGTATTTATTTGCCCTCCGTCACACGCCGCCTCGAATTTTGACCAGTCACTGCCAGCTAAGCAAGTGGAAGCGAACCAACCGCAGACACCAGCACTGCCCTCCACATCCGATTATCTACTTTCACTGAGGTAGCTGAGGCCCACCGAAACCCTCTCCACTAGTGCACCTTCCTCGTCTTTCGAGTTGGATAACAACCTGTCAAGGTAAGCAACGCTATGTGCTGTCAAAGTAGAGCAATTTCAACTCGTATAGATCAGGAGTGTGTCTGATTGGGCATGTCCAAAAACACCGTGGGTCACCACCAAATAGGTTCAAGAAAATACTGTCAGCGTATTTCAAACGGCCACTTTTGCCTCGCAGATGATTCTTGACGTGTCTGTCTGTGTCACTCGTTTTAGGACCAAAACTGAACGTCTTGACAACTCGTTATGGGAGATGGCGTTATGATGACTGAGCCAATGGCAATATTCCAGCCCGAGACAACAAGCTTTAATTTTGGAATCCCTCCAGAACGTATTATCCCAGAGCAAGAGCAGCTGCACTGCCACTATTCTCCGCCTACTTCAGCACGCTTTTAACGATGATGTAAGGGAAAGCGCTGGCTTCACCTCTGCTGGTGAGAATCTGCGGGAGTTGCCACTCCAGAATTCTTCATAAAACCTCCTTGGTCGCCACCTAATGCTTGCGTCCACGGCTGCGTAAATTTGACTTGAAGAGACTGAAATAAAGTCAGAATGGAATATTTTTACCCTATGGGGCCCATCAGTAGGACAGCACGCGGAGTTACTGATGCGCCGCAGAAGAAACATTGCTCTGCGCTGAAGGTAATTTACACCTTTGAAATATGAAAAAAAGTGTAAATATGTCTAACTCGCAACTTTAGATTCTAAGAGGCTAAAAGGTTGTGAGTTATGGAAAGATTTACACTCTTTTAAAGGGTGTTAGGAGAAGGGTGTAAATCAATCTTACTCACACCCTTTACATCCTAAAAGGGTGTAAGAATGTGAGTTGGGGGTAGATTTACACTTTTATTTTTACTTTTCAGGCTGTAAATTATTTTACAGTCTTGGTGGCTATTGGTGTTTCACACTGCTGCCATGCTGAGGAGCCCCGTCACCGGTGTTATTGATGTCGCATTTCTGAATCATGTATACGGTATGAAAACGCTAAACGAAAGGTGGTTAAGTAGTTATTTGCAAGGTAACTAATTTGTCACGAGTCTTTAAAGTTTGACCATGAATTACATTTACCATGCGCCCAGTCTTCACCAAAAATAAACTCGGTGTGGCGTTGACTTTCCTGGGCACATTCATTAACATGACTAGTAACAGCCCTTACCCTTTTGAACACTTCGCAATATTTTTAACAAATGCTATAAACAACTGACATTCTTGACACTATCTCCAGGTGTGACAAATAAGCAGCACCCCATTCTCCCAAAACGTCAACTTTGTTGGTTGTTCAATTCTATCAGGTGATTGGGACAAACTTCCTGCGTGGTTCGTAATACACCCTTGTAAAGTTTTGGAACACTTGTTTTGGTATTTTTTGCAAAGGGCGTAGCTAAACTAAGCACATAAACCTTTCCATACAAGTTTGCCGAAGTATGGCCCCAATTTTCGGCAAATATAGAATGTTACCATCATTGAGTATCCCAGGGCAACGAGGAAACTTCGTAAGCTCTTAATATAGCGCCTCCAAAGAGGTAGAAAACGACAGTTTCCCACATCTTCCCGTAGCCACTAATTCTCACATACTTCAATATGTGCCCTCATATTACGTCTAGCATGGCCCCCATTGCATATGAATACAATATTGATCTAGTTGTTTCAGGACATTCTGACAGGCATGCGACGTTTTATTGCGATAGCGTTTATATGGACTCTCCAGGCGCATTTCTGCCGTCGTCGCCGTCGCCGTGACGTTCCGTATGAGTGGAAGCATGTGAAAGTGAATCTCGCGTGCGCGAGCGAGGAACACGACCCGGATCCGTGCCCTCTCCTGCTGCACGCGAGGCGGGGGAGTCCGGCGAGGGAGCAGGAATGTTCTTCTCCGGTGGCTGCTATACGGTACAGAGTGGAGACAACCGCGGCGCCTACTACGGCGTTCGCCACGTGTATCGCTGACCCCGGAGCAGACGTCTTTGGCGGACGCCATAGGGACGCATTGCCAGCGCTCATGTGTCTTGAAAGTGATCTGCGACGTGGCCAAAGTACGCGCCCGCGCGGGCCTCATCTTCAAAGCGATCTGCGACGTTTGCAGAGTGCGTGTATAGTGGCGGTAGCTTCGTAGGCGCTGTACTTTCGACGTTTCGTTCGCGTTGAAGCGAGACATGCATGAAGGTCAATTCGCATGCTGCTGCCGCGATTCCTCACTCCTGAATTTTTATAGCAGGTTTGCGCGCTCGTCGCGCGAGATGTGTTCATGTTTACCTGTGCGCGCTTGACACCATGCAGTTTAATTTAGTTCAAACACAATGGTGGGTTAGTTGGTTTGAATCCATGATAGAATGTGTAAGCGCGACTGAACAAGGGCGTGGAAAGGAGCAGACACACAAAGACAGCGCTGTCTCTGTGCATAGGTTTCCTCCTACGTCCTCGTTGAGTAACGCTTACACATTCTACCATTGTTAATTTAGTTAGTAAACGAATGTTTACAAGTTTACATGGCCGATAATACTACCATCCTTACTTCGTACAGCTATCTACTAATTTGCTATCGAAATAGGTGCTTCGCCTTTTGGGCGATAGTGCTATTTTTTTTTGTTAACACCGTTCCCTGGAAATGATTGGTAACTTCGATATCCCACCACCCTTTTCTGAATTCGACAGGGTAATTGCAGGCATGCTTGCCTTGATTTAGTAGATATTAGTTTGAAGAACGGGAAGGAAGCATAACCAGTTGTATGATTATTTCATTAGGTTAGAATATCCGGCATATCAAATTATATATGCCGACGGTACTTGCAGGTTTTAGAGAGCAAGAACGGAGGCTGTTAAGCTAGCTTATGTTATTGTGCAAGCCGCACCGCATCTATGAACTTGTCTCCTTTTTCTAATCCAATGGTGCTGTGACTTCCCTCGCAGAACACATAGTGGCACACACCGCATTATTGGTTCAAATAATTAACGTTTACTTGTCGGTATGTTCCCTCTTATCTAATGTCTTCAGAATATTAAGGAGAAATAAATAAAAAGAAATGTTGGGCATTGTTGACGGTGAAAGCCATGAGTTGAATAGGTCCGTGCAATTCGCTATCCCAACCGCAGCCAACAAACCAAACCATAGGGTACACCAGTTCTTTTAATTTTGATGTGTAAATTATAAATAGACGGACAGAATATAGATGAAAGACCATCTGGTCGCGGAGATATACGAATCCGTGCCTTCGCATTACGTGCGCGATAGTCTTATTGAGTTACGGTAGTGTCGTTTTTTCATGTACTTTCTTGGATATTTTATGCGTACTAGTTCTAGGCCTGGCTGGGTATGTTAGCCATCGCCACAACTCGCAGCCATGGCGGCAGATATAGACTACCCCTTGTTTGCCGATGGCATCATCTAGTACATGAACTAGGAGGAGAGCAACTGGCCAACGAATGCTCCTATGCTACCTGAAGGCATCAAATGAGCCGGAGCCGAGACCCTGGCTATTTACAAGTCAATTTACAGCTCCGCTTACTCGTTTACAGATCTAACTACGCAGTGCAAATAGCGATGTCGATTTCCGCTGGCATTTTCTTCTTCCCTTAAATACTCGGAATCAATCACGTTTCACAATGCGTCTTCTTTTTTATCTTTCGGCAAGCCAGCTCTCGCTTTTTGTCTTTTTGCCCAGCCCAACGCCACTTCTAATATGCAAACAGGTCATCTTTTTCGCGTATTCTTTCGCATTTCTCTGACTGTCCCAATGTTCTTTGACGCCTCGCTTTCCCAAGGATCTATGGAGACGAACGTTTAAACTGAACGAATAACTTTCTCCTTAAGCTGTAGAAAGTACAACGTCCATTTATTTCCTTTGCATTTATCTAAGTCATATCCCGCCATGAACTGTATTTTGTCTCACAAATTTTGTATAGTGTAGCGGAAGCTATGTATTTGCGTTAGCCAATCAGAAAAAACAACGAGAAGAAGCACTTCTTGATTGTCAACCTATGAATATGCGATACGTTATTTCATTCACATCATTTCATTTACATTTAATTTACTCTAGAGGCCCCTAGGGCTTGTACATTACAAATGAGACATGTTAATACGCTAATAACCTAGCATTGCACAGCAATTCATTTGGTAGTCGAATCAGAAGTATGCATCCCCATACGTAGAAGCAAATTCCACTTCGTAAGTACACGAAAAAAATGACTACACATCATTTAAGTGCTGAACATCACACGGTACACACTCCTTGAGCTGTGGTTAGTTTGAATAATATTGCCTATGAATTCTGTAAGTTTTCCATAAATACTTGATGGTTAGTAATAGTGGCGGCCAACTTCAAAAGGAAATACCATACTTCAATGCCCAGGTTAAGGTAAATAAAGAAAGCATAGACACGTGAGCGCGCAAATTGGGGCTGAACCTTGAGGTTGTGGTCGACGCGGGAACATTTAATGAGCTACGGTTGTGTTAACGCTGATGTATGTTTAGTTTGAGTATGCTAGAGTTTCAACGTGAGTATTACGGAAACTTTCAGCAGGGTTTCACGCGTGAGCCTGCCTCTCTTCTTAAGAAAACTCGGCCTTCTATCTTTCATACGTATTGGCTGACATCAGCCCTCTTAGCGTTCAATGTACTGGACGCTTTTGGCGAAACCCAGTACAGCCCTTTGGTTACCAAGCTGCTCATTTTTGAGCTGTTTGCTTTGACTCTGCAGCTCGTGATAAAAGAAGGAAGAGGAAGCCGTGAGGAGTTGTCCTTCCTGTTTTTTATGTTTTCGGTGCTGCGTTGCTCCGGGCACTCTTTCTTCTAAATGTCATGCAGAAAATGATAATGAAGTTCCCGTGTGGGCGCTTCCTGCATCCGTGTCAGCTCAATTTCGTTACTCACGGTAATGTTCTGCGCTCTCTTTTAGCGTTCCCAATTCTCGCCCCACGTCACTACGCATACCCTAGTACATTACAATCTCGAGCTCTTTCCGGGGCAGCATATGAGTGCTGCTGCGGATCAACAGAAAATCGTCAAAATGTGCAAACAGCGCAGCCAGCCTTTCAACTTGTGACGACAGAGGGATTAGTTTTGTCGTCGTAGTTGTCTTTTATTTCGTTGTTGTCGTCGTCGATGTTGTTGTTAATTCGTCTGTTGGAAAAAGGAGATGTTCGGAGGAGATAGAGGAGATAGATGCCTAGCAATGAGCTGGCAATAGTCGTTGTCTCAGGAATACATAAAACACTTACACATAGAATTTTGGACGCTCATGCGCACAGTTTTAGTGGAATAACAAGCAGAAGAACAATTAATGTGCTGACAGAGAGACTACAAGATTATAGTCAGGACAACACGGTGACATTACGATGCAGCTCTCGCAGCAATACCGCGAACAAAAAACGACAATATAACTAGGTATTTTAACAACTCGAAAGCATCCCTGCAAAGCATTCGAAGCTGGATGCACCGCCGATCTCATCAACAACTCATCAACAAATGCATTGACACCACCAAGCAACAGAACAGCGATCAGTAACATCCTGCGCAATGCGGTATCACTGAAAAAGATGGCATCGACAAATTCACCCATTTAACCTCCTACAACAGTAGATGTGTTTCGATTCCAGTCGCAAAACAAAGAAGCTGGCGAGAATTCGCCCCAGAGGGCGTGATTTTAGATGGGCTTCGCAGAAGTCGACAAGAATCGCGAACAGTCGCCTACATATACTTACTCCTCGCTTAAAGATTTGTCGACCATGTGTACTAGTAACGTGCGAAGGGACTATGTTGTGGCGGCTGTGGTTTGGTGTCTCGTTTACGAAGACATATTAATTTCTTAGTAATTGGTGCAACAGCCCTACCCGTAGCACTTGAATCTGCTGCAATAAGTTGCTATAGAGTCCTGCTGCTGAGTCCGGTGGCCGCATTTTGACGAGAGAAAAATGCTGTAACGCTCGCGGACACAGATTCAGGAGCAGGTTAAAGAACGCCAGTTAGTCAAATTTTATCTTGAGTGTTCTACTACGGCGCGCCGCGTAATAAGATCGTGGCTTTAGCACGTAACATCCCCAGCTTAATTAATTTTTGGAGGGTGACACTTCCGGGTGTGTTGATAGAATTGCCCATCTCATGTGCGAATGCCCACGTTATCACATACGGGGAGGCAAGTGCAGTTGAAGGCAGTGGACAGCCGGCAACTGTCAGACTGAAGAAATTAGGACAGGGACCAAACGGACATTTGCACTAGCGACAGTTAGAACGATCCTTCGCTTCTTGCGGTCTACGGGTAGGCGAGATAGGCTGTCGCATTAACGATAGTCGTCCAAGAATTATGTGCAGCGATTGCAGTTTCAGCGCTCTACATACTTCTCCCTTTCTAACTTTCAAACCCTGTAAAAATCAAACAAAGTTTTACATGAAGTAAAATTGAAACAACTTGTCTACCTTTATTTCCCGTCATGTATAGTATCAGTAGAAAAAAAATAACACCGAAACGCTATCACTGCGATATAAACTATACTAGTTGACCCGGGGGGTGGGGCGTTCCAAACGTTGCCGTTGGCGTCACCAGTGCCGTTCTGGTATGGGCGGAACATGTGCGTCCTGCACGTAGAGCATTATAAAGGGTCTCCGGAAACACGCAGTGCGTCTGGCCGCAAAAAGTACCGAAGCTAAGTAGACGTGCCGTCACCATCCACGCAATCGGGTCTGGCTGCAGCGTTCGCGCATTCGCTGCTGTCATCATAGTTCTGTGCCCACACGCTAGCGGTCTTTCAGAGCACCTGTGTGCATACCGCATGGGGGGCGGGGGGGGGGGGGGGGGGGGGTTGAATACACTGGTGTCAGCGGTGCATCCATTGTGGTTCAGAAAACAGGAAACAAGCATCGCGTTCTGCTTCCACAGTGGGAATGCGACTCGGGCTTTGAGCGGAATAGGCAGTAAATTTCGGGCGAAACCTACATGATCCTTTCATTTGGCACCGACAATACACCGACGGTTCTTTTCGTCGGTCTCATATCGTAAAACATCGCGGTGCGATGCCTGTAACGCGGCTCAAGGCGGGCCTCACCGTGCCATTGTTGAGACGCCTGGTGTAGAGAGAGAGAGAGAGAGTGAGAGAGAGAGAAAGAAATTGGTTGACAGAGAAATGGAAAGCGTGCTGACCTTAACGTAACTTGATCTTGGATTGTAACGCGTAGTAACACGAACAGAGACTACAAGCAGACGGGACGAGCGCTAGCTCTCAAGTAAATATTTATTGAAACTAGCAACATATATATAGGTGATTCCAAATACCACAACATTTGAACATGACCATGCTGTTCTAAAGGTGCATTAATGTTAGACTAAAATAACACAAACAACCACTTAACAACCCTACTGCTTCACGTTATTTCAAGTGCGGTAGTTAACCTTTGTTTGAAGACACAAAATTTCTTTCAAGACAGATCCCAAACCACACGGAAAATAATCGAGGCATTTCACATCAAAAGAATAGGAGAAACATGCGTTAGCTACGCATCATTGTCTGTGTTACCGTGTAGTGCATGGCAGGCTCTGACGCTGCAGTTGAGAGTGCGCTCCAAGAGGCGCTCGACATCACAGAACACTTCTTACTAGACACGGGCCTGAGTCTGTCGCCAACCAAGGCCGAACTTCTATTGTATAGGCCCACCCGACGGGGGTTTAGGTGCTCCACACCCTTAGATCAAGTTCCCATAGCCCTCTATACGAGGGACGGACAACAAATCCGCAGAGTGGATACCATCAGGGTCCTCCAAGACGGAGAATATGCTTCGGCTTATCCTCAGGGTCTCGAACTGCAGGGGGGGGGTTTAAGCGAGAGCAATCTCCTCAGACTGTACCACGCGTTTCTGATGAGCCACGTTAACTATGTAGCCTCCGCGTTGCGCTGGTCTAAACAGGATTAGCCCAAAATTGACGCCCTCATGCGCAAAAGCATCAAGCGCATGCTCGATTTACCACTCACTAGCAGCACCGCGCGTCTCATGTAACTAGACATGCACAGCACCGTTTCAGAGGTGATCGAGGCCCAACGAGTGGCCCAAATAATACGACTCTCATCATCGCGAGCGGGGCGACGCGTCCTCGAATCCGTTGGACGCGGTCACCAGAAAATCACGGAGCGCAACGTGACCCTATCAACCATGGTCCGAGATACGTTCAAGGTAGATCCCATGCCACACAATGTCCACCTTCAATACAATATAGGGCGCCGGGTAGCCAGGGCTCGTTTTCTGTTAAAAGTGGCTGCGGCCACTCCGAATGTGGCATGTTTCGTCCACGCCACCCAGGGCCAGCACCCTGATCACTATGCCATAGTTTCGGTTGACTCCAATGGCACTCTCATTAACTCAGCATCCGTGTGGAAGGTTTCTGCAACAGTAGCCGAGCAGGTTGCTATAGCTACAGCGCTGAAGGACCCTCTACGTCCCAATATCATTAGACTCCAGGTCTGCAGCCCGAGCGTTCGACTCCAGCTCCATCTCAAAGGAGGCGGCGGCCATCCTCGGCAACGAGGGGGCAGCTGGTTTTCATGTCATCAAATGTTTCCCGGCCCATATGAGAATCAATGTGCACTCTGAGGTTGTTAACGCCAATGAGTTGGCTTATGACTGTGCGCGAGGTCTTACACACCACTGCGGTTCAGGTGGACGCAAGGGCGGCATCTTAGGACTGTGCAGGGATTCGCTTCTCACCTTCCATGATATCTTGGCACATTAACAACTTGCTCGGCGGGCCTTTCGGCTACCACATCCTAAACTTAATAGACCACAATCGTCGGCCTTTCGCATGCTCCAAACGGGGTGATTCCCCTCCAGGGGCCGATACAGTCACTTCGCGCCTAATGTAGAACCCCACTGTCCAGACTGTGGCGAGGCGTCCTGCTCCTTATCCCATATGCTATGGCAATGCCCTGCGTTACGCAACTCATCGCTAACCACTCTAACGGACTGGGAGGCAGCCCTTAAGAGCAGCAACCTCTCAGAGCGACTACTGGCTGTCCAGAGGGCCTGCGACAAGGCGGAGGACCACGATCTTCCGACCCCGACGTTGGTGCGGCCCGCGACGGCTATGGGGACTCCTTGAAAAGGGAGGTATCCTAACGCGGTTCCTAAGGACCATTAGTAAAGTTCTTTGTGTGTCTGTCTACTTGTCTCTGTTAGGAGGCGAAATTCAGTATCTTCCCAGCACGTGTGTTAATCTCAAGTAGTGTCTTTTTGTTGTTTGCTTTTTGGCTTTCCAATCTCTTGATATGTCTAACTGATGTCCTTAGACCTTGTCATGTTCATATGCTGCGGTATTTGCAATTATATGTTGTTAGTTTCCACAAAAATTTAGTTGAGATTTAGCGCTCGTCCTGTCTGGTTCTTGTCCCTGTCCGTGTCACTTCACGCTACAATCCAAGATCATGTTACCGTACCGACTCGCCCAACTTTCTATATTTTTGCTTAACGTATGCGGCTGACACCCGAACGTCGATCAGCAGAGTGGCACACGAGGAGAAGTGAGTGCAAGATAACTTCGAGTGCTGATAGGTAAGGGCTCTGGGATCACCTAGAGCTTCTCTCTATTTTTTCTTCATCATGCCCCCACCTCTTTCCCGAGGCACTGAGTCATGCTCCATAAAGGGTTGCAGAAAATTGTCCCCGTTCCAAGTCACTCACTCTCTCTCTCTCTCTTTCTCTGAAGCAGATGCGCTGTAGCAATAACCTCACGTGCTCCATCACGCAAATATTTAGTCCACGCGTATATTGTTAGAACGCCTTCATATTACTTGAACCGAGCTGAAATTTTCTATCGCTCTCTGTGCTTAGCCCTCCCGGTGAAACTTCCTTTCTTTTTCAATATTCTTCGCGAACATGCTAGAGGCACCGCATCGAGCTTCTTGGTAACGACACGCGAGCCGTGAAAGCGGACAAAGAAGCCTGCATCATGCATGTCTGAGTCGCAAGCTCATCATAAAAAGACAACCCTTTCAGCCTAATTTTTGAAGGAATTCATGCGTATATACCGTCATTCGATCAAAGAAAGCGTAAAATACCCTACATTAGTTTTGAATAATGATAATCAGGATGGGTTATCCAGGATGTTACAGGTCTCAAAATGAGCCTTACTCCCGATTACTAAAAAGGTATGGAATGCGAAGATTGCAAAACAACAATACGTAAGGAAACAGGGGTCTGATTTTCTCGCAATTTTATTATGTTCAGTAAGTTACGCTGGTTGCACTAGATGTAGGCTACTAAACTTTGTTTATTTTTCTGCTCTCTTTCTGCAGAAGCAATGTAACCGTTCCTTTTCAATTAACTATTTTTCTCCTTCATGCAGCACTACATCATGCGATGCTTGCGACATGCCAGCCTTTCGAAGTGCCGTAACCGCCTTCCTTTACAAAGGCGTTATTAAGTAATAAAGAATTGCGTATTGGGCGTTCCTGGACCTCAGGCATTATGGTCTTCTAACTGGGCCACGCACACAAAATGCAGTTCAGAAGAAAAGAAAACCACATCCACCTCACTGCAAAAGCACCGAACCTAACCTAACCAGCAGCAGCAGCACGAGTTCTTAAAAATACAAATAAGAGGGTTCTTAAAAATACAAATAATTGGTAGTATACCGGGCACCCGATTAAAGGAAAGCGTTACAAAGAAAAAAAGATGCTTTGCGGTAAATGAGAGCGAGAGGTATTTGTAGTAATATTGATGTTTTATAGCAGACCTGCATTTGGATTATTATTATTAATATTATTATTATTATTATTATTATTATTATTATTATTATTATTATTATTATTATTGCAGCACGATGCTCACATTTTCGGGACCTCATCATTTGATAAGGAACAAGAGGACTAGGCAAAGTTCGGTGCTCCATGCTACAAGAAAACTTCAATACCTAAATCCAAAAAGCCGTGCGAATGTGCGTTATTTTCCTAAACTGAAGTAATAATTACACATATTGATTCAGTGCAGCCGTATCTTCATATTCAAGATGACAAAAGAAGCAGTCGACTTCGACTAAGAACCAAAGCGGCGCCGCTCCAAAACCATGTCTTCGTTTGACTCACAGTGGTGGTCTATCAGCTGAACCACGAAAGCTGTAGTCCCTCCCCCACTTATTTTTAGATATTGTAATATATGCATGTAGTATACTTCAGTATTAGCTTATAAATGTCATTCGAACCTTAAATGCGTCTCTTCAGCTCATTAGTGCTCACTCGACATGGTGAACAGAACAGCCTCCTTGAAGCTGATCGAAATCTTTGTTTCTTCATCAAGAGCAAATAGCGGCGGGGACTGGCAACGGCTTGGCCATCATGGCCGCCATCTCATCAACTCTTGCGCTATTTGAATGGGTGCTTTCACCGACAGCACCCTCTCGCGACAGCAGTCGCAAGGCCTAGAGTTATTTTCCCTCTCTCTGTTATCCTGTCAATATCGAATCATATCGGGTTCTCGCTTACCTTTTATTGTGATAGCAATTATACAGACACTCCAAGTGAATTTCGACAATGGCGCCACCGGGATGTTCCGCACATATTTACATTTATCTATGCCTTATGTTACTCGATGCCGTATAGTGCATTAAAGCTGATGTACAATTAAACCATCAAAGTTACTCGAGCCAGTTCTTATATTCTTGACTGAAATCTTCCTCGGTAGGCGAGAAAAGTGCAGCGCGCAAACAAAGTTGAAGCATTTCACTCACAGGGCATGCCAATAAATTGCCTTAAATATTCTGAGACTATTAAAAACAACAAAACAATATTGGTGCTCTATACTGAAAATTATGGTACATCACTGAAGCCGAACATCACGGGCTGCACAGTGGTATATCTGTGAGATACCACTACAGGCCCATACACCGTGTGTTAAAGCATTTAGGGGGCCGGAAACCTTGGCGCACCCGCGTATGCCGCATATCCGCGTATATAGCCCCTTCGTATGGTTACAGCACCAACTTAGCAGTGGAAGTGCAACAGTTAAACTTGCCATTGCTGTCCATGATTTGCCCTTCGAGCATCACCGTGTTTCATTTTCTCAAGATGTATTATTTCTTTTTACGTTACAATGTTTGATAACACAGCACTGTACAAGTTAACACAGATCCATGAGCGTTTTACACGGGTGAGTCATGCGTGTCGTATACGGAGCCAGTCTAATCGAAGGCGCGGGAGTGCCTGCACTGTAGAAAGGGTGTAAGTTATTTTACACTGCACCCTCCTACCAAAGTGCTGTTTGTGTCTTCTTATATCAATGTAGCATTATACAGATCAAATCTTGCTCCGCTGCCTTGTACGGTGGTACGTCATCAAGGGCGAAACCGGCTGAGTGAGGGTGACGAGAATTAGGACGTAGGAACATCGGAGTGGTTTGACGTAGACGCGTGAGACGTGACAAGAGGAGCGGAAGTGGTTGTTCGATTCATATTCGTATGTAGACTTTCGAATTTACATTTACAATATCCGACTACATTTCTTGAAAGTAACTTACGACAAAGTATTTGCCACACTGCAATGGCTGGGAAATGCGTTTTCGGGCACATTAGCCACGAAGCACATGTGGAGAAACTGAAAATGAAATATAAGCTCCGCGATGCTGCTATCACTCTAGAGAGAGAGAGAGAAAATAATGCAGAGAAAGGCAGGGAGGTTAACCAGAGGTAGTTCCGGTTGGCTACCCTGCGCAGGGGGAAGGGTTAAGAGGGATAAAAAGAGAAACAGAGTGGAAGGGGGAGATAGAAAGAAAGGAAGACAATCACGAACAAAGCGCGTACACTACAGATCTATCATATATATGCTATCACTCTACTTCTCTCCCAATGCTCGTCTGGTTGACCTCCCTGACTTGTCTTCTTTTTTTTTTTTGCTTGTGCTCATCCTCTCTTTCTGTCAAGTAAAGGCTCGTAACTGATACATCCCAATACAGGCATACGACTCCTGTGTTGTGCCTCCGACGAAAGAGTGTTTCCTAAAATATTTTAAAGAAAGGCACGTGGCCAACGTTGCTGCCTGTTTATTACAATGAAGACAGATTTGTAAGCACACCTTCTTCAATGCTTTAACATCCGCGAACCCAACACCTTTCCTGAAACAATTTTATACCTCCCATGCACAAAAAGAAAATACATCCGAGCCGAAGCCCTGAATTCACTGCACTTTTGCAAGTTGATGCCTAAACATTTGAATTCCTCCTTCCTGTGTTTTGGAGACTCTAAGGTTTCTCCTTGTTTCATTAAGGTTAAATAGGTACCCTCAATTGACACTTTTCTAACCGCAGGGATTCACAGAGCGCAGCTTCCCAAGCTTTCGGGGGGGGGGGGGGGGGGGGGTTCGTTGTATTCGAGTTTCTAGAATCATCCGGCAGAGACGAGTTTGTCCGTTCTCCGCAGTTATGCACGCGGCATCTGCTACGCGTATCGTTTCGCAAAACGTGAGCAGCAACGGCCGCTTTCTATATCCCCCACGGGAGCGTTACCGCCCTAGGGCTACTAGGCATGCTGAGCACCGGGGCTTGGGCTTGGCTTTGGCTTGCCTTTGTTGCCAAAGACTCATTCGGCTGCCGTCTACGATATGTCTAGCTGCGCATTTTCCCGCGCGCTCTTCCACGTTTGACGTCTCTCTAGAGTGTTCGTAATGATCTGCTCTTCGCCATTCGGTTAATTATGCGAACGGGCCGGCCCTGCTCTGCGAAGGCAACGCAGGAGTATAGCGAGCTTCCCAAACAGGTCTTCAAGCGTTGGACACGGTCACGTAAAACGGGGCGAAGTTGTGCACAGACTAGAAAGAATGGACGACCTTACCGGTGAGAGCAGGAAAACCCCCTCGAGGCACTACTCATGGCGAAAGAACCTGGCAGTGGTCAGCTTTGGCCGGACAGGGTTCGTCGACCGTAAGCTGGATGTGTGTACAGTCTGCCAAGGGAACAGGGAGCAATACAATTAGCATTTAGCCAGTTCTGGGAAACTGTGTTACATCCAACTTTGCCCTACCGTATAAGCAAGCTTTCACTAAAACACTTTTCTAGCGTTGCTTTATTGACGAAAGCCATCAAAAGCAACATCATTGTAATAATCATTTCTATTATTATACTCATCACTAACATCATAAGCCTGATGAAGTGCACTGCTATACAATAGGCGTTCAATGTAGGTCTGCAAATACTGCTGTGTAGCGTCTGTTAAATGTAACTTGTAGCTGCAAAAAGAAAGGTAAGTGTATGGGGCTTCGCCTTCTCTGAGTGAAGCTCGCTGTGAGGAGCTTTGAACTGACCAAACGTGACCAAACGATGAGGGCACCAAGTTCTATTAAATGACACGTGGTCTCCCTTGACCAGTATGACACCGCAGCGTTTAGAGGTGCACTTAACCTGTGTGGTCTAGGAACGGCTGTCTCGGATGCATTCCTAGGGGGTCATGCAGCCAGACCACGACCATTCAAAAGTGAGCTTCACTTTGGTCGAAGCCGGCTGACGGGAAGTTTGAATGGGAGAGGTGCGTTGATGGCCGTACCTTTCGGGTATGGTTAACAGAGCAAAATGAGTGTCACGTGTTCTGCTATCCATCAAGTCCAATGCCCACAACAGCGGTCCTTGTTGTGAACTGTGGAAGCTTGGCAGAGAGAGAGAGAGAGAGAAACTTTATTTGGTTCCTTCAAGGATTTAGCGTCTCGAGGTCTCCGTCGTCTTCTTGGGCGCCGGCGACTTGGAGCCTCTTCCGGCAAGGGCTTGGCAGAGAGACGACGGGGATTAAAGTGAGAGAATGAACGAAGAAAAAGAATGAGGGAAAAGAAACCTTTTCTTCTACCACATGCGTAGAATGATAGCTTGATGTTTTGAGCATTCCGTGCTGTGTACATTGAATTTGGATTCCACTTATTTAGCTTTATTTACGTTATTTTTGGAATGCCTGTATATCAGGCGTTTACAAGAATTGATTGAAAAGAAAGGAAGTTGACCACGACTGGAGCCTCTCTGCTTCTCCGACGCGCTCGAAAGGAACGGAAAAAAAATAGAAAGGGGTGAAAAAAGCAGAGAAACTCAACACTTAATCTTAGCTGTCCTCGCCGATGTAATACCATTTCGAGCACCTTATGAAAGACCGTCATGCAGTCCAGTTGCCTTGAGAAATCGCAGCAGCGCTTTTGTGGCCTTCTGCACTTGTAATATACGACACCATTGTCCCTTCCCAATGACCTCTTCAACAATAAGGGTCTTCTATCTAGCCGGTTTAGAACTATGCGGAGGGCAAGCCTTTTCCTTTTAAGGAAGGACAGTAGGGTGGAAGTTGTTCCAAGGACTCTTCGAAACCACAACCAATGCGATCAGCACTACCTGGTGGTACCATTCAAAGAAAGTTTTAGGCCTGTAGTCCTTGGGGGTGCAAATTACGCATGGAGCTTTCGTGCAGAAGTTGAGTTCAACAGATACACTTTTGCTTGATTCATCCATTCTGTTATTTTCGTACTATTCGCCGATCATTTAGCCTGGTGACAAATAAAACCGCATTGTCACTTAGCTACCGACCGATTTCAGGCGTATATGTAGTTTAGAAAATGTATTTGGTGTAAGTTGACATACACGCAAGGCGTGGTCTAAGCGCAGAAAACGCATGCGCTACGTTATCCTACCAGTCTGTATAGGATCTGGGTTGTCCGGCTAGTGGTTGTACTTCACCGGGCACCTAGATAAACCACTAATTACAATGAATGATGTTACCACCTAAACGTTACCGCGTTAATGTTACCGAAGAGTTAAAAAAAAAATGTTGACTAATACACCATTCTAGACTGTCGTGAGGTAACGAATTAACGAACGTTGTTCAACAACAGCCGCACGCATCAGCAGTGCCGCAGTGGTCTGAGCATGTAGCGTGGCATTGCACCGTTTATGAACTGCGATCTCATTTATTTCTCCTCTAGATGTGATGACACTGTCCCTGCCCAGAGGCAGTGACACGACCCCTGCCCAGGACAGCCACTGAGAGGCTGTCCTGGGCAGGGGTCGGTGGGAGGGGGGAGGGAGCGTCAGTTCTTTCGTTGATTATTTCGTAAGGTCAGAGAATTGCATTGCCGGGATTTCAAGTGTCCCACAAGCGTAGACATGTGGGGAAACAATGTATTAAACTTTATTATTCGGATGTATAGTTTCGACAGTGGTGGAATTAACACATTGTTGGACTATTTGATCTTATTGCGCTACTCACGAACTGTCATTTTCTTGTTTCTAGACGAGCATTCGCAATCACTGACTATGCCAGGCGCTATTGGTCTTCAAATGAAATGCGCACATCGGTTAACTTTGAAAAAGAAAAATGATTTTAGAAGTGTCACCTGATCAAGTTAATAGAGAGTATATTATTGTAACAGTCTTTTTTTACGACAAAGCACTGCGGCAAAATAAAATTGGACGGAAATATAACGGATCAAAAAAGCTTTTTCTATGACACCTTGTCTGTATTTGTCCAATGATTCAGCGCGCAGTAGCCAGACTTCGTATTGTTCCGTTGGAGGGAGAGAAACCAAGACGCCCACATTCACTGAGGGCTCAATTGTAGTCTCGCGCGACATCAACCCGGGCGTTTATGCGTGTGTCTAGGTAGTATGTATATGTTTCATCTTTGTGCACTCACTTTCGTGGTAGACCAGGTTTCGTCTTCACTACCAAGACACCCATGCTGTCCGCCTCCAGTGCACTTTTTTGATACTGTTAACTACACAGTAATAACAAATGCAAGTGCGAAATTCCTAATATTCCCTCGAAGCTTAGTCATCAAGGCCTGATCCACGGATTTGTATGTATTGTTGTATTTATTGCTTTTATAAGGAGGTGCATTTCGGAGGTGGCGCAAAGCAGCATTGAATCGCCGCACATGCAGCAAAAAACAGCTGGAAGCCCGAGCATCTCACACGCTTGCACCAAGCCTAGGCCATTCCGCTGGGTCAGTTGCTCAATAGCAGGCATAGACGATCTGTCTTGCTTTGTTTTTGTACTCCTCCTGTGCATCAGAGCTTGCATATTTGCTTACTTATTTATGTTGTTGAGCACAGCTTGTCGTAAGATAGCAGAAGGGCAGAAAACGAAACTCTGTGGTATAAATATTTACTTGAATACTTGGGAATGGTGCGAAAACAGGGCACACAATCAGACAGCATGAGCGCATTTGTAGAAAGGTTGATCATTCCAGCGCGTTTCCGGATTCTCCGCTACAGTTAACAGGTAAATTAATGAAGGATCGGCTCGTCTCGTTTTCGCCTATCACAACGCAGGCAAACACGAGGGGCAAGGAAAGAATAGAGGAAAAATTTGGTGAGTTTCGTACATATACTTGATCGTCATAACAGCGCGACGTTTACTAGCAGTGAAGCAATGCAATATTTATCAGCGCAACTTTTGTTTTTGTCAGCTTCTCATATTTTTTTTTCATCTACTTACAATATTATATTTATCGGCAGAACTTTTGTATATATACTTATGAGCAGCGCAACATTTAACTTTAATGGGACTTTATGCCTAGTTGTGGGAAAGCTTTGTGAGGTGATGGATCGGCTCACTCGATGGTGATAAAGCAGGGAATAGACGCATCTTGTTTGCGCTCTCCTGCCCAGAGGTCATGTTACACCTTGTCTGGTACTGTGCTTTCCCGAGTAGGAAGGCTAAAGTCAGTGGGATGCCCAGAACATGTTATGATGAGAGCGCCTGAGAAATTCTCGAGACAGAATGAGGAATGCGTTAAAGTACCAAGCGCAAAACGCTGGAAGCGGCAACGATTAGCGGTAGCACTGTGTTTGGATCGTATATCACACGGTCGAAAGAGAGTTGGCGACCGATATGACGATGTTGTTTTATCTGCTGTTTTATCTGTTTTATCAAAAGTTATCCCGCAACTACCCACGTGTTCGAGCAAGGTTGAGGGTTAACTAAATTAAATTATGGGGTTTTACGTGCCAAAACCACTTTCTGATTATGAAGCATGCCGTAGTGGGAGACTCCGGAAATTTAAGCGAGCTGGGGTTCTTTAACATGCACCTAAATCTAAGCACATGGGTGTTTTCGCATATCTCTCCCATTGAAGTGCGGCCGCCGTGGCCGGAATTCCATTCCGCGAACTGATGCTTAGCAGCCCAAAACCGTAGGGACTAAGCAACCACGGCGGGTGAGGTTAAGGGTGTTCTTAGCAAAAGAGCTGCAATGACAAGCACAAGCCACAGTCGGCATATGAGCTGCCCTTATCGTGTGGACAGCAATGCATCGGTCGATCAGAAAGATGTGTGAATGTCGGGATAAATAAAAATGAAAATCGAAGGAATAATAACGAGCCAACTCACCTTAACCTGCGATACCGTGCATGGGGTTGCATGCCAGACTTAAATGTTTCAATGTTTGTTTTTCTTCCTTCAGTGCTCTTTACGTAGACAATTATCAAACACCCAGTCGCCCAAGCCTACACTCCACGGAACATTGAATGAACTGAATTCTAAGGTTTTGCGTGCCAAAACCACGCTTTGATTGTGAAGCACGCCGTATGTGTGGGACTCGGTATTAGTTTTGACCACCAGCGTGTCTTTAGCTTGTGCCCAGGGCACGGGACAGGGGTTCTACAGAACAGGTCAGCTATTTAGCAGTTCATTGCCATACACAGAACTGCAACTCGCACTAAGAAAAAAAAAACTAAGAAAGAGTAAAACATGTCACAGTCCTCGTAGTGTTACGTTTAGACTAGATAACACTCAACTGTTCATTCGGCTTCACTTACGGTGTGTGCCGAGGTTATCATGGTGCTCGGAAAGTTGCATTCTATAGGTAATTTTGACACGCATAGGTGGCGTGACAATCAGCAGACCCCTATGATGTTTGCCCATTCTTGAGTACAGCTTTTTATTTATAAGATCTATGTGGAGTTTGAGGAGGCTTGCATTGGTGCGACTGGACGATATTATTAAAAGCCGAGTATGTGCACGCCATATGCCCTTCAAAAGTGTCTGACGTAGTGCAAATAATGTACTTCTCTTTGAGTTCATGAACGCTTGTCACTGAAACAGAACGTTATCTGGGCGAATGTATTGGCCTCCTTAATTCCACGTTAAGGGCTTTCTTATCACCAGCTCTACTGACGTACGTAGATTCAACTGTAGGAGTAATGGTGCCTCACGGCTGCCACAGAAGCTGTTATTGCAAGTCACGCAGGCGACGCCACCCTTAGAAATCAGGCTTTCCTAAATTAGAGAGGTTAAGCCACTTTAATTATGTCAAAGCTGCAAATCAAATCTATGAGACCCTATCAGAATTCACCTCACGAGATTTATAAAGGAGGAAGTATTTTTATACTTCGATAATTTTTTACATATCCGGTGCACTGACCTCTTCAGTTAACATGAATAAAGAGCCTCGATAAATAAGCTCGTATTTCTTGCACCACAATGGCAAAGGTTGCTTCAACGTGACAATGCCAATTAAGTGTACTAATTCCTAGACGATGAGCAATAAAAGTTCCAGACGCCAAGTGACCTGCAGCAAAGAATATAAACAATCGTTCACAGAGCTGTCCGTTGTTGAATAAAAACCTGATTAATTACCTGAGTTTAGTAAAAGTGAATTTGAGAACCTGTCGGGGTATTATTCTGTTTAAGACTACCATCTGCAAAAACATCACAGGTATAATTATGCAGGCACTGAAGACATGAAGGTTATTACCAGTTATTAGATGTAGCATGGCAGGAAACAATATTATGTGCTTGGCATATTTCTTTCGTTGCACTGTAGCGCACAGTGGCAACGTGCTAGCATGAAAGGATCAATGTTGTTGTAGTAACTTCTGGTAAATATAATCTCGCAGTGTCGCGTTTTGATGTGAATATATGCTAATAAATAGGTACTGCTTGCCTAGAGCTTCAATAATTAATTTCCTAAGCACCACCGTAGCCAATGAACGGTCATCTTGTCACTTACTATTACTGGAAGCAATTCCGTTACTGAAAGAAATTACCTACAGGCAGAACGGTGCTTAGATAAAAGCTGCTGGGCCATTGGTTTGAGTAATAAGTAGCGAGAGCTCCTCAGGCGTAGATTCGTATATCTGAAATGAACGTTCTAATTAACACCTGGGAGACACTTGGTGGAGTGTTAATTTATATAATAATGATCTCGGGACCTCATCATTTGCTCGCCTTGATGAGCTCGCAATGTATGAAAGCCCTCAGGGTGCCTGTTATTCGCTGAATTAAAAATCTGCGGACAGAGCTCACCTCGTATTGCAGGTTGCCAAATTTTAAATGCAATTGTTTGCAATAAATAGATGGAACTTCATAAACCCATGTGAATGACGCGGTCTGTGTGAACGAAGTGGTCTGTGCGAACAAAGTGTCCTGTGCGAACGAAGTGCTCCGTGCAATAGCAGTGATCTGTGCTAAACAAGCAGTCTGTAATTTGAAATTACGGGAGACGGAATGCAGTGAAAAATATTGACCAAATAGGAAACTGGAGTTGTGCTAAGCTGAACAATGGTTACAAAATGCTATTTTAAAAAATGTGGCTCGTGTCCATCTAAACAATAACAAAGAGCGAATATGTATATATATATATATATATATATATATATATATATATATATATATATATATATATATATATATATATATATATATATAACCCATACATTTCCTTCCTATTACAACAGAACGATCATTATAACTACATGAAGAAAACGACCATGAAACCGGAGAAAGCTTTGAGACGACTAATTGTTCTGACTAAGCAAGAAAAAGACAAATAATATGACGGTACACGAAACGACAACTCAGCGCAGGTTTTTTTAGGTGAATACGCATCACCCAGCGTTTCCTATAGTTGCGGATTCGAAGGGAAAGTACTGGGTTGCAGGTTGATAATGGTTAAAGGCCTCGGCTTATTTCTTTACACTTGGTATTCTTAGACCCTTGTGCGTTATTTAGTGCGTCGCGATTGGAAGAGAGTACCATAAATAGGAACTCGGGTACAGAGCCGAGTCACCTGCGCCGTGTTTCGTCCCACGTCCTCAGACAGTGGCGTGCGAGACAATGTTGCAGACAGAAGTTGCACACACACGACGCGGTGGCTTAGTGGATACGCCGTTGTGCTGCCATATGACGCACGAGATCGCAGTGTTCTTCGATCATGGCCACGGCGGACGCTTTTCAACAGCCGGCGCAATGCAAGGATGCTCGTGCGCTTAGATTTATGCAGACGTCAAGGAAACCCACGTGGTCGATGTTAACCAAGAGTTCCCTAGTACGACGCGGCTCATAACCAGATCGTGGTTTAAGCAACTGTAGCCTCCGAATTTAAGTTGAAAGTTTAGCCAGCCTCGGAGTGACTGTCACTGTTGCAGTGAACTTCTTGCGCTTGTTGTCCATGTTGGGAGCCGCAGGGCTGATGTATCCCCAATATCTCGTCTCGCCAGAAAGAGAAGAAGTGCAATTGCCTTTTCACTACACCAAGTCAGGGTACAAACGATGTTTTCAATGTCGAAACGACAGTACTACGCCATGAAAGAGATAGCGTTGTGAGAGACCTCGTGAATGTAGTTAACATAAGAAAAGCAGGGAAGAAATAGCGTGTGAGAGTTGCTTTCAGGCACGTGGCCAGTAAAGCAATCTGATTTTCCTCTGACGACACTTGACATATGCTGTGTTTGACTTCAGCAATTCATATCACTGGCGCTGAATATGGGAATCCTTGGACAAGATGTTCGATACTTCAATGTCGCCCATGCGCACTAAAGTACTTGTGGCCGTTGTAGCTATTTCTTAGCAAATTTCGCTTGTTCGCGTGTGTCCATGCTTTGTCCATCGCCCAGCGCAGTGTCTCGTCCTTCTGCACGCTTTTTTATACATTAATTTCAAATATAGCCCGTTTAAACACAGTACGAATGCCCGACACCTTAGTCAAGAATCTCTTAGAACGGATGCGGCGCCATCTATATCTGAGTGGAGCTTCCGTCCATTAGCTTCAGTACCCGCCGTGGTTGCTCAGTGGCTGTGGTGCTGGGCTGCTGAGCAAGAGGTCGCGGGATCGAATCCCGGCCACGGCGGTCGCATTTCGACGGGGGCGAAATGTGAAAACACCCGTGTACTTAGATTTAGGTGCACGTTAAAGAACCCCAGGTGGTCGAAATTTCCGGAGTCCCCCACTACGGCGTGCCTCATAATGAGAAAGTGGTTTTGGCACGTAAAACCCCATAATTTAAATAGCCTCAGTGCTGTTTCTCAGCGTACAGCGAGGATATATGCTCCAACTACCGCCGCTTCAATGAGCCTAACTAGACAAACGGGCGGAAATATTTTTCACCGCGCTCTGTTTCATATCAGTCGTATGCCGCCAGGGCTGGCAGTATAGCTCGAGCTATCACTTTCCCACAGGATGTGCCGTTGGAAGAGGAGAAGTAGCACGTTATTGCAGCATGTTCTTGCATGGTGAGCGTGCAAAGCCACCCAGACGGCTTCCACGATACTCAAGCGCAAACGCACGCGCCAGATTTTATGCGTGCTCAACGGAGTGTTTATCACACTCCAGAAAAACACCGCACCAATATCTCTGGCGTCTTCCTTTCATTCCCGCTGTTGACATTTTCAAAACGGAAGATATAATTTGCAGAGCGGTAGTGTGTCAACTTCTTCACCATGGCGGAAATCAAAATCCAGAAAGCGAAGCAGTCCCCCTAGTGAAGAAAATAACAAAATAAACAACACGGACAGACTACTCTTAAAGAAGATGGCAAGCAGATTTTCTGAAAGGTGATGTTCTCTCACGCCAGAGAACGTTTCCCGCCACTTCAAAGATGAGCTCAAAGAGAGAGAGAGAGAGAGAGAGAACAGCATTCATAGCCGTTTCCCCGAACAGCTTTCAAGTGGAAAAGCAAGTAAGACACAAACATCCTCCGGTCATGAGGCGTACTTCAACGGGGCCTTCCAGAATAGTTAATATACAGCGATGTGTGCAGGCGACAGTGTGCAACTCCGTTTCGCGAACAGCGCGACGGCTCTGATTGCGCGCCTCCAGCTTGATGATCCCCTCTCTCGTTTTTCGTTGTTGTCATTGTTGTTGTCGCTGTTGCTTCCACATAGCCCTGTTTGCGCGGCAATTCAAGGCCTCCGCAATTTAGGCGCCACCAGCGTTTTCAAAGAATCGCGCCGCTTTTCGAGACGCGAAACGCCGGCAATCTGCATTCGTTTGCATAATTAGTGCTTCGGAGGACTCCTGGCCCGTAGACAGTTTCGCGAGGCGCACGCTAGCATGCAGTTGAGCAAGTGTCAGCTGGATCAGCAAACAGCTACACCACTCGCCAGTTGCGACTTCCAAAGAAGAGTTGGGTTCAAGGCTGACAACTGCTTCTTACCTTTAGTTCATTTCTTTCCATTTCGAACTTTTGGGTCGCTTCTACGTTGTTTAAAGGGCCGTGATTGAAGAATCCCAGAACTCTGGAAACCACCGTGTGGCATTCCCAGCATTAATAAACTCCGCTGCCCTTCTGAAATGTGGAGCGTACGTCGATTGTGTTTAGTCATTTCCATTCTTTCTTTGTTTTTCTATTGCTTTTTAGTTTCCTTTGCGTTCACTAGCGCACCATTTCTGAAATTCAACATGCTTATTTAACTGAGTAATGCCCTCGAACACGCAAGTTCTGATAAACGCCGCCTCCTACCGCCCTATGGTGTACGTGGTTCTTTCGTCCTCGTCTCTCTCTCTCTCTCTTTATCCCCCTAATTTTTCCCTTGTGCAGAGTAGCCAACCGGTAGTACATCTGCCTCCCCTCTCTGTCTTTCTGTGCATCCTTTCTCTCTCTCTGGCACGGTATGTTCACCGGATTGACGGTCAAGCAATTAGGGGGCGAAATAGCTCAAAAAGACTGGCTTGCTTTAGGTATGCTGGAAGAACTATTTGACTTGTAACTTTTGTTTTTCGGGATGTGCGACTACTGTAGTCTATTTGTGCTGAGATTAGTGAAGTGCTGATGAAATGTGGGCGTAACTATATCACAGAAAACATGCCCAGTGGCACATAATCAGTTACCTCAGTGGCTGTTGTTGCTGCTGCCTCAAAACATGCCCGAGTTGGAGTCATAATGGTTCATTGAAACAGATGCCTGATGGCCCAAGTGGAACATCAGCGCGAAATTTCAGGCTGATCTGACGTGAGTTCATTCGGGCTTTGCGCCGCGAAATTTCGATAACTGCTTCGCATTGACTGATATCATCGCGGACGGTTTCTGCCGTACTTTTGATGCAAGAACGTCAAATGGCTCACTAAGCGAAAAAACCCGTGTCCGGCGTATGTAGCAGAGAAACGGCATTTAAATTCCCGTTGTCTGCGCTGCCAAGGTACGAGTGAACCTCGATGGAGCAGAGTGGGTGAAAGCGAACACCATTTGCCGGAGTAGCGAGCCAGGTGTTCCGTGAGGAAAGAAAGCATTTCCGCGATGCCAAATCATCTTCGCTCTTGCTCTCGGTTGTCTGTGTTATCACCGCGCTCCTTGTCAGGGCAAGCCCTCGCGTGTGTTCTCACTGCGCCTCGGTAAGGCCAAGTCAAAACGCGGCAAGCGTCTCAACGCGCTCGCTTGCCGGTGTGGAGTTCATAACGCGAAGGACCGCTCACTGATGTTCACTGGTCTGCAATGTTTTCGCATTCTCAACTCATACGTGCCTAGGTGTCATCTGAGTTCTTTTAAAGCGAAAGCTTTGCTAACCGCATCGAGCCGAGTTTCGCCGTCGCCAACAATTTGACCTTGAGTTGACCGCAGCTGCGCCGTAGCCTTGGCAACGCGCCGCGCCAGGCTCCACCACCGCCAGCTTGGCGCATGCGCTCTCCGCAGCTGGGTTGCCGCCTGACCACGTGACTCACCGCGCATCTGGTTAAGGGGAGCGCTGTGCTCGCCCAGTTCGTGCGAGATTGCTCATGAACGAGAGCGAGGCCGCGCCGATTTCTCTGAGCGTTGTGCGGGAGAGGGAGGCTTTGAGCCGTCGTCGCCAAGCGGCGCCTCACCACCCCGGGGATGTCGCCCGGCGATCTGCTTCACTGCAGAGGGTCCGGAATGCAATAGGCGTCGCACCGTCGAGATCAATGTAGCGACCGCGTTTGCGCCCTATCCGTTTGCACTTCGACGCTTCGCATGTTCACGGTGTCTCGTTGCATATTTAGCATTTGCGCTTTCCCTGTGACAGAACAGGCGTCGCGCCATCGAACGATACGTGCCTACCCAAGCCCAATTCCACTCATGTTTAGCCCCCAACTTAGGCACAGCCATCGTACCTGCCTTAACGTTGATTGTATACCTAAGCATACTAATTACACCAAAATTGAATTTCAAGCGAAGCTTGTATTGGCTCACAAGTGCCGTTGTCGTAGTCACGCAAAAACCCAGTTGCTCCCAGACCAGAGCAGCTGCGTGAATGGGCGTTTTGATGAGTTGATAGTTACGCTGGCGCCGGAGCGTGAGTCTACAGAAACGCAACATAGCGTGAGACAAACGAAATACAGCATAGATGAAAGCATAATAAATAATTTCCCCAGAAGACAAATGAATGAAATAGCAGAAGAATTTAATAACTGCTTTGCTAATACTGCTAACAAACTTCGGGGAAATTCCACTAGGACTGCATACGACGTAACAATCAAATCAAACGTCATCTCTGCATATTTGAGTGAGGAAATTGATATCGATGTTTGGAAAGTCATAAGGTCATTTTTCATTACTAGAATGTCAGGATAAGGTGGGATTCGATTTCGTGAAATATTATTGAACTTTGCTTGTTTCAAACGTGTGCTGCTATATATTTACTCAGAAATATTTAGGACTGGTCAGATTCCCAACACGACGAAAATAGCTTTAATTAGACCAATTTAGAAGAATGGTAAAAGGCAACAGTGCGAGAACCATAGACCTATAGCAATTTTTCCCGCATTGTCGTGTGTTCTAGAAGAGCTTATGCACAAGAAAATTATTTCCTTTTGCGAGAAGTTTCATCTGTGGTCTAATTCACAGTATGAGTTTCGTCGCAAGAGAAGCACAATCACACTACTAGAGGACTTTGCGACGTAGTTAAGAATGAAATAGTTATAGATAAGGTAGTAATTGGGCTTTCTTTAGATGTGAAAGAAAGCGCTCGGCACGGTCGGTCACGAAATACTCCTTCGAAAATTAGCTCAAATAGGAATCCGTAAGCCTTTCATAGAGATTTTTAAAGACTACTCCAAAAATCGATATCAGGTCATACGAATTCAAAATATAGACAGCGAGTTAATACACATAAAGCATGGAGTCCCACAAGGATCTGTACTAGGCCGACTCGTTTTTATTTTGTGAACGATATAGCTCATCTATCACTGCACTCAAAGTTATACGAATTTGTTGATGATACTGCTTTAATTTTACCCCATGAAACTTTTAAAGAATGTATTACTTTGTTACAGGAAGATATATACAAAATAGTGGCATCATTTGAGAACAACTACATGTTTGTGAACAAGAAAGGAACACACAGTTAATCTGGTTTCACAGCCCGTACAAAAAAAAAGTGCAGCTAACTGAACATCTATGCTTGCATAGTGCGCGCTACATGGGGTGCTCTTGCCAAATTAATTCATTAAAACTTCTTTCTGGGCGAGTTGGTGCATACTTGACATAAAAATTGTAACAGCGCAAACACATGCAACCACAAAGTGGTTGTGTCTCGTCTTTGCTACTTTGTGGTTGCATGTGTTTGCGCTGTTACAATTTTTATGTCAAGCTATTGCCAAAGTATGCAGTATGCCACAAAACTAAAGTACCTTGGTGTTCTTTTTTTCGATGAATATTTCTCATTTGTGCATCACATACAGCATGTAGCGAAAGGACTTCGAGCAGTATGTGCAGTCATTTACGAAATCAGATCAGTATGCGACATTAGGTTAGAAAAACTCACGTATAAGGCTCCATGTGAAACTGTATTACGGTATGACATTACTATCTACGGACTTGCTTCGCCATATAGGCTAAACGCGTTAAATAGAACAATACAACAAATAACGAATAACATAACATACGGAAC
Source organism: Dermacentor andersoni (assembly GCF_023375885.2). Lineage (NCBI taxonomy): Eukaryota > Metazoa > Arthropoda > Arachnida > Ixodida > Ixodidae > Dermacentor > Dermacentor andersoni. The sequence continues at coordinate 104,390,854 of NC_092823.1, forward strand.
AAACAGCAACTCCCTCAACCACAGTGAGCTGGTGTGCAGAACATGGTATATTTGATGTTAAAGAACTTTTTCGCTCGATGGTATTTGGGAAGCATTATTTTGATGAATCCCTTAAAACAAAGAAACATAAAAAATAGTCATCTGCGAGAAACTAAAACATTCTTTCAGGCTAAACCGCTTACGAACTATGGTAAGGGAACAAGATCATGTTACGTACCGTTGTACCTTAATCAAATACAAGAAGTTCCCAACATATTGTCATTCAGGAAAATAAAAGATTTTGTACACCACATGGTTCTGACACGGGGCTGGGAGTAATCGAAGAAAACCATGTAACAGGACTTCTTCTGGTTGAACTTTCACTAACGATTGTTTAAAACAGATAAGAGTGTTGTGTTCTTATTTTTATCGTGTTCTTTTACATTATAATTATGATTCGTGACTGCTACTCCTCCAAAACATTTACAACTGTATATGATGAAATAGAGGGAAGTGCTGCACATATATTTTGCTGCTGTAATATGTCTTTGCTTACACTATTGCTCGTGCAGACACAAATAATAGAACTTAGCCAAGCGATCAGCGAAAAGGGAGAGAGAATAGTAGGGAGGAGGGAAAGAAATTGTGTATTTCTATTACGCCTTGTTTAAGGCAAATACATAGTGCTCCACATACAAGCATCGCTGCTTTCGTAGACTACAGGTTACTGTTTGTGGCACATACAAGAAATTTAATTTTGCTTTGAGCTTCTTTCCCTATGTTTCCTCTTAGAGCACAAGGCTGTGTCATTCGGGCCACAGCACTGCCCAGTCCCGCTGAAAAGCATCATTGCTTTGGCGGGCTGACAAATTATTTGGCTTGTATGTTTTATGTTCCAATGAAGAAAGAAAAAAAAAGAAGATTCCAGCTGCATAAGCGCGCGCTCACGCCACGCGTGCAACGAATCAGAGTTTTGCTTACGCCAGCGCGGGAAAGGGCAGTAAAGGGTGTCGCGTACACTGCGTTGGCTTCGTTTCTGTTCAGTTCAGTCACGGAAAATGGATGTGATGGCTACGCGTTGCTTATTCTCCTGAGGAACGGGCAGCGTTCGACGAGCAGTAATGAGAACTCGATTGTGAAAGGGCTCGCCATCGGCGCGCCGGTGCAGCCGTTAGAGCCGCCCGAGCACAGGCAATCCGACAGAAACGAGAAGATCCCAAGCTGAGGGATCTGAGGGAGTGAGGGATTTGAGGTAGTTGATGGAGTGAGTGGGAAGCCGAAGCAATTCGGCACCGTCATTTGTGGGTTAATTAAGCGTGATGAAGACCAGGTGCACGCAGGACAAGCTTCGCTTAGCCCCTTTTTCCAGTAGGGGAAGGATTGGTCTTTTTTTTTTACTTTCACTGCCTCCCGCCTTTAACCTTCCTGAATTAACGACAACTGTTTGTACACTCGTAATCTCGTTACACGTAGCTTCCACCTATAACAGGAAATTATTTGCATGTAATTCCACTTTACCTAATTAGACAACCTTGCGCGGAACATCGCAAATTTAATGGAATTTTAACGATTTATACGCACACAACAATGAATATGTTGAACTTTGTTTCGATGAAATAGCTATGGACTTGGCCGGAACACTGTTCCCCATACCGGTAACTATTTTTAAGAACTTTCTTCCACGTGCCTATAACGTGGAGCCATGTTAGGCATGTGGGACGTCCTTTGAGCCGCGCATTTATACCGCCGGCGCGACCGGCGCCGCACAACCACAGAAGGCGAAATGCAATAACTGCTGTGCGTACATTTGGGTGCACTTTAAATAACCTCAGTTTGACGAAATTATTCCCGAGTTTCCCTACTACGGTAGGCCTCATATGATCGTGGCTTTAGCACGTGAATTGACAGCATATTTTTTTTTTCCTTTGCGGCTACTACTACTACTACTACTATTTGATTACTTTATCAGAACCTAAGCGAAAACGTTTGTCCGTCTCTGAAAAAAATTTGACCCGGAAGGAGTGAAATTATGTTATCGTGGTCTTTACGAACGCAGGGCCCTTCCTTTCATGCCTTATTCAAGACTAGCTTGGAGACGGCAATGTCGGCCCATACATATAGAGTTACCATCGTAAGAAGCACTACAGGTGCGCCACGTGAGTCACATAAGAGCATGAATCTTTTACAAGAGAACCAGAAATGCCTATATGAAGGCAACAACAACAAAAAAATGCGGTCTGGCATTGATATAGAAAAGAAAAGCTGACGGGCTGCGTCACATTCCACGAAACGAATTTCCGGTTGAAATACGAAGCTCCTCCGAAAATTGAATTTTCTTAGTTTTCTTTCACTTGAAGGACGCCTTTGGTGAGGCAATGTAGGACTGCGTGCTTTTTTTCATTTCATCTTCCACAAGAATCTTAAATACCGGAAAGATAACGGCTTGAATATGGTTACTTCGGTCTCCCAAATGAAAGCCGACGATGGACCGTTTCTTTGTATATTTACTTTTTTCATTTTCTCGAACAGATGATTCTGTCGTCGACTTTAGCATCTGTATAGTGCCTGTTTTGCTCGTATTTTGATATGCCGTCCTTGAATGTTACGAGAATAAATTTGTGCTTGGAGTCACATGTCCACCCAATATTCTTGACAACCTAAGAGATGCCTTTAGTTCCATTTTAAAGTTCGAGACGTAGTAAAAGATGAAACCGTCGTCCTTCATGTCTGTTCACGGCGAGTAGAGAATCTAATCGGATCATTTGAACACTCTGCCGTTATTGGAATTCAGTGCAGGGCGTCATTAACTTTCTGAAGATCTTGACTTCCAAACTACGAACGACGTTTGCCCCCCCTCCCCCTCCCCCCCCCAAAAAAAAGAACGAAGTTTGTGTTGGAGAACAAGGTGCAGTGACGCGACCATCACAGCAGCCGCTTTATGTCCGTAGCCGGAAGAAACCATTGTCATAAGGTGTCCAGTTACCGGCGTACTCGATCAGGCGGAAACGGAATATGACATGCGTAACATTAGGACATATTGCAAATGGAAAATGAATTAGGCGATTAACTAGGGCAGAATGTACTTATTGCCTCTATAATCAAGCACTGTTCTGCTAGTAACGCAATATGTGGAACGGGTGACCGCTTATCTATTGTAGTCGCAGATTATGCATCGAGGGACGGTGCATGTGGAGTTAACACCGTCATCGAGAGTTCTTGCCAAACCTAATGAAAGGTGCGATTTACGAGATCTTGGTATCGAAATCATGGAAAATTACGAAAGGGCGTAAAAAGTGACCACACCAGATTTGTAATATTCCTTACTGGCGATCATGGATGTTGTTCCTACATGTATATAAGGATATCACTGACCGGAAAATCGCATCGACGCGAATTGTGGCCCTTCCAGCAGTCCGCTCTAAACCTGCATCCAGGGGATCGGTAAAGTGCAGCTTCGATCATTATCATCGTCTTCTTCATCCTGATCATTTCAGTACGCTGCAAAACGAAAGTTACCCCGGCGTCTTTCAGTTGCCCCCGTCCGGCGTCAGCTGCCACCCCCTTATGCCGGCAAGTTTCTCGATTTTATCACACCAACCAGTTATTTGCCAGCCTAGACTGCGCCTTCTTTCGCTTGGCATGGCATGGATGTTAACTCTAACAGACCACCGGTTAAGAGCCCTACACATTACATGTCCGGACCATCTCCATTTTACAGAGTGAGCTGTTATGGGCTCATTCCAACAGCCGTTTCGGGTAGCGATTGCGTCCGCCGCCGCCACCGCCATTGTCCGTAGCAGCTATCACCGGGAAGGAGAAAAAAAGCACAGTTCCCACCGGGATCGAACCAGAGCTTGCTGTATTGGCTACACTAGCATGTAGTATCAGCTACACTAGTACTGAGCCATGCTAGCGCTCGCTAGCATGCAGCGTGAAAATTCCCTATACACCCTTTTCTCAAACTTCTCTTTCTTTCTTAGTCCTTTTTAACTGCCTTGTACTGCCACACGTGCATCTGCTATATTGCGTTCTACGAGGTGTAATAATATGCATGTGCGATGCAAAACGGGCATGTGAGATCGTGCGTGTGACATCGCGATGTGACATCGTGTGTCTCCTCGCGCGGTAGGACACCTTTTTTGTCCACGCTGTGGCAGCAGTGCATTCATGACCGCAGCAAACTTCCGGTCATGCAATTCTGACAGTCAATTGTTAGCCATGAAAACGGAAGTATTTTGCGCATAGTTTACTGTAGGCACATATTCTTGGTTTGCACAGATATAAAGAAAGTGCGGCATGCGTCGATCTCATGTATAGGCTTTTTTTGTTGCACTGAACAAAAAAAATTATCTTGTAGAACAATCCAACTCCACAGCAAAACTGGCCAGCTGGAGGGTTCACAGCCAGCTGGACGGTCCTGTAAGTTTATGGACTGCATGTTTAGAAAAAAGTTTATTTCGACAAGAGGCGATACGAACACTGAGTCATAATCATGGCACAATTCCACACAATTCCACCGGGACGATAACACGTAAGAAACGAAGCACAGCACGTTTTCAACGTAAGTAATGTCCGAGTCCTCACGCACCACACATATACCCAGGGAAAGGCACAGTTACACATAAACTAAATGCCACATGTACACTTGTGTTGTCATGCTTACAAACAGGCCTCCCAAAATACTTCCGGTTAAGCGCTCGGGAACAACGCAAGTTACAATAGCCTATAAATATACAGAACCCTCCAGCTGGCGTCAATTTTGCTGTGAAGTTTGATTATTTTACAAGAGAATTGTTTTGTTCAGTGCAACAAATAAAAAGCCTATACATGAGATCGACGAATGCCGCACTTTCTTTATATCTGTACAAACCAAGAATATGTGCCTACAGTAAACTACGCGCAAAATACTTCCGCTTTCTTGGCTAACAATTGACTGTCAGAATTGCATGACCGGAAGTTTGCTGCGGTCATGAATGCCTAGGCGGCTGGGTGGCTGGGCTCAACCGATTGTGTGCTGTTCATGGTTTTCCTCCATCCCTCCCAATGTCTACTCTTGTGCACGTGACACTAAATATCCACACTGCCCCTGCCTCTACAAAGACGATGGTGCTGGCCTGCGATGGACTGTCATGACTGTGGGGTTTAGAACCTTAAATGTTGTAATGAAGCGCCCGGGAAAGACAGCCCTCCGTTTCTCCCACCGCCCTTTCTTACTGTGGCTGCTGTTGGAGAGCGCTTACACAGTGGGAGAGAAGTGTGGTATTCGCCAACCAAGCCAACGCCCGCTACGTCAGAAACAGCACACTTTCAACGAATCGGCTTATTGTATTACCACATGGATCAGTGCTACCGATGTGCTGTTTAACGGCTCTGCTCTGACTGAATTACGCATCGGTAAATCAGTTCTGCGGAAGCACGCAAGGTGGAGGAAAGTTAACGAAATTCAAAATTGTGATCCACCCTCGAATCACGCAATAAAACAACAAAGAGCAGGTAAATAATTCCAGTGCAAAATATGTGCCTCAAGTGCAGAATTCTTTAAATAGAGCGAGTAACTTTCTGGATATCTCCGGCTATTCACTTATATTGACAATCACCTGCAGATGGTCCCTGCACAATGACATTGCGAAGGCAATTACAATATGGATGGAGGCAAGTTTTGCCATCACTGTCATCGCCGCTTTGTATTCATGCTCAATGGCTTGCTCGCGTGTTGAAGACAATGCAGTCTCAAGAGACAGTACAGATGTAGCGCCCGTCTGCCACTTCGGCGTGCCTCCCCGTGGGGGTCAGTGCCTCTTTCTCCGGAAATCCAGTCGACCTCGCCGCGCCTCGCCATGGGGGTCATTGCCCCCGGCTCATTATTTGAACTGAGGGGGCTGCCCGACTGGGGTGCCACTGCAGCCACTCGGTAAACCCACTTTTACTTTTGAATTAAGCCAGTCGACTCACCATTGTTAAGTTGTCAAAACGTGCATTCCTTGCCTCCGCCAAGCCGAGCTCCCAGCACATACATTTAGTGCGTTTGGCAGCCAAAACGACGATGCCAACTGGAAGCGCCATCCCATTCAGCTCAATCCACTCCGCAGTAATGCAGGAAGGAAAAACATAGGAGGGAGCATACCGCAACCTGATTGAAGTCAAACCTGCTAGTCCAACACGTGATGGCACGTCAATGGGCGCGTTTGGCTTTAGTGCTCCCGCTCTGCCGGCTGAGCCACACTGCAGGGCAGGCGAATGAGTGCACACCGAGTAAAAAAAATGGCAGTGGCTTAGCTCGGCTATGCCGGGATATACGTAGCGAAAGCTAAGGCATTGCATGGTTAGCCTTGGTTAATCTTGATTGCAAGTCCAGGTTAGTCAGGTTGTCTAGCCATGTTGCGGCGTTTATCCAGTCGTTCGGCGCTCTGTTCGTCTGTTTCCTGGGCGATTCGTTTCCTCTTCATCTCGTTCCGATGTCGATTCCAGGCCTCCTGCTGCTTATCAGAATTGTCGCCGTCCATACAGCCGCCTCAACTGTGGTTGCTGCGCACGCGAGCTCTCCTTCTCAATCCTCCGACATGTTATCACGCATGCGACGCAGCTGGCGAAGCGAGCGGCGGCGAGCGCAACGACGAAGAACGCGGTGTGACGTCATACCAAACGGCGACGGCGGAAAGGCGCTGCGCAGCGGCGGAACACCTGTGGCTCGGTGCTACTAGTGGTGCATGCGCAGTAGCGACTAGGCAGTGAGAGAGAGAGAGACAAATATCCGCGGCGAGGCGCGCATTGCGACGTCATGTGCCTCCTCGGAGCACCGCCACGGCCAAATCGCAAGTTCGCGGCCAATAAAGCTTTCGCTTTAAAACTACTGGCATTTCTACTAGGAACAAAACGTCTCAACAAATCTCGGTTCTTCCGTGATCTCCACTCAAGAGGTCACGTGTTGCGCCACCACTGTGGCTTCACGGAGCATTCGCTTGCCAAGGCTTGCTGTTCTACGTAATATTCCCTCCTATATTTTTCCTTCCTCCATGCCTGCAGCATAGTCAGGACAGCGTTCCACCTTCCACTGCTGGCTGGAGTGTCGCACGCACTAACCACTACCTAATGTGCGAGCTTCGTGCATATAAAGTACTTTGAGTGGAAAAAACGGTGAGTTCAAGCTGCAAACACCATCGGTTTTCTTTCGGTCTCGACCGTGCGACATAAGGTTGCGACAACGCGGCAGGCGGCACCTCCTCATAACGCGAGCGTTTGGAAACGCCTGGTACAGTTGTCGATCAGGATGCTATCTATGCTGCAGGTGCTGCTCTCTACGCGAAAAACTACGCAAGTGTTTTCTCTACCCAATGTCAACTAGACAATGAATGCCATGATCTCTAATCCCCATCGCCGTCTAGCTGTCTCCCTAACCTTAAGCGTAACACATTTCGTTCCATCGTTCAGCATGCATTCCTAAAATTCTGAGGCGGCTTCTTAAATCTCCACGTTCCTGCCCCAATATACGTTTCTCTCATTCTTTTTTTTTTATCTTCTTTTTTACGCTGTTTACCAAAGGCTAACATACGGCGCAGCCTTTGTAAACAACGTGGAAAAGTAAAGAATGAACAAAACGGATGGATGTTAGCTCGGCGCAGTGTCTGGCAGAAAATCGGTTGTGATCACCTAGCCCTTCTCAGGAAATTAGAATGCGCCCGCGGTGTCTGTTCTGCGATGCGAGAAGCTGGTTATGACAGCTTCCCGCGTGCCTCCCGGGTATACCTCCCAGAATGCCCTGCCTTTGTTCGTTTGCATACCTGCATAGCCTGTGGTGCGGGAACATCTATTGGCGAGAGCGGCGCGTGATGACCCGCTGAGCTGGATAATGAGTGGCTATGGCGTAAGGCTGCTGAGAGGTGCCACGTGGTCTTGAACACGTGACAGCGCGGTCGCACTGGCACGTGTTCGGAGCCGCCTCGTTCTGATGGCAGTGAGGCTCCATAAATAAAGAAAAAAGAATACTTTCTGAAATCTGGATGCAACGATCCTAGAGGGAGGTTTTGAAACATTTCGGATCAGAAAATAGCAGTTCCGGTTGTGCATTAAACGTGCTTAGATCGTAGTACACGCAACGTTAGAATTCACTATCCCAATAGAGGTAAGAAATTCGACATAATCTGGCTGTTCATCATGTAACGTGAAATTGTCACAAACACCGAAATATGCTAAGTCTGCAGAAAAGCGTAAATCTAAAAAAAAAACAAGAACAAAATTTACCATAGGGGCTTCCTATATGCACCATCGGTATTATAAATTGACAACTAGCATGCAATCAACTTTTCACTGCACACACACGCACGCACGCACACACTGTTATTGTAGACAAACGCAAACACACACGGAAATACAAGCACCCGTATGCTGTTCTTGATGTTATTCTTGGTATGTTGGTGTCTTATTCTTTAGCCTGACATGAGCACTCGTGTTATACATAGTAATATGCAGATACTATAGGCCTCATATGCGAATATCTGTTAACGTTTAATTCAAACATTTCAGTCACTAATTTTGATTGTATTTATATTCTTCAAAATTAGTATATATATTGTAACGGAGGCGAGATGTAGGCGAAGGATATATTTACCAAATATTTACCAAGAAAGCTTGGGCAAGAGAACACGTCTGATCCGGCCCAGGTGCAAGGGCCCTCATCGTGGTCGTCATCGCTCTGCCAAACTTCGCGTTCATCCATGTATCAGTCGCTCCGTAACAATATATATATATATATATATATATATATATATATATATATACGGGGGGTTGGTGTTGGGCAACGTAAAAAAGACAAAATGAAATATAGAGAGCACATGCTCATGCATGCGCATGTAGAGCACATGCACATTACGGCTGCAGCTGTTCACAGCACAGGATAACTGTTAACACTTGTCAGGGCTGTACTAACCTGTGCAGGTCCCTAGGTGTCGCATTGAGCGAGCGAAGGGGTGGTCGAATATAAATAAGATCATGACGAATTCAGTTACCGGAAGAAGAAACAAATCCAGGAATATAGGTAGTAAACAGGAGCAGGAACATTATTATACAATTTGAATTAATGTTGTAGGTCTTTCAGCGCAGAATCCGCCTTGGTAGCTTGCTCTCTATGGCGTTGCGCTGTTGAGCTTGAGGTAGTGGGTTCACTCCTAACGAAAGCGGCCGCATTTCGATGGGGGAGAAATGCCAAAACTCTGGTCTAAGCTAATTTCGGCAGGCGCGAAAGAACCCAAGGTGGCGAATATTATTCTGGAGTCCGCCTTTATGGTGCGCCTCATAATGAGATGATGCTTTTGGAAAGTAGCACCGAAGAACTTGATTCGCATTTCTTTTGAGCGGTCAAAATTTGCAGGATTGAACAAAGGAGCAATAATTAAAAAGAAGTGAAAGCATACAAATGAGCAACTAAACCAGAGAAAAAGTTGTCGATTAAAATGTCAATGCAAGCTATCGCAAAAAGTGTGCGGATCAGATATGGAAACGATGCACTCGGAAAGTCATTCCTGGCCTCAGAGGACCTGACTGATTGAGCACGTTTGAGAAACGTGCTTTAACCATCTCTTGACAGTGTCGACATATGGAGGCTGAACGTACTTTCGAAAGTTAGAATTAGGGATGGCACGAAAAATTCAACCCATGGCGGTGAATCCAAGCCTAGCCCTCTGCTAGCCGTAAACAGTGGGATAAGGCACTTTGATAGTTAGAATAACAAAAAACAAAATTAATTTAGGAGGTGCACTAGATGGCTTCACCAGAAGTTCTACATGTTGTACAGTATCGTTGTTGTTAATTACTGTCCTTTCTTTTTAATGACATAGTCACACCTCTATAATAAGGAGGGCTTGTACTTCTCAAATATATTCGAGATATTTTCATAATAAAACTTATCTGTGGTCAATTTTAGTAATATTTTATGGAAATATTGAATGCTGCCAAATTACCAAAATATAGGTCCGCAAACAATTTCCTACACCACCTGCCCCACATTTTTAAAGAACATACATTCCCGGTGGCTCCCAGAACACTGAATTATAATTTGACACTGAAAGGGTTATTGCAGGAACGTAAATCTTACAACTTTATAATATTGTCCTGTGATAATTAAAGGGTATATTGTCTGTGGAGAAGGCAGAAATGCAATGGCTGCAATCGCATCTTAATTCCTCGAAATAAATTGATGAATACGGTTTCGAACTACCGCGAGGAGAACGCACACTGGAGGGCTAGACAGAGCATCCCTTCGGCCGGTGTGTTCCATAAAATTCGAACGTTTGTGCTGGGTACCGGTTGGGGCCTGCCGTTTTACCACAGTCTACACATTCCTCAAAGGGACAGTTCGCACCACAGCCTATGACCACTGCAGTGTAGAAACATTAGCTAAGATTGTATAAATAGTAATTATTAACGTGTTATTTACCTTATTCGACGTACTTGCAAACCATTAAGGATGACACTACAGTTGACATTGTATTAACCTGTATTATTAGGATGCAATTTTCGTTTACATTATTTCTCCTGCTTGCAAACTACTACACAAGATGCAACATGACATTGTATAATTCAGAATTGGTAATAAAGTGCACTGTTTATTTTTCGTATTTCATTGTTGTGCTTCTCTTTTGGCACTCCCCTCTGTAATGCCCTTGGGTCTTGAGAATAACACAAATAAATAAATAAATAAATAATTAAATAAACAAGCAGATTCGTCATCTTATTCCTTGCCCTTGGTTTCTAAGAACTGAGGGGACCAATTCTGTAAAACATTTTTCACTTAGTGGAAGTTGTGTGAACAAAATCAGGAGCGCATTTATGGTCAAAAACCACAGTGCAATGAAATAGTGCACACTCCTAATGTCATCAAGTGGCCAGGGCTTACGGGCATTCATAAAGTAGTTATTTCCGGCATCATATATTTGTAAATGTGTTGCAAACGCAGCCATTCGTAACAATTCATGTTTGCTAAAATTATGTACGTCATGTGACTAGAGAGAAAAATATGGAAGCTTTCATATTTAGAAGAAAACATGGAGGGCTTTTAACAAAGTGATAAAAGTGATATTAACGGCTCCCATTGAAATGTGTCTTGCAGCCATTCTTGCAGTATTAATGCGTCAGCATGCTTCAGGTACTTGACAAGCTTCTCGGGGGTTATCTACTTACGTTAATGTCTGTCTATCTATGCGTCTTTGAATCCAACCGTTTTCCCGCCTACCTGTGCCCCTGGATAGTCCGTAGTCGAACGGGCCGTGGGTGGGCTGCTGAATTGAGGGAACAGTGTTCTAAACCAACCGTCAGAACGACTTGGGTAACGGGGGTGTGTGGCAACGTGTGCATATGTGGCGCCCTTCAAAGAGAACCTTTCACGCCGACATGGTTGAAACGTACTCGGTAGGTATACCGCTGTTCGAATAAACTGTTTGACGTCGACTTGGAGCACTCCGTATGTGCCACTCGGTCTGTACTGGTCTTCATTGCATCTCTTTATTGCCTACTTGGGTAACTGGGTATGTACCAGTAGGGGCGTTCTGCTCTTCAGAGAACGTCTTTGACGGGAACTTAGGTAACCAGATATGTGCACCCTGAGAATGTGTCACAATAGAATGACAAAAAAGATCCTTCAAATTCCTCCGACGCGGAGCGGAACCGAGTCCATGTCACAGGCGTTCCTCAAGGTCAGAAACCCGACGCTTTAACGAACTGCGCCACGTATGCACTGGGCATATGCATTCAATTGGCATTCAATGAACATTTATTGTACACTCAATTTGCATTCAATGGGCATTCAATGGGCATTCAATGGTCATTCAATGGACATTCAATGGACATTCAATGGACATTCAATGGAGATCTTGTCAACTTCGCTCACTGAGTATGTGCCACTGGTTGTGCGGCAAGCGAGAATACAATTCTGCGACTTCGCAGAGCACCGGGGCGCCGCGAATCTCGTTTCTCGAAGGCCGCAACGCCATAGATAAGGTCTGCGGTGTTGTCCGTTTGCTTCAGTGTATAGCTCGCGCAATGAAGAACGCTGTACGAAATGATAGAGGGGAGGGATCAAAACAGGCAAGCCATTTCTTGCGCCAAGAGGCCGCCGAGTTGATTGAGTCGTATTCGTTTCTTTACTGCCCGCTCACACAGCTCATCGCACTTTATCGCCATCGTCTCTCGGATGGCCGCTTTCTACCCGACGATTCGAGCAAACAGGATCGAATGCATGGAAGTGGGAGAATACGAATGGCGTCGCGTTAAAGCAGATCCGGCATCTCGGAGAACGGTCGTCAGTACATACACGTATATAATCACTGCAGTAGGCACTTTACGAGTGTATGCCGGCGGGCGCCAGTGTCACTACCCTGTTTACAGTACAGAGTGTTTTGCAAGTGCTACTGGAGGGAAATGAAAGCCATAGTTCGGCATGGCTAACTGCGCAGACAATGGGACGAGAAAACGTAAATTATAGATGCGCCATTGTCCCGTCTTCAGCCCCGTTCATGTTGACCCTAAACTAAGCAGCCGAACCTAGAACCCTCAAGTAGAACTACACTCTTAAAAAAGGTCTCTGTACTTGCTACATATTTGTAACACTATTCACTGGCTTCGTATAACTGCAGTTGGTAACGGTGGGGTTAAAGACACTCCATACAAACAAGAAAGTCCCTGTTACTAATCGATCTGAGCACCAAACGGACCCATGAGCGGCTGCGATATCTTCATTATAGGCTAGAGGCTTTGTATCTGGTGGCACTAACTGTGTTTGGAATTGGTAGCTGAGACCGATCACTATCAGGGACTAATTTGTTCAGTTACTAATTTTACTCGCTCTACCGTTACTCACTGCAGTAGTGTTACCTGAGTGGATGCTTGACAACAAGGTACTGACTACAGCGGCCCTTTCTTTAAGAGTCCAGTGTCTCAAACGGTGAATAATAAGACTGCCGAAAGTGCTAGTTAAAAATTACATTCTTTATTTACCTAACTTTCACCCACGAAAACAAGCAACGCTCAAAGCACAACGATGGCGGCAAGCGTAGTCGTCGGTCGCCAAAATATTTGCCACAGATTAAGTGTGCCGGCTGTTTGTGCGTGACTGCCCGTACTTTCCAGCATAATCGATGGAGCATCGCATATTTTGGTAGATATACACCGGTATTCGCGTCACGCACGCAATCTGATTAGATAAGATTTTCAGTATAGAAGCGGTGATAAAATATCTAGCAATTTCAAATATATCTGGGTGCTTGATGCGATAACTTTGTACCGGTAGATAGACGGCTACGAAACGGCCTCCGAAATAAGGTAAATAAAGAGCGCGTTTAATTAGGCTGCTTGAATTGCCAAGAAAATGACAGGTAGTGGATGCATTTGCGTAAAAAATAGTCCTAGATTTGTACGGCTTTGTGGCTTGGCAAATTGGCCATTGTCAGCAAAAATAAACGTGTTGTAAATGTAGCCATTCGCAACAATTACTGATGTTTGCTAGGACTTACTTCCCACGTGCGTCAATAAAGAAATGAATGCTTTTACATTTACAAATTTCAAGCATTTTAAATAAAGACACAATAGTGGTATGTGGTGGTCATGGTCATGGTGTTGGGTTGTAGCAGGAGGTTATCATCTTGCCTAAACATACATCTTGCTATGCTCACTCGTAGGGTTGACAAATGGCCAAAGCTTATGACTTTATATGTCACATGTTGCGAAACAAACGGATCTGATGCGGTTAGTTGGTGTCTGGAAGGTCATCTGGAAGGTCATCTCGGGTGCTCTAAGCCTCAAATTTTCTCATTTTTGCTGACCAGTTTCCCTGATATCGTGTACCACACTTTTCTTCTTCAGTTTAGACAACATTCACAGTTGCTTAGATCTCGAGCTGCAGTATGTCAGAAATGTGAGAATCAGCGTGAAATTAGGGAAAACGTACATGAGCTATTTGTAAATTAAATACATCAGTGAGCCAACTACGTTTGTCAAATTATAACAGCTCGACTAAGTGTGAGCCCATGACTCGCATTGAGCAAGGGGATTTTATTAGTTTTGCACAAACTTGGTCTTCTATCAAAGATAACTTCATGAATAAAGAGTATCAACTACAAAACATCTTCAATGTCATGTGATGGCCAGCAAGTAAAGACGATAAAGCTCCTTACATACGACACATGCATTGTAAAGAGACAAGTGATCAGTCATTCAGTATGAAAACAAATCACCAACGGCGGTAGCAAAGTGACTATGGGGTTCTGCTGAAATGACCACGGCCGCAGGTTCAATCATTGCCGCTGCTGTCGCATTTCGATGTAGGTGAAGTTCAAAATCGCTCGTGTACTTTGACTTAGGTTCATGTTAAAGAACCTGAGGAGGTACAATTTAATCCGAAGACCCACAATATGGTGTACCTCATTATCAGTTCTAGATTTTGGCGCGTGAAACGGCAGAATCTAATTTAGTTTAACAACAGGTGCTTTAAAGCTTCTTCTGTGCAATTGAAACTGTCCAACATTCGCATTACAAATAAAAAGAGGTTCTCAAAAGCAAGACCTAATCTCAGGCGACAGTGTGCGTTATCTTCATGTCGAGTAACACCGGCTAAGAGCTATTATTTCAAACGTGGATCTTTGATGTAAGCGCTCGTAAATGAACTCTGCTTAATTTCACATATTTAACAGGAAGGTGTACGGGCACGACCAGTCGCTTCGCTACATTTCACGGTATGTGACATTAGGAGATTGGTGTCTCCTAAAAAAAATCGTGTCTCATGAGAAGACGAGGTCATTCCTATAGTGACATTTAGAACATATTAATGACTAATTGCGTTTCTACAGTCACAAATTATTAGAATATATTCACCATTAGGACACACCCTATTCGCGATCTGCATTAAAGGAACAGAAGTGTATCCGCTGACAAATATTGACCTCATAACAAGCGGTCAGACATTTTCACACTAGTACTAACGCCTATTTCCCCCTTTTGTAGGCTTTTTACTAACCAAATGTCGCCTCTTATTCACTAATAAGACTTATTTATTTCTGTTGAGTATAGCGCCTTTTCATGCATGTCTTCCAAAGAACTGCTGGATCAGTCTTTCAGGTCTAAGAAAGCGATAAAAGTGGTTCACGAAAGCAAAACATTCTTTAGCAGGGGTAAGCAGCATTACGAAAATAGAAATTATAAAATATGTGCGAAACTATCTGAAGACACTGCCCGATTGCATCACTGCACAATAAAAAAAAATTGCAAAATGTCGGAGACAATGTCCTAGTGGTCAGAATTCACCGCGAATGTTTTCTTATTTTTATCTTTCTACACAAAAAAGAAGCGCATATTTAAAAAAAGAGGCACGTTTTTTTTTCTTTTTTTTATTCATGCCAGCAAGTCAGAATGAATGGGAATTTTCATGCATTGTTACCACTCAGCAAAATATTTTCATACAGAAGGTTACAGCTCTGCAAAACCAAGACAGTAAAAAGAAAACATGAAAGATGACTATGGTGCTGGTTCATGGCGCACTACTGAGGTTCGGCCATTAGGCGCTTAATCTTGCGAGTTTCTTTTCTGTGCTCTCTCTTGCGTGATAGTGCGCTCCCAACCTAATGAAATGTAGCATCAGAGTGTTCTTTTTTCTTACGTTTCCTTCATTTTGAAACGTTTGAGTTCTGCCTCCGAAAGTGTTCCCCAGAATGACGAGACGCCTTTTAATATGCGCCCAACTTCACATTCGCACGGACACGTGCGTATACACGCGCAGGAGCAAATACACAAACACATCCGAACAAATGAACACACATGCATCGCCATCACAATAGCGCTATTCAGCCTCAGTCATGAGCGCATTGCCCTATAGAAGCGTGTACGCCCATATTTCAACGTTAGCGTATACTATTCATTGCTGCTAAGCCGCCCCGAGACAAGCCTGTTTAGGACCAGTCATTCACTGTCGACCGGTTGCATCACTCATTCAAGTCTCTGTGTTATTTCTTCATCGCGTTACAGTGTTTTTCATCGACCAGTCGGTCAGCAGCAAGATGGCGAAACCGTATAGTGTAGCGGCAGTACAGAATGATGTCGTTTTTCATTACTATTTCGTGCCGCAGTGGCGTCTGCCCAGACAGATGCGTTTTCAGTTGAATCGTCCTGGTTTTTGTATTACACAATTCAGGCAGATGCTTGCGAGAGCGCAATGTAACTGCTCAGTATGGTTTCGATGCGATCAGGAGAAACGCGTTTTGCTTTGTGGTCGTCGAACCTAAGTCAGGTTTATAGGCCTTCGTCCTTTCTAAGAAGGAACGAACTGGTACGAACATTCAACGTGCGCCCACACTAGAGGAACATGGCTCGCAACAGGGTTGCACAAATTCGCAGTCCTTGGCGCAACCACACGTTCAATACTATAGCGAAGTGGACAGCCACTTGAAGGCCCCGTATCGAGCTTACATGCTATGATTATTGATTATATTTGACTATAGTGAAGAGCAGAAATAGAGGGATGCGCAATTCTTCATTGACTGACGTTGCACTTTGCATTCACTTTTTCCTTCGTGCGCTCTAGAAAATCAATTTACTGGCTCGCTGCTTACTTGCCAAACTAACTTCACTGTTTTTTAGCAAGCAGCATATTGAATGGCAACATTGAACAATACTGTATTTGTTAATGATTTTTTTTCATCCATTGTGTTTTTAGAGCTTCGGTGAGCGTGTTAAAGAAAAACCAGGGGAAATAGTAACACATTCTTGTACGAAACAGCCTGAATTGCCTGTCAAGCTACAATAAAGGAACGTTACCAATTACACTCGTGAGCAAATTTGAATGCGGTTTGTCTAATGGAAGGAGCTGCAAAGTCTCAGTTGACCAAGTTTCAGCACTTAAATAACAATTGAGCTTTTACACGCACGTCCCAGATTTGAAAGTATTATCTCGTGTTGGCACTTTTTCTTCCAACGCGTAAGTATTCTTTTACAAGTACCCCTGCAGAAATTGTCCGTCCCATAACGCTTTGTATCTACAAAATAAATTCATAATTGAACAAGTTAATCCATATAATCGTTATAATAGTGCTATAGAAGATGATTGGTAGCGCTTCGTAGTAGTAACAAAAAAGGAAAAATACACTATGTCAATAATTATGGCAGGAGATTTCAACATATAAATTTCTTTGCTTATAAACAGCTGGTTGTCGCAGTATCTAGAATAAGACTTCGCACATCGCCATGCCACCGACAAAGACTGCCAGACACGGTGGTGTAATCGATGAAATCTGCGTGAGGGGTGTTGACATACTCAAGATTGTAAAGTACATTTCTTACTATAACAGTAGCCACCGACCAGTACTTTGTACGCTCGAACCAGCAATGAAGAGAAAAAAGAAAAGAAAATGGCGGAGATGAAAAACAAGCGGGCTACAGCCGCCCAGGAAGAACGAGACATACGAAGAGAAGGAGAAGCAGGTCCCCACCTCCAGAGAAAAAATGCAGGTTGTCTGGTTCCGAATAGATCATTGAACAGAACTCTGCAAAATGATATTGTAATTCCGTCACTGTATAGAAATGAAATGTGCTTGGAACGTTATGATATGGTACAAGCAGGGTAGACATGATCAGCAACAAAAATGCTACGAAAGTTCTGAGAATGATCTAATAATACGTAAGCATTCATTCGTTCAGGAAAGTGCGATGGGTTGACATGCAGAACCTTGTTAAGTGAGCAATAAAACGAGAAGCAGCAGCCAAGCGAAAGCTTGCGCATTAGTAGAGAGTTCTCACCATTTGTGTAGCATTTCTAAAACGAATGTTGCACTAACATAAAACAATCACTCGACTCATGTTCTCTGCATATGGTTATTTTTGAGGAGAAAGCGGCAAATGGCCCATTGAAAAAAGCCCGCGTGTCTCGTCTGGAGCAGCGAAACCCCACCTAAATTCCCATTGGCCACGACGCCACGTCATGAGTGAGCCAGGACGGAGCAGAGCGGGAGAAAGGGAACACTTACTGCGCCGTTAGAACGCCAGGTGTTGCGTGATGGAAGAGGGCATCGTAGTGACGCCACGTCACTGTCACTCTCGCTCTCGGAAACAGGCGCGTGGTTCGCATCTCTCACTCTCTCTCTTACCCCCACTGGGCTTAGGTGCTGCACGCGGGTGCCGGTCTTTGTGGCTGCTGCTGCTTCCTCGGTCTATCGTCGCGTAGGGCATCGGTGGCTTGTGGCGTTGGCAGCGCACACTGCTGCCGCTTGCTGGATCGGGCAGCGCGAACCGCTGTGGTGCATTGCCGCAGCACAAAGGTCGAAAGACCGCTCTGCGGCATTCAATAGGAGATTAACGCTGTGGCATTCACAACTGATGAGAACTGCTTAGGTGTACTCGAATTTTTTATGAAGCTCACTAATTAGGTCTTCATTTGTAACCTATTGTTCTTGGTCCCATTACTTGGATACCTGTAAAACAGCAGCTTTAAACGAAGGGACACAGGACAGAGGAAAGAAACGCTACTATGGTTTGTTTTTTTTTTTGGGGGGGGGGGAGTTGGGGCTGTGTGCTGTGTGCTGTGTCGCGCTGTTAAAAGCGGCTCTTTAACAAGATGCACCGACCCCTCCTAATGAGGATGCAGTTCGAGTCCTATCGTGGTAGCTTAGGGGGTAAGGTATTATGCTGCTGAGCGCACGATTGCGTGTTCGATTCCAAATTTGGAGGGTGCTGATTAGTGTTGGCGATCGTGATCTTGTACTCAGATGTACGTCTAACGCTGGGCTGATTGATTGTACGTGATTCAAGGTATAACAGCGCGACATTTTTTTCAAAGGAAACGAAAAGCAAAAAGCACACAGACAGGGATACGCGGTGACTTTCTTCTTCCAAGAAGTTGCGCTGTCATACCTTGATCTTGGGGAAGGGGGGGGGGATAGGGTGAAATATGTTTATTGAAATACACCTACACTCTTGTCGGAGGACATCACTCACATGATTGAAGAACATTAAAAGAGGATGGGGTATGGGGAAAAATAGGGTGGGGTATTCGTTGGTGAGCAAGGTGGTTTTAGACATGTTCTTTTAGCTGCGTCTCAAGTACGAACCAGTGGAGCGAATCGAACACTGCGTGCACGTTAACAAATCCCACCCAATCAAAGCCAGTTCACACCCTTCAACGATGGAGTCCACGCCCTCTTTGAAGCTTTGGGAGGTGAAACCCTCAATTCAGAGATAAAAACCTCAAAATTAAGATTTAGACGTTTCGTTCTGCTAAGAAAATTTGTTTAGCGGCTTTCTAATGAGTTATTTTGAATACTTTAGCTATAATTTAATAAGAAAATATAGAAATAGACACTGCTAACATAAGCGCAAACGTTGGTGCAACCGCATATTTGGATGAAGAAATTCTGAGATCAAGATGTCAAATTGGAATATAATCGCGAACACAAAGAAACATCCTCTCTTGGTTCCTAATACGGAATTGTGACCCTTTGGATTTCCTAGATTGATGTCGTAACAAATCAAAGCGTAATTAACGCGCAGATGAATAAATAGAAAAAGACAGCCTACAAGCTCGCATCTGTGGTCTTTTTTTTTTTTTTTTGTGCCGGTCTGTGTGTTTCTGCGCTACGACTGCACTTGATCCCAATGCAGGTCATGCTTTCTTATCACACGATTCAGATAATCCTAGAGAAAAGACGGGGAATCCGGGAGATGGCAATTGCTCATCACGATTCAGATAAGGACTATTTGAGGGTGTCCCGACAATTTTTTTCCATTTCAGTAAATTTTTGTATAACACAGTCGTAACACAGTTGTGTTAAAGGGTACAAAAAGAATGAAAGCCTATTTTTTAAATATTTCTTTACGCCCTTTCAAAGTCAGAACATGGAGCAACTGCGTAAGCCACTTGTTCTACCTCGCCTCAGCTTATATATTTTACGAGCTGGAACAAGCGCAAGTGCTGGAATAATAACTCAGTTCCGATGTGTGGCTGAATTTTGTTATGTCACGAAAATTCGTATAAATACAGAATACGTGAGAACTACCTCTGAATGCC
This sequence comes from Dermacentor andersoni, assembly GCF_023375885.2. NCBI lineage: Eukaryota > Metazoa > Arthropoda > Arachnida > Ixodida > Ixodidae > Dermacentor > Dermacentor andersoni. The sequence continues at coordinate 104,410,865 of NC_092823.1, forward strand.
CTTTTTCCACCCGGCAGACGAACCAGCGAATGTTTTCATGCGAATCTGTGGCACTGTTCAAATTGTTGCCGTAGACGGCTGAATAGAATGAGAAGCCCACGAAAAAGAAAGGTTCACGAAGACATTATCCAAGTAAGAAACCATGCAAGCTACTTTGCTCTTCAAACAAGATGGCGACTGGGAAGGCGGCTTGCACACTCGACGGGAAGGTCGTTTGCTCATCGATCGAAAGACATAGTCACGTTTTCCTACGCACTTATTGCGAGCTATCTTGTATCTTTCGTAGGTTCGCGCACCTAAATTGTCAAAATGCAGCGTTGATGTCTGCTTTTCCTAACTTTTTGTTCTCAGCGCCAGGTGGCATCACGAGTCAGGGGCGTCTTTGAGAGGGTCCCAGATGCGTTCCATTACTGGGGCTTGAAGCTGGAACGCGTCCACGGAGAATCAAACTTCGTCGATAAACGATGCAAATACATCTAATACTATACTCGCGGAAAACTTTCTGGGGCTATGAAGGGAAAGCTGCGTGCACGTGTCTGCTGCACATTTGTTACCGCGCCAAGCAGTCCGCCTGCCTTTCAGAGTGCTTTTGGTTGCTCTGAATAGACGCTGAATTGACGCAGCTTCCACGTGCCACGGTTTCACGTTTGCCGATACGCGGAAGGGAAAAGCCGCAAAATAGCTTGCCTCCACCTATGCAAACACTTGAGGGTGCACCATCCTCTTCTGTAGATGAAGACTCCTTCTGCTGGCTATCGAAATCTGATCTTCCCAACTTTATCCACCCTGTTTGCGTCTGCAAAGAGCCTCTGCACCTTGCACTCAAGCTAGAGCTTCTTCTTATCCTGCTGTTGCTCTTGAATGTAACACAATATATTTTTCTTTGACTTCTCTGTAAATGTTATTTTTGGCAGCAAATGCAGCCGGAAAGGTCCACTTCGCGTGAGATGAAGGTTTTGTTGCTAGCCCACGACGTAACCGAATGAGGTTGCAAGAAAAAGAAAACTTCTCTGCTAAATATATTTTTTCGCTCTTCCTTAATGCATTCTGCTAGATCGCGTAGGTACCTTTGGCGAAATGACGGACGGCCTCTTAGCACTTACTGTTAGGGTTAAGGCACGGTTCGAGGAATCGACCAGGCAAGTGTACCGACTGCAGATGCGGGATCAAAGCACAGCGTGATAAGACTAACTCGCTCCTTTGTATCTCTACCCTCGTTTCAGTCTACGTTGCTGCCACCCTACACTCCACCTAAGCAATTCCGTGCAGTCCCTGAAGACCTACATGCGTTCGCATCAGCAAACCAAATACAGAATCGCAGCAATGTCTACTCTACCGTCCGCCTCTGATCGCCAATTGCGTGACGCCTAGTGAACGGAAGCTTCACGGAACGACTATGACAGCACGATAGCCGAGGCTTCTTTAATTATGCGCAACGTGAAGACGGCTCCCGTTGCTCACTGCCCGACATGAGCGGTACTCTAAGCCGCACTGCCCGTAAATTGTGATACGGAATATGCCGTCCCGACTCCTGTAAAGACTTTCCGTCGCTAAGCCGGTGAAAGCCTTTCCAGTCAAAAAACGCGAAGTATATACGACAAGTTACGCAGGCTGATACCCAAGTAGAGACGAGGTCACCTTTGCCCTCTGCCATTACCTCTTAATGCACGTCGTTTTTTTTTCTTCTGACATCTCGTGCTTTTTTTTTTCTAATCACTAGATCATATCAGGAGGGATTTCTTTTAAGTCTCGGAGAGACTTCATTTAGCTCAGCTCAAAGACACATCTTGAGTTTCTCTTGGCGCACAGCTATTCCGACTTCCACGCTCCGCGTCTCCAGGAAATCTCGGTACTATGATCTCGCTTCTTTCAATTTGAATTTTAGGGAGATGTGCGCGTACGCCTCTTTTTACGCTTGAGAGTTTCGCCTTTCTACTAAACATTTTGCCTTTGCACAGGTCTTTACGTACTGGCGGGGTTCAGCGCGGGCATAATGGGTCGGCCCTTTAGAGACTGCAGTGTGCTGGGTTTCCGCCTACCAGGTCATATTCTGTGAACAAGTGAGGTGGCTTCCCTGTGCCTTTGAAGTAAAATATTCTCCTAATACGGTCGCCATGGAGCAGTTCCGTGGCGTAGAATTTGTTGTATGCTCTTTCGTGCAGGAAATACAACCTACCCTTTTTTTTAACTGCGACTTACCGGAAGCCTTGTTATCTTTTTCAATGTAGCAGCGCAATGCTATCGTGAACAACTCTGTGCGCTAGTAAAGAAATCAGTCACCTGTTAAAGAGGTGACCTCTAACCTTTCTTTAGCAGAGGCCTTTCATTTCACGCTGCAACTGAAGACGAGAGGTGGGACTCCAAACTTACATGGAAGACTATTCACTGGCGCCCCCTGACGCGTCGTTGTGGTAGCGAGTCAGACAAGAGCGCTACGGCAGAAGACTTCCTGCATTTCTCATTCGGGCATTTTGTACCCTCATGTCTATATCCTGAGGTATGTTGAACGTTTTTCATGGCATTTCAAAAATTATTCCTTGACTCATTCTTTGGTTTTGGTCAGCCATGTATGTGCTTGGGACCCGGCTTTCTCGGAGTCATATCATCTGATCGCGTTTCTATTTATTTCTGTGTATATTTGTGTTCATACGCTACCGTTTTGATTTGGGTCCAGCATAGTGGAAATGGGACAAAGTGTTCGTCCGTCGTCATTAGTTGTGAAATGAGCGCCATATGCGTCGAGAAAAAGAACCAAACATGGTCGCTTTGCCATTATGGTGCCACTATGATGACTCGTCGGCGCCATTGTAATAGACAGCTGCTTTGAAACAACGCTTCTCACCCCGCGTGAGTTAAAACTGAGCACTTTGCGGGACGATGTAAACAAAAAAAAATGCCCTAGTTTCAACGTCCTTTAAGTTCACAAATAATTATGAGGGACACCGTGCGTGGAGGCCTCCGGTTGTTCTTTGACGTACACACAGTACAGGGGCGTTCATGCATTCCACCCTATCGGATAGCGGCGGTCGGGGCCGGGATTCGAACTTGCGACCTTGTAGACAGCAGCCCAACGCTTTGGAACTGAGCCATATTGGTGGGTCCCAAGAGGTTACGGGGCTCGCCCCCTCAATACCGTTAGTTTAACGTACGGAAACGCAGGAGTAAAAAAAAAAAAAGAAGGAAAAGAAGTAAGAAACGCTACTGGATAGGGCGGCATCTGGTGCCTCCTGTCAGAACTGCGCGAGCCAAGACGAACACGTTAGCGCACCTCCTGCGTCTCCTCTATAATTGCCGAAATATGTCGAAAATTGGGTGCTCTACCCGCTTAAAAGTTGTGATATAGGTGATGTCATTAATATGCGTACGCATAAATAGCTGAATTCACCAGCTATTTCGCCACGCAAGCGCTAGTGCTGCCGCCGATACATATTGCGCTGAAGCGGGAGCCATGCACACCACCGAGTTTGGCAGCGGTATTTTTTAAGGTGCATAAAACGTTAAACAAGTTTAGCGTACCTTATATGGTACACTTTTAGCTGGTTAACCCTTAGTATAGGTGCACAAATTCGTATTCGTAAGGTACATTGTAACTAATACAATATTTAAGTATACTGTTACCCTCGAAAAAGTTAAAAATTTAGAGGTTACACCGTAACCTTCTATTCTCTAAAGCAAATGTAACCTCCAATAGACGTGTTAAATGTACGGGTTACTTCAGCTACTTATACGGCTCTTTTTTTTTTTTGATGGCACTATCTTTATAGCCAACCTAGAAAATGCACAATGTCCTACTTCAAGGTATATACGTAAGCGTGCCTGCATAAGCCACACGAACATATTTCGGCAAATGAGCAGCGGGGACAGCACTGTTTTATTTCCGCACATAAAGCGTTTGTGTTTTCTTTGGCACGTCATTCGCGAGTTTTGCAATAGCCTAAAGAGTGCATACGAAGAGAGTGACGCTTGTTTACGTACTTTAGCTGCTTGCGCTTGCTTGTGAACGCTATTCTAATGGCACGCATTAAATTTTGGGTTCACGTTAAGAACCAAAAAATTAAATAAGAGTGACTCCTCCATCGCTTCCATGGCCACAACTAACGTACCGAAGTCATTGTACGCACGTGTAGATCACAACTTAAATTAGAGGTGCACCGGACAAAATTAACCAAACAGTCCGCTGCCATAGCTTACAAGCACCTGTAGCTTGAAACTGTATCCGCGGCAGTCATTGCGTAGAAGCTGCTGGTCCTTCGTAATTACCCGAACCCTGGCGTGGGCGAGCTCAGCGTGTCATATTCTTTCGCCATCATTTTTTAGCCTCTTGCGGCGCGTGGCACATTCATCGCTACGGGCCGCAGCGTTTCTTGCTCAACGGCGTCGCCCCTAATTACGCAGCGTCGTTCCGCCGATACGTCTCTGGGGGTTGTTTTCCCGTATCAACAGCCCTGTAGATACCGCCCACATCAGGGATTTGGGAAAGCGGATGGTGTATTCTCAGTGACGGGCCAAACTGGAAGATTCCAGAATAGTCTGCCATAAGGAGGCGACAAAGACACGAGAAACCAAGAAATCTTCCACGGATTTTCCCCGTCACTGGTTGTGTTTGGGCTGCGAACACGTCTTTGTATAGTGTGTTGTCGTGACTGTTTCTACAGATGAAGTAATACGAGTAAAGCAGTAAGAATACCCACCTGGGAGCGAAACGAGTCAATAGACTACTACCGTATCCCTATCTGCAAAACAATTTTGCCTTTATACGGAAAAACGTAACTGGGACAGAACTGTTCTGAAAAGCAAGCGTCAGATAAACTTGATTTTAGACATAATATCAGCCAAGGCGGGGATCAACGAATGAAAAACAACAGTTACAAAAGAATTTTTGTTTGTGCCCTGTGTTTGGCCCTGTTAGTACGCAATCATGTACTCCATGGTTTATGTATTGCAATGCATTCGCAATAAGCTCTATGTTTAAGTTAATGAAAAGAAACCCAACTCCTGTGCCTGCTTCGTAAGACCTGCAGAATGATAGATGACTGTTCATTACGTCAGTGTTTCGTTATGATGCACCTGAAGACACAACTTATGAGTAAACTCATGCAGCAAGTTACCATCACTAAGGGCTAGAGAGTACTGAAATTTATTTCGCAAGTACATTTGGCGGAAATTTTACGATGTAAGCACTAATGCGCGTTTTCTCTTTCTCTCTTTCTTTTCAGTTTTGCGGCATTTCCCACATGAGCGCCATTGAGCGACGCTGTGTTTCAGATGGGTTTGAGAATCAACTGCTCGGAAATCTGTTGCTGTTCACGCTAAACGTAGCGGATATTTACACGGAGGGCTCGCCGGCAATTCGCAGCAAAATTTCATGGTTCGTAAATTCTATACTAACACGATCACCGGGCAGCAGGCGCTAAGCAGGGTCTTGTGACGCCGAACCTTGGGCTGAAGAAATACGATATTCGAAAGTATGTGGGAGTGGTGCAAGTACGCGTGCACTGGTATTTATTTATTTATTTATTTATTTTTACTTATTTATTTATTTGCTCCTGCTAACCTGTATTCCAGGCCACAAGCAAGAATGAATTATACAGCATGCTCTATAGTGCATCTGAATAAGAAAAGAATACAAAAAACAAAGGCAGTTCTGGACAGTGCACACTGAGAAATGCGATTCACATGTCAGGCACGGCGCTCAATGCGATGGCATGGTATGGTAAAACTTTAATGAAGTCCTGCAGGTCGTGAGTCTTCACGAAGCGGGTCACTCCCACGTGGGAACCGGAAGGCCGAGCCTCTCGGCCGCGTCGTGGGCCTGCTGGACAGCCCAGAGTTGGTCAGCCAGAAGTGGGCTGCGGAGAACCGCCTCCCATCTGGCCGAGCTGTTAGCGATGATACAGCGTGACCGGGCACACCGCCAGAGCATGTGGTCTAACGTGGCTATTTCTCCACAATCGTGGCTGGTAGCATTGGTGTAAATATCCGGATAGATTTTATGTAAAAGCGACGGATTGGGATAGGTATTCGTTTGTAGTAGATGGAGCGTTAATGCTTGAGCTCTATTGAGGCGCGGATGAGGAACAAAGTAGGTTCTACGGCTGAGATAGTACTGTTTAGTAATCTCGTTGTAGGTGGAGGGCATGGCCCTGTTCTCTGGGAAGTCGGCTTCCGATGGGTCGAGGGTAGCGCGGTGGGCAAGTTCACGCGCAGCCCCGTGAGCCGACTCGTTGAGGTTGGGAGGAGCACCCTTTGTCTGACCCTGGTGTGCGGGAAACCAATAAATGAAGTGGTGCGTGATTGCCTTGCCCCCAATAAGTCTGAGGGCCTGTTTGGAAATGGTGCCTTTTTCAAATGCTCTGACCGCAGATCTTGAATCACTATAGATGACATCCCGTGAGCTATCCAGCAGGGCTAGTGCAATAGCCGTTTGTTCAGCTATTTCGGAGTCCTTAGTCCGAACCGACGCAGCATTGGTGATTCCTTGCCGACCATCAACAGCGACGATGGTGAACGCCCGACGTCCCTTACAAGAAGCGGCATCCACAAAGCTGACCTGTCGCTGATCACTGTGTATTTGCCTAAGGAGGTTGGCCACCCTTGCCCTCCTTCTACCGCGATTATGATAGGGGTGCATGTTCTTAGGCATTGGCGCGACCGTAATGTTCTCACGAATCGACGGAGGAACGTCATAGAACTCCTCCGCTACACTATCGGGGTGATATCCGAGTTCCTGCAAGATGGATCTCCCTGCCTTCGTTGTTGTGAGGCGAGTTAGCTGTATGCGCTCCTGGGCCTCAGCAATCTCTTCAAGAGTATTATGAATGCCAAGCTGCATTAAACGCTCTGTACAAGTGTATGCGGGTAAACCAAGAACCCGCTTAGTAATCTTCCCAAGCTGTGCATTCAATTTATCTCGCTCTGCCCGTTTCCGTCGATGCATGGCTGCGACGTATCTAAAGTGGCACAGAACGAAGGCATGCATTAGTCGAATGAGGTTATCCTCCTTGAGTCCGTGATGCCGATTTGATACCCTCCGAACTAAACGAACAGCACTTTCAGTTTTAGCAATTAGCTTGCGTATAGTTTTGCCATTTGTACCCCCTGACTCAACGATCATGCCCAAGGTTTTGATTGAATTGACTCTGGGTATACGGCAACCGTTTCTTGTATATAAGTTAATGTCTCTGTCTTCCAACGGTGTCCCCCCCCCTTGGGCCTTGGACCGCGTTTCTTGGGACTATACAGCAAAAGTTCCGACTTCAAGGGGGAGCATCTGAGACCGGTGGGTTCGAGATAGGTTTCGATAGTGTCTGTGGCCTCCTGTAAGGCGCCCTCAACCTGACCGTCATTGCCTCCTGTGCACCATATAGTTATATCATCAGCATGCATAGTATGTTTGATGCCTTCAATCTCGAGAAGCTTTCTGCTTAGGTCGATCATGGCTATATTGAACAAACAGGGAGAAATGACTGACCCCTGTGGGGTGCCCCTCTCGCCAAGTTCCAGCAGCTGTGATTCGAGATCGGCTACACGGAGGGTAGCCTTCCTATCCGAGAGGAACGATCTAACGTAGTTATAAAATCTCTCACCCAGATTGAGTCGAGATATCGAGGCTAGGATATGCGAATGTAGAACGCTGTCGAAGGCCTTCTCAAGATCAAGTCCAAAAACGACCCGAGTGTCGCTAGAGTCGTTGTCTATGATTTGATGCTTAATCATTTTCATGGTATCCTGTGTGGATAGGCCTGGTCTGAATCCTATCACACTATGGGGGTAAATGGCATTATTCTCCAGAAACCGGGAGAGTCGATTCAGGACCGCGTGCTCCGCTACCTTACCCACACAGGACGTAAGCGAGATGGGCCTCCAGTTGTCAAAACTAGGTGTTTTGCCAGGTTTGGGGATGAGTACTGCGAGAGCAGTCTTCCAATGTAATGGCACGGTTCCATTCCTCCAAATTTCATTAATGTCCTCTGTGAGGTATGCGATTGATTTTTCATCCAGATTTCGCAACGCCTATTGGAGATGCCATCAGGTCCTGGTGCGGATCTACCATTGAGTTCATGTAGAACGCTACGAATCTCCTCAATGCGATAACATAATTTTAAAATGCTTCAAGAGTGTAGAGGCGCGGCATTCATGACGGTTCGAGGATGCAGACTATAGCGGTCTCTACGACCTCATGTTTTTCTTTCTTTTTTTTCTTTTAATACGGCGAAGCTCAAACATTTGACCTTGAAGTAATGGTGAAGTCGCACGCGCCGTCAGCATCATTAGTGCATTAGGCACACACTGATAAAACAAAAAGCGACACCAATGAGTTCTCCGCTTAGAGATGGTTGGAGAAGCTAAATCATCCTTGCTGTTAGGATAAGTATATTCTACTCTGAAGGTGGTTGCAACACAGCATACGGTTGAGACGTCCAGTACGTTAAGACAGCGCAAAGCATTCCAACAGACCAAAGGTATTCCCACCCTTTCACGCATGATGTCGCGTCTTGACTTTCCAAGATTGCACAAGCACATTAATATGGTATAAGGCGGTTTCCTTAAAGTGAGCACGTCAATTCTTCAGAATGAATTATGTTCATTGCAGGGTAAGATTAGGTGAGAAGTCACTCTAGAATGAAAGCAAAAACATGCCCCATCAATATCCAACACATAAGATATCTGAATAACAAAGTATGGGCAATTTTAGAAACGATTATGTTCTGAAACCGAATGTCCCATCATTCCCAAATGCAAGAGTGAGAGAGAGAGAGAGAGAGAGAGAGAGAGAGAGGACTTATTTGAGGGAAGGCTGAGGCCGGCCAGAGCTAGTGTCATCTGGCCTGCTATATTCTCATAAGAATATACGGGGTATCTAATATAAAAACCAGTGTCTCCCTCTCTATATGATTGCATTATTGGATGTTAGAGTAACAAATCAAACTGTTTTTTTAGTAAAGGACTTAACACTACTTTATGACACGCGCAAACACCATTAAATGAGAGACGTTTGGCGGAGTATAACTGCGTTTAAATTCAACATAATATTAATATGTCCTGTGTTTTCTCTGCATTTTTGTCTTTTTCTTCTTATGGCTGTTGCTGAAAAAAATCAGCGCCCTTCCACTCTGTCAAGGTAGATGGCCAATAGAGCTGTATATATGGTCATAAATATGTTGATAATAAATGTGTTGAATGAAAATAAAAGGCACATATCACAATGAATTTCGTTTGTTCGACGACTTTTTTGTTGTTTTATTAAATTGCATGCTCAATGGTTTCTTTTTATTTCAACCTGCTTTTGTTTGCTTTTGTTGATTTATTATTTGGTCAGGATGACTGTCACTTGATGATTGCTATAATATACGCCCACTGGCTCTGTGGCAACCCTAGAATTGTTCTTGTCCAATGTGAGGTCTATACATGACCGATGACGCGTCGTGGGCACACTGATGTATGTGTAAAACTGAATGCCGACCCTTTCCAAGAGAAATTTTATGAACCGCTTTCCGTCTGGCGGAGACGCGTCTATGTTGAAATCACCAACAATTACGATGGGAGTGGAGTCGGTAGGGGTGCTCCAACTAAAGGTGCATTATGTGCCGCCCTCCGCGGCCGCTGTAGGAGTTGAAGGTCGTAGAGAGGAACTCGATGAACATGATTTATTTACACTATTTACATCTTGGACAAGACATATATCGACAGTCTAGCGTGACTCCCATATGGAGCCCGCAAGACTAACATACAGCAAACAGCTTACGAGCACACAGCTCACTAGTACATTTCGAGCATGACAACGAGAACACAGCTCGCTACGACGAGCACACAACGAGCACGCAGCTCACTACGCCGAGCACGCCCTAGCAGCCGACAATCGCTGCTTATAAGCTCTCCGCTTGACGTCATAGTTCGACGTCATCGTTCGACGTCACTGAAGATGACCCGCCCTTTTGGAGGACGATGACTGCCTCTCTACTTGGATGCGGGCCTCTCTACTTGGATGAGGGCCTCTCTACTTGTAGGACGATGACGGCCTATCTACTTGGATGCGAGCCTCTCTACTTGGAGGAGGGCTCACAAGCACGTGTTGCACAGATTTCAGTGCCGCACACACACACAGGTGTAAAGGTCCGGAACCGACGTCAGAGGGACTTCGTAGAACTCTGCTTCGTCCCGGGTGGCGTGGCCGTGTACCACATTCCTGAGCTTACCCCGCGCCACGTGGCTGCCGGTTTATTCGCAGTTCTCTGAAGGGCGCCCCGTCCGGTTGGATAGGAACACGTGCAGCGGGCTGAAATAGCTGGCACGTCGTCACCCCGTACGGCCCTTCCTAACACCGCGCACATTCCCACTTGTGTTCGCGATGGTGTTCTTCGTAGGCGCGCTGTTCTTCCACAGTCCTTACCGCACGTGGTCTACCCATTACACGGTTAGAAGGGAAGTGAGACAAGGTGATGGGCTTTGCCGATAAAACCCGTGACGCTAAAACGCAATAGAAACAAAAAATGTCGATTTCGGTTTTACTTTTTTGTTGCCATATTTGTTTACAGCGAAGCTGTTGTCTATGGCTAGGGTCTAGAAAAAAATGTGTTCGAGATGCTGGCACATACAAATCTTGTAGGCCGATCCGCGTAATAGTGCAGAAAGGGCCAAAGCTCATTGACACATAACCCTGTGGGCTCTGGACCCTGCAACGCGCCCTTGAACTACCCTTGTCACATGTGGGACTCAAAGAGGTCCCAGGGACAATGGGAAGAACAGATGTCCTTGAATAAAATGTTTGTACAAGTTTTTCGAAAAGTATTGTTAAAGATTGACACCCATTCAACTCTGTGAAGATAGAATAGCAGCGAAAGCTGGCGAGACAGTCAAAACGAAAAGCAAAATGATTTCGCTGCCATTCCATCTTAACAGACTGGAACTGTTGTCATTTGTTCGGGCAGCATCGCGGGAACGTTCTTCCTCGGTGGTCGTTTCTTGCCGGTGCCGTTTGCAATCTGCCTGCTGTTACCTCCGGCGCTCCTCGTTCGCATGTTGTTCTTTAAGCGTACGAAATATACGTCTCCACCCCAGCGATAACGCAGCTGTTTTTAGCACCGATACCTCTCTGACTTATATACTACGATGACCTTGACGCCAGGCTATTTTTCACGGCGAGCGTTCTAATCTGTTCCGCATTTTGACATCTGCGCCGCCGCATTGATCCCACACGTGATAACACACAAAGCAAGCAATGAAACCCATTGTGTATGGGTTTGTTAAAAATCGCGAAGTCCATTTCTGTTGCTGGTTGCCGAAAAAACAATGTAAGGTTAGTCATATACAGCGTTCCCTGTGAAAATTCTCCGCACACAAATGTCGGCTTTCTTTTATTGCGAAGGAAACTATAGAGAGACTTCAAGCGAATTTTCGCCCTAGTCGTCGCCGTGAAGTCTCGTTCACTAAGATTTAAAAAACATGCAAATGCCACGCAGCTCGACAGAAACAAAATAACGTTTGCCGTCGTTTGGAGATACTCGGATTATTTTTTTGCATCCCGCCTAATTGCACAATTAGTCTTAATTCTCAGATACTATAATTAGACGAAAATAGTCAGTGAGAAAATTGCAGAGCAATAGGAAAAACTGCCGATGCAGCCTTTCTTTTGGTCTATACTTGGTGCATAAAAGTGTTCTTCCGAGTGGGGAAGAAGCACGCGAATATACGCAAAGGGCCTCGACCGGTCCCTCGCGCTATTGTTCCAGTGCGCCAGGTGTTTCGTAAGTGGGGAGGGCTTCGCCGTAATTCCACGTGCCTTTGTTCTCGCTCTCGGTTGCCGGTGTCCGCTCCGTGCTCTCAGCCCCGACGAGCTTATCTCCTGTGCGCGCCTGCCAGCCTTGGTGGCCGCTGCCGCTTCCTCGGTCTTTCGTCGCGCATGATGTCGGTTGCTGGCTCGGCCAGCACAATCGGCTGTGGTACATTATTCGTAGCGCGGAACTCGAAGGAGAGCTCAGCGGCGTTTAATTGGACAATAATGCTTTCGCATTCATGACTCATGTGAATGCGAAATAGAGGACACTAAGGTGTCCTCAATTTTTTTTTATTAACGTTTCTGATCCTGAAGAATCACCCTGCACATGCCGCACCACGGAACAGGAAATGGCTTCCTCAGAAATTTTGCATTTTGGAAAACGAACTCATTCGAGGTAGAGGATGTGTGGTACTCACACGCCCTTACCACGCGATAGATTGTCACCGCTTTGGGAAATCTGCATATCAGTGAATGCAGTGAGCCCTAGCGTACATCTGTAAATGGGTGGAGGCCTAGATTAGAAACCAGTACAAGTTCGCGAAGCTGCGTTAGAAAGCCTTCGTTGAGCGTTTTTTTTTTTTTAAACAACATTTCAGAACACAAAATAATACAAGGCTTGTAGCATCTGGTTTACTTCATAACAATAGAGAATCGTTGCAAGGTCACTGCGTGTCTTGAAACGCAGTAAAGAATTAGCGTGAGCATCACCTCAGTTGTCAACAAACCTGCCTTTTTCGATTGCACATATCAGCAAGTTATGATTACTACGCTAAGGAAGAATTAAGTTAACGCAAGCTTGAACCAAGCAGAAGTTCAGAGCTACTCCAATTGATTCATGATTTCGGCGACTACGTGACAATGTTTGCATAACGGAAATCGAACGCTTTTGCAGAACTGAATATCGCTTACCTGTCGTCATTGGGGAGCGGAAAAAACCTGGCGTACACAAGAGAGCCCGGCAAGTGTTGCGATTCCCCGACATAGCCATCTCGCCGTCTGGTCCGAGCTCGTCTGCCTCAGTCACATCTTGATCCCCATAAAAGTGGTTGGTTCAAAACGGGATTCGTCGCCAAAGCCAGGGAATACCCGCACAGCACTCAAAAACGCCCATAGCGACAAGCAAGACAACCTAAGCGCCTAAGCTAGCTGAGCTGAGCAGCGAGCCATAGCCACCCCTCAGTCGTCGCCGTCTGGCGTTATCAGACGAAACAGGCAAACTCGAAAGCAAACTGCTTTCATTTTTTTCTTCACGCATTAAAAATTGTCTTATTTCGATGTTGCATTAGTTCTAAAAAGCGCTGCAACAGCAAGGGCCGTTGTGACCTTTTAGTTCATACAATTTTATCATTTCCATTTTGTGTAAACAACCATCCGCCACGGTGCTCACGCGAAATTCGAAAACGAAACTAGTGGTTGCTTTCTGCTTGATGCCTTTTCCAAAAAAAAAAGAACAGTCGCTGTTAGCGCAATTGAGAGCATATTCTGCTGCATGAATTGCCACGTTCAAAGCGCCGAACAATACAGCGGGCAAATTTTCGGCAGTGCTGGCGTCGCCGGCGGGACGTATCGTACATTGCTGGCTGCTGCGTGGCACGCTGAAACGTAGGACAATATATCTACGCCTTTACAACGCAGCCTTTCTGTCCAGCGCGCAAACCGAGGGTATTTTCAGTGTCGCTGCCGATGTCTTCAAGGCGAAAGCAGGGAGGATTACAGAAGAAAATGTTGCAAAGCAATTGTTAGCCAAGATGAACAACGCCTGAAGGGCTGCAGAGGGCGCACTATAAAATCGAGACAGCTTGCTGAATTTACTGCATCGTGGCATGGTTTATGAACGTAGAAGGTAGGTAACAATTGAGTAGTCAATTACCTTTTAGTAATTGCTCAATTACTATCGTGTGGCAGTAATAGGGAAATGTAATCAAGTAAATTTTTGGAATATGTATTTCTATGTGTAATGGGTTACCTTTCTTTTTCTGCAACGTGCACAAGTCTGGCAGACAGCAAATACACAATGGGATAATTGACCCAAACCTTTTAGGATCATCATCACCAGCATCCTCTAACTCTTCCCTTAGTGCATATAATTTATAAAAAGTTCAGCAATTTTTATTTATCTGGCGTTGTCTATAGAATTAGGTGTAGTAATTTTGCTGTTATATGGGAAATTTTGTTGCTTGTCTTTTTACCTACAAGATTAACATCTATGTTCTTTTTTTCATTCCTATCGTTATTTGGATTGATCTTGTTGTTCATTTATCTTAGATTATACTGTGTGTGTCTCGCTTAATTCTTTGAGGTTTGTCATGTTACTCTTTCTTTCCTCTTCCCTCCTTCCTATCATGCATTTATATGTTTGTCTCCTCTCTGAAAAGTAGGAAAGCATTGTGCCCCTTCAGGCGGCAGTTGCCAGCCTGCTCATCACTTTCTCTTTCCTGTACAGTGTACATATGTTTTCAAAACAAATAATGACAACAATTAAACCTGTTGTTCTTCTGACATTTAATTATTTCTTTGTATTCCTTGCTGAGAGTCCTGGTAAAGTCTTTGATTTTGGAACCTTTTCCTGTTTGATATACTATCTCTATATGCCGTTTTTGAAACAATAAACAATTCTTGAGAAAATATACAACAATTTCGATATTGTGTAGACCACACCCTACAACTTGTGACAGCTCGGCCTTGGCTGCATCTTTAACACGTTACTAATTACTTGTTTAAATACCCGCCGTGGTAGTTTCATTCCCATGACGTTGCACCACTCAGCACGAGGCCATGGCTTCGATCCCGGCAACGCCGGAAGAATTATGATGAGGTCGTTATGATGAGGTCGTTATGAAATCGCCGAATTACGATGAGCGTGCGTTCATTGTGTGTTAACAAACTCCATATTGTCAAAGCTAACACGGAGTCACCCCCTATGGCCTGCCTCAAAATGAGGACATTGCTTTGGCACGTTACACCTTTGAATTCGTTACTTCTGTTAGTTTACATTAATGTGTATTGTACTTTTATGTGTGCGTTGCCTGCTTAGATCTTGAGTCTGCAGTTTCTATAAGATAAATTTCAGTATATTAACATAACATAAACAAGAAGGAAAGTTTAATGGGAGTAAAGAATTCATCACAATGACGAGACTTCATACCCCCTCCTTCTTTTCTTTTCTTTTGCAGAGCGCAGCAGACATGGTGATCACTTCCTTTGTATACCTTATCTCTGCCCACGCTGGATTTTGGACGCAGAGGCTTCTGCGCTTCATTACCTCCCCGGAAATGTGGAGGCCGGACTTCGTTTCCGTAACTATCCGGAGGCTTCCAATTAGCCGAGGGCTGAGATAGCTCCACTAGGCACGCCCTAGAAAAAAAGAGAGACAGAAAATGCGTGTTTAAAGATGGTGGTGTAAGTGGCAGGTAAATATGCGCTTGGAAAGAGTCTCACCTGGTGCTTGGTTCAGCTGTAGAGCAAGCCTGTTCAGTGTCGAAGCAGTATCTCTTAATAGGTCTGCAGCAGCTTCTGCGTGGACACACGACGAGATATTTTTCAAAGCCCCAATTTTGCCGAGCTCTTACTCATGGTTGTTCATCAAAGCCCTCATTTTTATTCCTAAATATACTGGAGCAGTTCCTAATTATGTTTGAACTAGTCATTGGCGTTTCCGGCTATCGTTTACTCGTACGCGTTAATTGCGAGTGGCTTTGTTGCCTAGGCATGAACAGTTTCGACAGTGTAGCTCACTAAACATGGGAAGTACATTGATTTGTGTGGCAGCTTCCAGCACTTATACAGCTCACGTTGCTATTTTGTCCCGAGAACTACCATGACTCTACGCTTATCTACACTGATGGATCTGTCCTGCCAAAAAGCTCCGCTGCGGCAATCGTGACACCAGCGAAAGTTACAACCATCGAATTTAAGACGACTCGCACAAGAACATCGACGGCCGCAGAGCTCGCAGCGCTCTTTAACGCCCTTCATTACATTGGTGATGAACCGCCACACAAGTGTACGACCTTCTGCAATTCAAAGGAGGCAATGCAGTCTATATTGTCACCTTTACGACGCCGACGGCACGAACAGCTAGTATGTCAGATTGCAGAGACGTTGCACCATATAAGTGTTGAAGGCCGTGAAATAACTTTCCAATGGCTTGCAAGTCACTGCAGGATGATCGCCCGTGAACGGGCCGATCAAGCTGCCCGCTCAGCTCATAGGGATGACTGCCAGTGCACCACGTCACAATGGGATGAGCCACATTCCAGGAACTTCCGACTATACTCCCTTGATTGCACATTAAGCCTTCCAGTCCCATCAAAGCTTGCGTATCGCCACGCTTGTGTATCGGTTGTGGTTGGGCGCTGCTTTTACCAAAGCCTATAGGTTCCGCATAAGGATGTCCGACACTACAACCTGTGGCCACTGCGGTGAATATTTTGTGCGATTGCCCGCAGTACAGTCCACAGAGGGAAGCCCTTCGCGACGAGCTCAGGCAGCTGGACGACCGACCACTACTGGAGGAGGGAATTCTACACCATCTACAGGACCTAACGTCACAGAAGAAGGCCGTGCAAGCGCTACTGCACTTCTGGCGATCTACCGGCCCTTGTGAACGACTCTAACTGGAATGCCCTTCGTGTGTGTCTCTCCGTGTGCATATTTATTTATTTTATCTTTTTATCCCTTTCCTCTCTGTCGTCTTTATAACCCCCATCTCCCAACTCCGATGTAGGGTAGCAAACCGGAGACTAATATATGATTAGCCCTCCCTGCCTTTGCTCTTCATCTCTCTCTCTCTTTTCCTGGGAATTCAAACATTTACGTGGCCTGTTATAATGAACGCATTCATTCTTCATTCTCGTACAGAATTCGACCCCTGCATCCTATTGCTGCCATTATGCATCGAATTGCTGCAAATTTCATTCAACATTTCAATGTTCAATAAAGCTTCCCGTTTATAGTACGTGTTCTTGTGTATACGCTCGTGCCAAACAGTTTCCTTTTTTAGTTATATTCAAGAAAAAATCCAAGTATTTCCACGAAACTGCGATATTGTGTAGCACAGTGAAAGGCTTGGGCATGTATAATGAATTGCAGCGTAAATGGGTAAGCGTTTTCTATGTCTCGGATAGATATCCGGCATGGTCAAAACAGACCCGGGTGTTATGGCTGTCTTACAAAGCTTCGCTGTCGTTTGATGTCTGCGTTGCTCGAATTTTCAAATTATTTTATTCTTTTTCTATTATACTCTAGAAACGTCCTTCATGCCTAAAGTTTCACTTGTGGAGTTTGAATGGTTGAAGTCGCGGTCGCACTCGGCAGTTACTGACAAGAAAAAAAATGACTGAAGGAAGCGAAAAGGTTAGTATACAGAACTCGCAGTCTTTTTTACGTATCAAGTGGTTAGACACATTTCAAGACAGATGCCCCAAAATACTGCTACATATGCATTACTTCACTCTGAGCAATAAGGCGGAATAATAAAAAATTTATGTTCCGGACAGAATTTCAATTTCAATGTGAAATATTACAATGACAGTTAGGTAAACAAGTCATCAGCACATTACAGTCACAAAGCGGCGGCGTTGTGCAGAAATACAAGACGCATCATCATCACCAGCGGCATCATCATCACCATCATCATCATCATACTGTTTTATGTCCGCTGCAGGAGGAAGGCCTCTCCTTGCGATCTCCAGTTACCCCTGTCCTGAGGCAACCGATTCCAACTAGCGCCCGCAAATTTCCTAATTCCATCGTACCACCTAGTCTTCTGCTGTCCTCTACGGCTTTTCCCTTCTCTTGGTACCCATTCTGTCACCCTAATGGTCCAACGGTTGTCTAATCGGTGCATTACATGACCTGCCCAGTTCCATTTTTTTCTCTTGATGTCAATTAGAATGTCATCTATACCCGTTTGCTCTCTGATGCTCTCTTTCTGTCTCTTAACGCTATGACTAGCAATCTTGGTTCCATCGCTCTTTGCGCGTTCCTAAACTTGTTTTCCAGCTTTTTTATCAGTCTCCAGTCTCTGCCCCATATGTCAGCTCTGGTAAAATGCACTGATTGTACACCTTCTTTTTCATTGATAATGGTAAGCGCACAGCCAGGAGCACATAATGTCTGCCGTATGCGATTCAACACATTTTTATTCTTCTATTAATCTCCTTCTTATAATCAGGGTTCCCTGCAATTAATTGACCTAGGTAAACGAACTCCTTCACAGACTCTAGAGGCTGACTGGCGATCTTGAACACTTGTTCCCTTGCCCGGCTTTTCATCATTTTCTTTGTCTTCTGCCTATTAGTCTTCAACCCCACTCTTACACTCTCTCTTTTAAGGTCCTTAATGATATGTTGTAACTCGTCTGCACTGTTGCGGAATAGAACAATGTCATCGACAAACAGAAGGTTGCTGAGATATTCACCGTGGGCCCTTACTCCCAAGCCTTCCCTGTTTAATAGCTTGAATACTCCTTCCAATCACGCAGTGCATAGCATTGGAGAGATTGTGTCTCCCTGTCTGACCCCTTTCTACATCCGTATCCTCCTGCTTTTCCTGTGTAGAATTAAGGTAGCTGTAGAACCTCTGTAGATATTTTCGAAGGTATTTACGTAAGCGTTCTGCACTCTTTGATTACATAATGCTTCTATGAATGCTGGTATCTCTTCTGAATCAAATGCCATTTCGTAATCTATGAAAGCTATATAGACAGGCTTATTGTACTCTGCAAATTTCCCGATAGCCTGATTGATCACATGGATGTGGTCCATTGTAGAGTATCCTTTCTGAAGCCAGCCTTTTCCCTTGCTTGACTAACGTCCAGTGTTGCCCTTATTCTATTGGAGAATATTTTGGTAAATATTTTATAAAATACTGGGAGTAAGATAATGGGCCTGTATTTTTTCCATTCTTTAACTTCTCCCTTTTTGTTGATTAGTATAATGTCTGCATACTTCTAGTTTTCTGGAACCCTTGCAGTCGACAGAGGTTTTGTATAAAGAGCCGCCAGTTTTCCCAACATTTTGTCTTCTCCATCTTTGATTAGATCGACTGTTATTCCATCTTCTTCTGCCGCTTTTCTTCGTTTCATGTCTTGCAAAGCCCATCTCTAGTTATAGGAGGAGTTTCTATATCCTGTTCCTTACTGTTTCTAATGGAGTTTTCCTGACTCCTCTAGGTGCTCTACAGGTCAGTATAGAATTCTTCCGCTTCTTTTACTATATCTTCTAGATTGCTAAGGATTTTACCCTGCTTATCTTTCAGTGCATACATCTTGGTTTGTACTATGCCAAGTTTTTTTCTCATTGATTTCAGGCTGCGTCCATTTTTTACGACTTCTTCAATCTTTCTCGGGTTATAGTTCTCAATAACCCTTATTTTCGCCTTGTTGATCACTTTTGACAGTTCCGTGAATTCTATCTTATCTCTCGAGTTAGACACTTCCATTTTTTCTCGTTCCTTTATTAGGTCGTTTTTTACTTGGGAGAGCTTGCCTACTGGTTGCCTTGATGCCTTGCCTCCCACTTCAATTGCTGCCTCTGAAACCAGCCTTGTTAAGTACCAAGTACAAGTACCAGCCTGAATTTGTCTGCTTTTATCCTTACTGCCTCTAGGCTGACTTGTTTCTTCTTGCCCAATTTTACTCTTTCTCTCTTCATATTGAAGGGAATCCTATCCCTCATTAACCTATGATCACTGCACTTTACCTTACCTATCACTTCTACATCCTGTACTATACTGGGATCAGCAGAAGGTATAAAGTCAATTTCCTTTCTTGTTTCAAATTAGGGCTTTTCCGCGTCTACCATCTGTTGCTACGCTTCCTGAAAAAGGTGTTCATTATTCGAAGCTTATTCCTTTCGGGGAATTCTACCAGCATCTCTCCTCTACCGTTCGTAGAATCGACGCCGTAGTTGCCAATTGCTTGTTCACGAGCCTCCTTTACCCCTACTTTTGCATTGAAGTCGTCCAATACAACAGTATACTGAGTTTGCACTTTTGTCATCGCTAATTCAACATCTTCATAAAACTGATCTACTTCCTCATTAGCGTGACTGGCTCTTGGAGCGTAGTCTCGTACTACCTTTAATCTATACCTCTTAAGTATGATTACGATTACAGGTACCCTCTCATTAATGCTGTAGAATTCGTCAGTTTTGCCCGCTATATCCTTATGAATTAGGAATCCTACCACGTATTGCTTCTTACCTGGCAGACCTCTATAGCAGAGGACATGGACGTTATTCAGCAATGTATAATCCCCCCAGTTCTTTTAAAATACCTAAGGCCAATGATATCCCAAACAATGCCTAATAGTTCCTCAGAGTCCTGCTAAGCAGAGCCTCACTCGACAAATTTCGGAAATTATAGGTTGACAGGGTCAGTTTCCATTGGCGGCCTGTTCGGACTCAGAGGTTCTTATCACCCTCTGCTCCGTTACATGTCTGACCGCTGCCTTGGTCAGGTGTTTCACAGCTGCTGGGGACCATACAATATAAAGCAAGAAAATCCGAGGACACCTAAGCACTTATTGGTTGTGAATGCCAAATCAGTAATCTCCAGCTGAACGCCGCTGAACGATCCTTCGAGTTATGAACTCCTTGCGGGAAAGCGCGCGCGTTGGAATGCTTGGTGCGCTTTGATTGAGCCTTACAGAGGCGCAGTTAGAACGCAGGCGAGAATTTATGTGGGCAAGGCACGCGCAGGTAACACAGTCTTCCGAGAGCGAGGGCGAGGCTGACGTGGCGTCGCGGCGGTGTCCTCTCCCCTCACGCAACACCTGGCACGCTACTGCGGCAGCAGGTGTTCCCTTTCTCCTGCTCTTCGCCGTCACGGTGCGGTCCTGACGTAGCATCGCAGCCAATCAGAATTTAGTTTCTACTACAGACGGCGGGACGCCGGCTTTTTCGCTCAATGAGCCTTTTGATGCTTTTGCATAAAAAATAAGCGGACATGTTTTACTAAAGTATGCTTGAGGCACTGTCGTGCCACCGATGCCGTGTCCACAAGCTTCAACTGCCCAGTGTATAAACGGCGCATGCGTGGCCTTCGTGAGGAAGCTTAGAGGTCTCCAGTGCGGGCGTTTATTACTCATCCCAAATGTCGGTGCCTTTACTCTTTAGAAACGAGCAGCGCATTTGGCTGCAAAAGCGACGAAGCCACATGGAAGCACGTTCATGCTGCACTCAATCGTCTCTGTAGTGGTGTGAGGACAGTGTTTTGCTTTCCGCTGCTGCCACGAGCATTGTATGCACACGCTACAGTGTTTGTATAATGTTTAAGATGAGCATATGAGTACGAGAGTGCTTTGAGAAATACCTCCGAAACATATTTATCCGTAGCTGCGGCGTTGCATGGAGGCTAATGCCTTCAGCAGGTCTACTAGAAAAATGTTTAACAGCAGAATTATATTTTACATATTATAACATAGAATCTGAGAAGTCAGCCGAAATCGAAGCTCTGACACGCTACTGAGAAGACCAGAGCAGGGGGTCCGCAGTTAACAGCAATCTAAACCCCAAAGTGAGCTCCAACAAATTGGGTGCATGGTATATAGCGAAAAGTGATAGGCTCAACGTTAGGATACAGGAAGACAGTGGTGTAGCAGGAACAAGAAAAGAATCAAGGAAAGGTAAGCAGGTCAACCAGATGCACGTCCGGTTTGCCACCCTACACGAAAGAAGGGGTTTAAGGAAAGAAAATATAGAGAGGAGAGGGCGAGAGCTAGGTACTGACAAAGGCGGCACGGCTTATATTGTAGTTGAAGTTAAAACGAAAAACAGGCAGGTGATGTAATTTCATAGGCCACGCAACCTATGGTCTGGTAGAGCAACATACCTGATGCTAAGTAAACGCAAACTTAGTAGATAACAGCCCAGCATAAAGTAGTGGGGTTAAATCACAACATTTGCAGGCATCAAGGCATGGAAGTCAAGGGTAACTGGAATCTCCGTGCAAGATCTCCTTTCACCGTGTGCATAAATTAGGCTAATGGGTGCAATAATATCGCACAGAACGACGCTTTATAATGAACTTTATTTCATTGCTGTTTGAAACGACATGAACCTCCACTATGAATGACAGAGGACAGCCTAATGAGTAATTATTTCCCATCTTTCTTGTAATGAGGTGTATAGTAGCTCGAAATAAACAACACCGAAAGAGCAGGACGACAAGAAACTACTTACACAACAGAGATGCAAGTATAAACGACCAAGCACCGTAGAAATAGTCTCAATACGCATCAGTCTTGGGAATTAGACGCTTGAGTAGCGGATAAATTACTCGCCTCAGTTACTTGAGGCGAGTTATGTTTCCTCGCATTTCACAGAAGTACGCACATTTAAGAATCCAGAAAACAAGTTGTGGCTGTACTCTATTTGTGTAAGCACACGCTAACCATTGAGGCGTTATCACCACCAACTCGTAGTTGGGCAGTTCCCACTGGAGGAAGCGGAACTGCCCGGATCACGTCGAACATGCAACCTCAGCGCGTTATAACCTTAACGGAGACGCCCACCAGCGCCTGCGCTTCGAGAAAAAAGAGGCCACGCGATCCTACGCGGCCCAACGTCTCTAGTTTACGTGCCACAAATACATTCCAAGCATCAAATCCGTGCTTCGTATGCGAAGTGTGCTCAACGGTACTCGTCTCTTCTTTTCGTCTGTCGTAGCAAAGTTGTTCTTGGTTGTTGTCTCAACGGACGAGTTACGATTTTAGCGAGACGATGCTTCTCCGCGTCCTTTGATCTTTGGGGCATCAAGGGCCCTGGCGCAGTGGGACGAGGTAAAAGGACAAAACCATACTTCAAAGGAAGCTTTGAGGTTAAGGGTTAACCGATATTTCTTGCCCATCGAGAAAAAACGGTGCATTCAAACTTATCTTTCGGCACCTAATTTTGTATTTATTCTGGTAGTCGTGTCACGTGGACGAAACAAGTGCACTTTCAGTTCTTTGGGTGGGTTAGGTATTCGGAGAGTTGCTTCTGATCGTTTGTTTTCTCAGTTTTCAGAGAAAAAGGGCACGAGTTTCTTGTTCTAGAAAGCTCAACAAAGAACTAGCGACGTACGCGCAATCATGTGCAATTATAGAGTACGTATTGAGTGTAAGCCCAAGGTAACATAAATGATCATTGTGCCTGTAAACGGAAGACTGCTTACCGTCACAACCACGAGGCAAATGCTATCATGAAGGAAGGCATTGTGTGAAGGAAAGAATTCAGCCGGTGTCCCTCCCTCACCCACTTACTCACTCAGAGTTGTCAGGACTCAAGAAATATTGAGCGCTGCTGTTTCCTTGGAGGCATTATTTAAAGGGCTAACTGAATTGCGAGAAAAAAAGTCAAGAAAAAGAAATTTACAGAAACTAATGTTGAGAAGAGCACACGAGAACCAATAACATATTAGAATATACAGCTTTACCGAGCGAAGCCGTCGCAGGAAAATTGATCCATGAAGGTGCAGGGAAAGGTGAGGAGGAAAGGGAAAGTTAATAAATTATTCGGTCCTGATATAAAAAATCTTACACAGGCACCAACGTCTACTTACGAGATTTGTACGCGAAAGCATTCTGAGTCTTACGCGCCACACTCTTCAATTTGTCATGTGCTCCAATTGTGCAAAGTCAATTGTTAGGGTAGGCCAAGTAAATTTTAAGAGTGGGCCAAGTCGGTTTTGAACGTAGGTCAACTGAATTTTCGAATTAGGGAAAGTCACTTTTGACGCTGGGCCACCGAAATTTTGGGGGTTGCGCCAAGTCCATCTTAAAAGTGTGTCGGTCTTGAACGTAGCTGAACTCAATTTTCGAATTGGGCAAAGTCAATTTTTGGTGTGGGCGCTAAAGCGTCGGTGCGAGGCAAGCCGCAGCAAGTCCAGCGCCAAGAACGTGACGTCACCACTTGGTGGCATGGGTTTTTGTACCATCGGACATTAATACTGGATGATCGCCGCATATTCCGCTTCATGGCGCATAGATTGATTTCGCATTAGAAAACAGCAGCACCGACTATTTTGCCAAACATCGGGAGCGCTATCAATCCTTTTTGCCACCAAAACGCGCCCTTTCGGATGAATGACCAGCATGAAATTACATCTGTGACTTCCGGAGTACCATCTCTTCCCCTACGACCGCAACCTATCGTTTCCAATTCAATATGTGACAGTTTTCGTTACAAACTTCCTCATTTGCGTGGCAGTTGACGTTTGTACGCAGTTACCGTAAACCATCATCACTCGATGCATATTCATAGCAAGTGGAGGCCAAATTTCGCCCAAATGCCTTTGATCCCCATATTTCATCACAGCACCAGGTCATCTAACTTACTGGTAAGGTTTCGACTTTTCTAGGTTCGCATTGGGCATGAGAGACGGCATAACAAACAGAACCGCTTTTCATAATGGGAACTTAGATTTACTTACGCCCGAACGTTTTTCAGTGTTAGTAACACCGCAATACGACCACCTTCGTCGGGCATCGAAAGGTGACATCGTTCCCTACATGGGCAAATCATTGCAACTGAGTTACCACAGGGGGTACAAGAAGGCGACTGAAACGGTACCTAAGTAAACGAGACTCTTCGTTCGAGGTGCGAGTGGTGAATCTGTGGGAAGCAATAACTAGTTCTACGTGGGACGTTCATAGTGATGGGGGGCAGACGAAATAATTTATCGAATGAGAATACACTCAGTAGATCGGAAGAATCTCCTTGGCTTCTGTTTAATGCTTCTCAAGTTTACTTCTTTTCCGTAAATGAGTGTTAGCAGGCGTTTCTTTTTCCTAGCTTTATTTTCTTTTCATAACGTTTCTTCTCTTGTGAGTGTGCTTTGTTATTTGCGTAAGCATTTCTATGCTTACCCTACGAGAATCTGTTCGTGCGTCCGTCTGTCCGGTCTTCGCGAAACAGGATCGCTTTCAAGATAGAGCCAGCCAGCTGTGGAGGAAGACGATGACGAACGTGCAAGCAGTGGCACGAGCGCGAGGGGCAGTGTGGGAACGCTGGCATGATCAGCGTCGTCGGAGCCAGCTGTGTTCATTGTGTCTTACCGAGGCGCAACCAGGATGCACGCGAGAGCTTACATGGAGAAGGGACACGCGCATAACACAGGCTTGCGAAAGCGATGGCAAAGAAGACATAGCATCGCTGCGACGCATTCTCCCCTACCCCCCCCCCCCCCCCAACGCAACCCCTGACGCGCTACTGCGGCTGCTGCTGTTCCCTTTCCACCACTCTGCTCCGTCGAGGTGCGCTTGTGCCTGATGCTCCAGCTCGATTGATACGATTGCACTAAAGATGCTGGATGCGGCGAGAAAATACTACAATTGTCTACCAAATCATCAGCTTTGTTTGCCATAGGGAAGCCGTGGGTAGACGCGCATAAACTAGGAGAAGCAAGTAAGCAAAACTAATCAAAACGAAGTCGCAGCAGAGTCAACCACTTACGGATTAGTAGACAATTCTCAGAAGTCGTGTAGCTTTCTTCTAATTTCACCTTTCACACTAATCATCGGTAGCAGCATGTGAGGCACTTATCTAAGCTAACATCACGAGCTTCCAAGAAAATCCTCCATGTTATACCAAATTCTTCATTTTGTTTTTAGTTTGAACCGTCCTCTTTTTCAAAATCACTTATGGCAAGTTCGCTGCCCTATCACTGGCGCATTTATAAAAAAAGGTGCGCGTTACCCCTGTGACAAGTCGCAACCTGCAAATTGCTAATTTAGCTTATTTAGAAGGATTAGGTCAATAACATTTTTCGTAGTTCACTTCAGGGCACATGTCGTCGACCCTTTTCATAATTGTAACGCCGACTGTTCCTCGAGGCAGTTTGTCCAACAAATGGCCACAGCCATTTTAGAAATCCGCACATATCAGCACAGTTTGCTTCTCTTGCGACATGAAAAATGTCGGCGCGGCTATCGTGTTGAAACCACGCTCGAAAACAAGCCCCGGTATATGCAACTATATCATCTTATCTTCATTTGAACTATGACTGCTGCCGTTATTATCTGGGAAAATGGCGAATGCAGGGAAGCGCACTTGCGAGTTTCCAAACGGGCCTATTGCGAAATTGAGCTTGAGTAGTAGCGAAGTAATGCTTGCTTATAAAGACATTGTAAGACTAACCTCCCTTTCAAGATGCTAGTTGCGTAGGAGCGCTACGATTTATATTTTCCCATAGTTAACGCCAATGCCTTTCAAAGCCCATTTTTTTGGAAGCGGACATCTCGAAAGTGGTGCCAAATTTTTTGAGGTTTTAAGTGCTACTTCACTATTGCTCCCCACTGCTCCACTACTGCTCGGAATGAATTTTGGAAGAAAAACATGTCTTGTAAAGTGAATAGACAAAACTTGTGACACTTTTTCTTTGTCCACCTGGACATTATGACCTTTTGCGCCCTCCATTTCAAGTAATACGCCTGTACAAAATAAAAGTTCCTAAAAGACACATGCACACGCATGGCACGTAAGAAACGACTGGGAGGTGCTAAGTCTGGCAGCCCTTGAGACCTGCTAAACAAAAGGGCATATTTTGCATATCACCTACACCGAGTCGGCGCTCAGTGGAATGATATTATTACAGTGCGGACGGACAGCCTCTTAAACGGCGTTATTTGGGCAGGCAGACGCTTTCGAAGAATGGACAATGGGGTCCGAGTTTAATCAACCGCATTGTTCACCTCCTTCTGCAGGCTCAACCTCTAACACGGTATTCGTATAGACGTGCTGTGAAAGAAATGCCCATACAATGAACGGGAATGTAGTTTTCTGATCATGCTGTGATACTGACGAAACGTGCATAAAGTGAGGCTTAATGTACTTCTCTGGAATTTCGGTATTGATAATACTTGAACTGCAACGCTATCATTACAGCCATCGTGTCAGGAATGGAGACCTACTTTTCCAACGTGGTTACTACACCGAGAAGTTTTATACTGCGTGGGTGCAGGTCTTTCAGTAGAAATGTTTATGCTGCGCCGTAAATATATGCTTTATTTCATGCTATCATTAGTATAATAATTTTTTAGGAATTTGAAACACCGTGCACGCCCCGAATAGCGTTAACATAAATCCAGTACTGCAACCACATTCAGAGAGGCTGTTAAATTTGAAATCCATTTAGGCCTTTCAAGACAACAGCTGTTATACCATCCAATGAAATTTAACAATGAGTGCCTCCTCAAAGCTTCCAACTGCATTTAAGTAAGCTTCTGCAGACATGATATAGAACTGTGTCAAAATACCTTATAGGCCCTTGGCGGTTATCCCTTGAGATTTATTGTGACTATTACTCCTAGACTAGACTATCATGAGCTTGCATTGATGTTCTGATGGCTTACTTTGTACTTGGTGCGGAGCTTTAGAGCATATAATGGAGCCATGTGAATGCAAACCTCCGTAGAAACTGGTTACAAGCAAGGACAGATAAAAAGAAAATTTTATTGTAAGTTACAAGGCTCCACTCGTGCGGGTTCTGGTACGACATCGCAGTAAGTGCAGGCGCCTCCTAGAGGAGCACAGAGGAAATGGCAACGATATGGCAGAAGACAAGGGGAATAGCCAAAGCCAAGCAAGAGGGTTTGATAGCAGCCAAACAAAAGAGACAGTCTGGGTTAGGGATGAACTGTATGCTCTCCTTGCTTGTGAGAGCATAACAAAAACATTTGGTTGTGTTACCAGAAATAGCACCTATAAGACAAACCTTTGCAAAACACTTTTTTTTCACGGCACGTATGTCACCTAATGGGATATTTAGCATACAGATGTAAAAAAAGTTATTTGCGATCTATAAAAGTGAATTTGGAGATACAAGAGTAGTTGAACGATTCTGTTTCGTGGATGAGCTTAAAGACTACAGTGCAGCTCTAAACTTCTATGACGTGAAGAACACTCAGAGGCTCAAATGGTTTTAAAATTCTTTTTTATATGTGAGTGGTATATTACAAACTTAAAAAAAGAAACATCTGTTGTTTAAGCCTAGCTATCAACAAGAGGCCTGACTACATGTAAGCGTCGAAAGTAACAAATAACATCGTGGTTATTGTCATTAAAATTCGTTTTATTCGACCAAACGGAGATTAAGATGTGTCAAGAGTATTCGGCGGACATATTAATACTGTACTTCTGTTTTTCCTGTAACCTCTCGGTATTCGAAAGGAACTTCACTGGTGATCTTCGTCTTTCGAAACGACACAAAATAATTAAATGATGGGGTTTTACGAGCGAAAACCAAAAACTGATCATGAGGCACACCGTAGTGGGGGACTGCGGAGTATTGTTGACCACCTGGGGTTTTTTAACGTGCACCTAAATATAAGTGCATAGGTGTTTTCACATTTCACCCACTACGAAATGCAGCGGCCGTGGCCGGCAATAGATCCCGCCACCTCGCACTTAGCAACCCAACACGGATAGCGACACTATGGACTTTGCAAAATCGGTGAGAAATTTTAAAAAATGGTGGCAATGATGCCCTTAAAACACAGTTAACACAGTTAAGCTTGCACGTGACTTAATATGCTGCATGAATATGTTACGCAATTGTTCTGCTTTAACGTTGAAAAACATTGAAAAGAATGTGCCCAATTCGGTATTAGGGACCTGAGAATAGTCTTTCCTGAATCTTGACCAGAAATATTGGCTCTCACAGCGCCTCTAGATCCTGCTCCCCCTAACACGTGCTTTCCTTCTAAGACACTTTCGTCTCTTTTCACTTCATCTAGTAACGCTAACAAACAAAAAAGGGAAATCTCTTTGTTGGTTACAATACTTCTACAATCAATGAATCACAAAATTTCTAGCAGTATTTAGCTTTGCCACATGCCTACCATGTGAATGGCAAAGCACGCTCTACAGGAGCAGGCAATCAAATTATGAAGAAATTTGAAATGGCGAACAATGACGGGCATAGCCAGCAAATGCGACTGCCTCCGTCGTAAAATGTTTAGAAAACTAATTCGTTTGCGGTGCTTTACTTAAAAGTTATTCAGCTGATGAAACTTTATCCTAAGACCTGGACGCAATACAAAACACATGCCCATTTCATATTGTCCAGCTGCCATCGGATATCCAATCCCCATGAAAACATTACTTGCAGTTGAGTGATATACAGTACAGTGGCATCGTCGATGCACTTACCAGTGTGCTGTTGTGCTAATGTGGCGCTTTGTAATTTTTTTCGTGGCTTGGCGAGCCGTATCGACTCCGAGATCGGTTGTGTCTCTGCATTTATCTCGGAAGCCACAACAAACGTTCCTGTATGGGACCGGAAAAACAGTGCGTGCATTGCAACGAAGCTTTTCATAATAAGATGGGGTTGTTCACTGCGGGAGCCTCCAATGGTAATAGTGGAATGATGGTACTTTCACGTGGTAGTGACGATAAAGAACACAGTAGCAATACTCTGAAAGACAAAACTAACTTTTGTTGAGCGAACCTGTGCCCACAAAAACAGGCTACAATTAAAACACAACGATAGCGGTGAACACAGTCGGCGATCGTCAGAAATCTGATCAGCGGGTCAAGCGCGTCGGCTTTTATACATCAGTCGTCGAATGCTCCAGAGTAATCGGATGAATCCGCATGTCTTCCAGAAAGTTCTACACTATTCGTGTAGCGCATACATGGAATCAAATCACACAAGGTTCGGTGACAGACCATCGATAACATTCCACAAACTTCCGATAAATGCAGGCGCATCCTGCGCTGTGCGATAACATTTGTTAGGCGGTGACAAGCAGTGACCCGGAAAAGATAAACAAATATACGTGTCAATATCACTCTTTCGGCTCGCGTTAATGCGGCTGGCATTCAGACCACAGCCTTAAAATACGACCATGGATCGCAAGAAGGACTGAGCTGAACACGCACTTCATTGAAAGAAGATGTAGCTCCAGTAAGTGAACGTGTAAACGACTACCTATCATTTTGGCGCAAACTCGCAAGGAAATTTTCGTGTTTATGTCTTTCCCAGAATGCCGAAAATAGTCACTGGCGTGTATTTTCTCCTTGTCTAGGAGGCTTGCTTTCCATCCTGCGTCATTTTCCATTACTTTAACCTTCATGCGCGGGACTTCTAAATGCTCTTTGTCGGTGGTGCTTAGTAAGTTGGATGTATTTGCTCCAGTGGGCAACGCATTCCTTTCATAAAAGTCTTGACGAGAGTGCGCAGCTTATCCTGATGACGTACAACGTGGATATTTGCAGCTCTCGGCTGCCGTAATACCGCCGCTTGTAATATTCGCATTTCTTTTTCTTTCTGTTCTGCTGTTACCCAATGACCTTTACAGTAAGGGTCAGGTAAAAATCATGCTGAGTATTTCATAAATGTTACGCACACAAAATATCAGGTATTCGATTTTACCTGAACAGAATTTTGTAAAACAATCGCCTGTGACAGATAGCGCAGTCTTACTCCTTGAGCTTGATTATCCAAAAAACCTGCATTACTTGCGCAAGGAATAAAAAAAACTGGATTGCATAATAACTATATATTACTAATTAAATAGTTATCTAATTAATTTTGTGAACATAGTACAACGCATGAATTAGAAACGCTTACATCTCGAGATCCGCCCACTTAGAAACAATTTTCTAATCTGGCGCCAGCTTTAGGTTGAGCTCCGATAAACCTGCGGGAAAATGCACGCTTGTTAAATTAGTTGCTCTAAAAGCCATTTGAAGCAGCGCAGAGTGAATGTAACTGGAACGCCACCGCAACTCGTAGCAGAATTAGGGAACGCACGTCTCAAAACGAGTGTGAGCTTGAACACACAAACACAAAAATTGTTAAGATGAAACGGGTAAGAGGAAATCGACGTAAAGCGAAGCATCGGGAAGTGTTTAATTATATACTTTGTGAGTGTTATTCTTTTGCACCGTTTATTTTGCAACATATCAATTGCGCTTCCACGAAGCAAAGTCTGCAATAAAATGGTGCCCCCGCCAAGTGACTCACGCCGCGATCCATGCGATCGCAGTTTACCTAGTATCTGGAATCCGCCTAGTTCACTATTAAACTATCTACAAGACGAGCTCGTCTTACATGAGGAGAAAGTGAGCGAGCAGACGTGCGGAACCCCGAGGAGAAAGACACATGAAGCCACGTTTTATAAAGTATTAATGCACCCGCAAGCACACAGGGTTTACTGATAGCATAATGAGCTACTGTTTGTTGTTTAATAGGGTGATTTCGTAGGAAACAGACCCACTAATCAGCGTATCTGTAGCGGTAGTACAGATGGAACTACACATAAACCGATTCGTTATTTGTGTGTGTTCGGCAGCAGTAGCAGCAGCAGCCCAATTAATCAGCTGGCTAGTTAATGATTATCATAATTTTTATTGACTTTTCCTTCGAGACGCGGTGCTAACAAATATACATCTAGTCTGCCTGAGTCACTCAAGTGTTACATCTACGGCAGTCGGGAATTTCATCTGTCTCTCCTCGATCGTTTTTCCCTATCTCTGTAGAGGCAGTTAGCTCGACGTTCGAGCTGCCAGCTCAGCCTTCGAGCAGCAAGGCACCGCCATTTGTTTTATCGTTGAGATTTTCTCTCCTGACTTCTATCTTGCGGTATTTCTAAGTGTTTATGGGCTTTTTTATTTCCATCCAATCTACCGTCTTGGTTTCTCTCAGCGTCTCTTTAATGACGTCGTCCTATATTTTTGCAGTTTCAGTTACTCTGTACTGGATTGACAACCTTCTTAACCTCTACTTCCCCTCCATGTCCACGACTTGAGGAGCAAGTATTAATGCACTGCAGTCACCCATATTTTTATCCATGTTACTGAGACGTCAAAGCAAATTTTGCTCTCTGGTTTTGAACATTCAAAAGGTGGTAAATTCATGTCACTGGGCGCTGAATTATTTTGAATGTTACCTTCGACCCCCTATGCCTCTCGGCGCACCGAACTTAGATTAACTTAGAAACCCGAGAAGATCTCTAACTTAATTAAGGCGCATCATGATATTTGTTAATGTTGGCGCTGGTACCATTATTCCTTTTTAAATTCCTTCCTCGACGTCATATTTATTGTATACCGGAATTGCTCTACGTTTTAGTATAGCTGCGTTACGCATCCCTTTCATCATCAGATTATTTACTCGTATCCTCATTACCAATTACATACATAGAGACTTGAAGCAGTGAATAAAGACAGCACTGATAACTTGCTGCGAATATTCCAGTGAGCTTCGATACTTTTTAGACAGGTAATGCTGTGCATCTACTGTAATAAATGTTAAAATTTGAATTATTGCAATGAAGCATCGCTGGTTATCTCGCAAGATAACATCAGCCTCTAACTTTTTTAAATCAACAAAGGTTTCGTCCAAATTCAACGTGACATTATTTTGTCCCAGCGAATTGCGTCTATGCTACGTGCTTTTAGTGCAACATGAATGACCCTTTACAATTTTTTTTCCGACGATTGACTCGTTTTTCTGTGTGGTGTATACCTGTTTCATCACACGGCAAACACCACTGTGACTATTACCGTCATCATCACCAACGTCATCGTGATCATTATCATCAGCCAATGTTATGCCTTATAACCTGACGAAGAGGCATGTCAAAGCGATCTCAAATTATCTCTGTTTTGAGCAATCGACTCTAGTCCATGGCTCCAAATTTCATATTTTCATCACACAACCATATCAACTGCCCGCTTTCTTCACTACGTGTCAAAGTGTGTTCCACAATCGCGGAGCTTGAATTTTCAGGGGCAAAAGTAACGATAGCTGAAAAGCGAAGCAACGGATACTGGAAAAAGACCTCGCACGGCGCTTTCTCGCTAAGAACATTGAGGTAGTTTGGGTGCAGGAACTGAGTAAAAGCCAAGTGCGCTGAAGCGATGTACGTCAGATTTATGTAATGCTATGCGTAGGCGAGAAAACTACGGCATAGAAGGAGGCAGAAAATCGATAACCGCGGAGGGCTAGTATGAGAATATTATTCCTTCATACAATCATTCTCTTCCCTATTCATCGCGGGGGCAAATGCTTTTCTTTTTTTTTCTCGCAAAATAAGACTCCTTCCATTCATGGCGATGCGTGACAAATGGCCTCAAAAGTTTCATTCAGTTGGGCCTTGGCGGCGACCATCAGCACTGCCGTCCTTATGGCAGAAGCAAAGCTAAAAGCGGACCTGTGAGTGTGTAGTTTCAATTTTTTTTATTGAATAGCGTTGCACTGCCCTTTATAAATCGTGCTATGAGGTGGTCAGCCCTTTGAACGTGTGCGCGTAAACACTTCTGCATTCATATATGACCAACACAAAATTATGCACACATGCAAGTGCAAAACATACGCGGCGCAACAATGCGAATTCACAGCGAGCCGTCGACGCAAGCGCGTGGCACAAGCGCAACCCGAACCTGCGGCTTGTTGCTCCTTGAAATGATTAAATTTATACTTTCGCACTCGGAACGCACGAGTTCTTTCGACTTCACGGCTGGAAACATTGGTGCATTTCAACACGTAGTATAGTTTTCTTCACAACGCGAATTTCTGCAGGGCAGGCCTATTGTGCTGTATTCAAGAGATAAGCAAATCGGTCGTTGCCACGCTCTCCCGCTTGTAAGCCTGACATCATATCCATCTTTAGTACCCTAATGGGTACCTATTTCGGGTCTTTTCTGAGTCTTCATTAACATATCCTCTTCGTCCTGGGGGTACAAAAAGATTAGAACAATTTTCTTCCCTTTTCTTTCGTTGTTCAACTTACCATGTGCTGGCACGTAAGAAAAAAAAAGAGAGAATGTAAGGCGGCTTGGAGCCGCCTAACGTAGAGTTCTAGAAGACGGCTGAGGATTGCGAGATTTATAACTGAAATACAAGGTTTCATGCATGCCATGAGGATACACTGGAACGGGATCAAGAATATAGTGAATATAGAATATAGTACAATGGCGACACGTAGTTATGTATGCGAACGACGGGAAAAAACATTGTAGCAACTTTCTAGGCTTGATGCTGTCCCGCATGAACTTTTTTTTTACCATGTGGGCTTTTAGCACGTTTTCAGGACACTGTTACAAATGCAGGTAAACCTGAAAATACAAGGTCGCCTTCGACTTGTTTGTGTTCGTAATGAAATTAATAGCACTTACAGACAGAACATGTTTCAGCTGCGTAACCTAATACGTTTTCTAGAGATTAAAACAACAAAGCTTGAAAAAGATTGCTTACAGAGTTTCTCCTGAGTGTTGGTAGGTAGTAAAAGCTTATCTAGCGCCCTTCGGCGAAACGTATGCTGTAGCCTTCGCATACCGTTAGTAAGTTAACAGCATACTGACAACCCCACTGAATCATTTCATACTCATTTCATATTCAGTGTGAACTTATTGTGAAAAGATACTGAAAATATTATTTAAAATCCTTTTCAATAATTTATTGACGAGCCGTATGTCATAACTGGATAGCATGAATACAAATTTTTTGTTTTCTCCTAATTCCGCTAGGAAACCTCAACGTCGATATCGGACTACGACATCATCGCATATTTCAAAATTGTTAACGCATTCGTGCGATTTCTGGTCCGGAAAATTTCTCAAAACTTCTGTTGAGGTTTTTCGTCTTTCTGTTTTTTTTTTTCGTTCCTTTGAAACACAGTGTACGCTTTTTTTTTTTGCAGTAAACGGAATAGATACACCCTAGTCGGCACCATCAAAGTTGATATTACGGCAAGCCGGAGTAAAAACCACTGCGACACCACCATAAGTTTACCATTTCTTTTCTTTTGTTTTTGCTTGCCTTTTTTTTTCTTCTCACCAGCATTTCTCTCACGTTCCACGAAAACGTAATGCTGCTGCAAAAGTTTGATTTACTTATGCGACGTCACCCTGTTTTCTTGATTGCCCCTTTCAACCGCATCAATGGACGGCAAAAATGCGTTTCGCGCCTGGCGTCGAAAAACAGCCAACACCTGCTCCCTCCTGCCACCTGTTGCACTGAGCGCGAAGCAGCCCTCCTGTTGCTTTCTGCGAGAACTAACGATAGAGTGGCGTGACATCCGGGCCAAGCGCTGGTCAGTTGCACTGGCACGCACGCATTCCCAGCACGTGGCGGCACAGCATCGATCGACCCTCTGGAGCGTTGTGTTAGCTAGTGCTGCCATCTCGGGAATGACGTCAGAAGCTTCCCGATAAAGTGTCTCCGATGTGTTCTTGTGTGGGGTTGTCAGCGCGCCTGCGGTGTTTGCGCTTCGCGGGTGCTCGCACTGCGTACGGTTATTGAAAAAAGTTGAGGCGGCACGGGCTGCACGAAAAATGTGGATTTATGCACGGCTAAGGCATATGGCGCGTCTGATTTATTGGTTCTCTGGCCGCGTTGGCTCAGAGGGTATGTTGCCGCGTTGCCGCGTTGCCGAGTAGCCGAGTAGGGAGGTCGAGGGTTTGATCACCAGCCGCGGGTGCACTCCCATGGGAGCGAAATGCAGAAATCGTTGTGCCCTATGCTTTGGGTACGCGTGAAAGAATACACACTTCGTCAAAATTAGCCCTTAGCCCTCCTCTACGGTTTCCCTCATAACCTACAGTGCCAGTTCCAGCACGTCGATCTCAGAATAAGGGAAGCTTTGTTTACGAATCTTTTCAGGCTTTCCTAACAGTGTCTGATGGTTTCTGCCGCTGTTTTTCCGAATAGTTCTTAAATAAAAAAATATACTGCGCAAGTCATCTCACTGTGATTGTCGACGGTAATGAGACTAGCAGTCGATCGAGCAACCTAGCGACAGACCACATTTCTGAAGTCAGGTTCATTTGCCACGTGTGGTGGTAATACTGATGCATTCTTTACTTCGACTACATGTCACATACTCCGATATCGTCCCACTTTGCTACAGAACTCGCATGTCAAGGTCGCCCATGAGCATGAAGGCATGACGACGACTGTGTGGCGCTCACGCAGGGACGGTGAATTCACGCAAAAGGCACGTTATCGACGAAACGACAAAGGCGCATAACGATCACAGTATGAGACAACGAGACAATGAATGTGAGGACGGTCTAGATGGGCTAGACAAGCTAGACAGCCGAAATACCTCATGAAAAC
This sequence comes from Dermacentor andersoni, assembly GCF_023375885.2. Taxonomy (NCBI): domain Eukaryota; kingdom Metazoa; phylum Arthropoda; class Arachnida; order Ixodida; family Ixodidae; genus Dermacentor; species Dermacentor andersoni. Next base: position 104,446,689 of record NC_092823.1, read on the forward strand.
TACAGCCAGGAAAGTTGTAAGACTTACGGAAAGGAGATTCCATCACGGCAGTTGAGGAAACGTACGAAAACTTGAAAAAAATTATGAGGAATTCAAAATTTTCTAACGTAAGTTCTTCTATATTCTAGTTCGCTGTAAGACGTGCATTCCTGAGGTCTTGTAGAAAGTAGTAATATAGAAGATTGAACTAGAGAAACAAAACATTTCATTGAGGAAATTTCTTGGGGCCCTCCCTCGTGTTCCTCCACTTGCTTGATGTAGCATCCACCATAGCTCATCTTAACCTGGAATGGAAGGACGGACATTGTATCGCCAGATATTGCCCACAATATATGGTTTTACGCTTCTTTTTTGCCTTTCTATTCTGAGACACTTCTGCCGGTTTCGTACTCTCCGATTGATTCGATGTGTTGTGGGGCAACTTCCTTGTCTCATTTAATTTTTCTTTTTGTTCGCTCCTCTCAAGTCAGGGAGCGTGGGGTCCGCGATAGAAGAAAATTGCTATCCCACTTCTTTATCTCTCTTTGTGTGGTCCTTACATGTTTATAAAAATTATAATAATTATTTGCAATGCTGATAGCGCTCTGCTTATGCATCCACTGTTTCGTTCTGTGTGTGTTTGCAGATTTTTATTCAGATATTGGTGCGGTATTCTAATTCTTGGTACACTTGTCCTTAATACCATTAGCTGTTCGTTCACTGCAACATACAATCAAGATGACGAAACCTAACATTGTGCAGCGTTGACCACGTGGAATCTCCTTTTACTAATCCATAAGAAGCCACATCCAAAGTGAAGCTTACCGCCTGCGGCTTAGAAAGCTCGATAGTTTCAACAACTCATCAGCGTGGAAGACAACTGTCCTTGACGCGTTCTTATCATACAAGGGCACATGTTTTTATTTTCTCCAGCGCTATCACCTCTGCAGTCTCTCCAACGTTGCCTCGTAAAAATCTGTTTTCGGCTTAGGCAGGCCCTTCAGAGTTTACTCCCCCGCCCGCCCTTTCTTTTTATCCTAGTCATAGAAAGCTGCATTAGCGATATCCACGGGTAGTCAAGGAGAACAATTTCCATAACCCCAAGCTCTGGCGCCAGAGATACCGGTACTGTCGCGTCTGAATTGTCCGCTCTTCGCTCTGCGCTCTTTTATAACGTCGACCATCCCGGCTCCAGCTGCGGTCAATATTTGCCGGCTCCTCGAGCCAGCCTTTTTGGCCCCTCTCAAAGTACCGACTCAAATTGCAACTTCTTCTTTAAAAAAAAAAAGGCCGCAACCAACTAATTTGAGCGTCGCCCTTGGGATATGTCGACGTCTCGAGCGGTTCTCGAAGAAAGTTGGTTGGTTCTTTGCAAGGCCTCGCTCTAGACGCAGCAACAAACAGAGCCTGTAGAGAATGAAAACAAGGAAAAAATAGCTTTGTTGTCTCCTCTTTCAAGCATCCAATCAGACTCTCAAGTTCTCGTTTATACTTTTTTTGTTGGTTTCGGAGTTAGTGACACCACCAACGGTGGTTCATGGCGGCCGTGAAGTAATGGTTGTCACGCACAGTCAGAAATTTGATGTCAGTGAACACGAGAGCCGCTATAGCCCCCGGTGCGGGCATAGTCCTCTGGTGAGGGGCTGGACCGCTCTCGTTGTTTTTAGCTTCAGCGGACACTCTCCCTTTTCAGATTAGCGTGTCGTCTGCTACAATCACTGCCACTCGACGCCTGGAAAGGACAGAACATGCAGTGCCATGCACATGCCGATTGACTTCCGGTCGGCTATAGACTCTAAAACACCACGCATGACGGTGATCAGGGAGGCCATCCACTAAGCCTACAAATTATGAGACTGAGCTAGTCGTTCACCAATGTGCTCTGTCTGTATCCAGCGGCATGTGCTTCACTGTTCACGGTCATAAAGCTTCTGACTTTACATCAAATCCACACAGACCTACAGTTCTTGTTCAAAAAGAAATAAGTGTATGGTTCTTTAGTTGAAAGCTACCGAAAAAGAAAACCTGAACAACACAGGGAGACTGGGTTGGTCTCTTTTGGATATCTTCCTTGTTGTGCTGTTTTCGTTTTAATACCAAATACTAGCTAGCCCAACATCAAACTGTCGTGATGCCTTTGCCGTCGAGTTTCGTAGGAGGCACATGTCAAAAATCCACGCATCGCACATCAAAGCGCCCGGCTTCTCATTGATTTGGAGTGTGTGAACGAAAATGCCAATATCACGGACCCCTATTACGGAACCAACGAGAGTTGCAACGTGGCCTTGTTGATAACCTCGCTTCAGGCATTCGAATACCGCAAGCAGCGAAGAAACTACAAGTTAAAAAAAATGCTGTTTCAATTTTGCCGTGTGTGTAAGTATTCTTGTCGTATTGTGTCGGTGTTCGCATTTGCACTTCTACAACATTTTAAGTTGCAAAATCAACAAGCCCCATAGCTACAATCTAAAATCATCATTTGTGTTTGCACGGAAACACACCAGAAATCCCATAGGGCCATGTGAGTTTATTGATGAAAGGTAAAAGTGGCGCATACGTTTTACTAATATAAAAGTAACTTTCATTCTATAGGAAAGATAGTACACAGAAGTGGTGATAGCAAGCTCTCTGTGGTATTCCACACTTAGTAGCACTTATCACTTTGCAAGAAGTTGGTTATGTAGCTTCAAGGCCATGATGGTCAGCAGATTTCCAGCGAGCAGATCATGTTTTATACTCCTTTCAAGTACAACCTAACAAAATGTACTGAAATTCTGCGATCTTACACGATGCAAACGACGATGTGATTATGAGGCACGTCGTAGTGGCGATCTCTGGAATTTATATGATCAGCTGGCCTGCTTGACCCGAACCTAAATTTAACTCTTTGTATACCAACACCTACAAATGTTGCCACGATGTAAAAAAAATGCTCAGAATCTCGTGCGTGTCGCTGAACTTTATAACACCACTTGCGATTTTCAAGGCACACGTACGTTTCAAAATATACCTAATAGATGTCACTAAGTCTCCTGCGAGTAGAAACGCCAAAGATAGATGGCGCCCTACTCTAGATACTGGATTTGGTGTCGGCCTAAACTTTCTTCCAACTTATAGCGAAGTATTTTTCATTGATTCTATTGCGAAGTTTTTGATACGAAGGAGCAATACATCAGGATCATTTTCACGTACACTTTTGTAAGAGGAAGTGATTAAAAGCATTTTTTTTGCCCCCAACATTGTGTGGGGTCTACATATGGTGCCTTCAAGAATATGGCGTTCCCGACCTTCAGGTGCAGCATTGTGAGGCTGCCTGTTTGGTCGCACCATATCGCGAAACGCCACGAGATGCGATGATTTCAGTGCACCACAATATCACCTGCTGACATGTGATATATATATATATATATATATATATATATATATATATATATAGACAGAGAGAGAGAGAGAGAGAGATGGCTGAGGGAATCATGCTGGCCCCGGTAGTAAAATGAAGAAAAAGAGTACGACGTGCGTTGAATAAGCACAGTATATTTGACTGACGTTCCGGCTGGTTGAGCAGCCTTTGTCAAAGTAACCTGTACATGCCTTTGAGCTTCCTTGTAAACGCGCAATACATCCGATAAAGTTGAGCGCAATATTAACAACAAGAAAACCAACATAAATATAGTGATACGACTGGCGATAGCGATACCACACACGTGGCGCACAGTGCAGAAACAAATCGTTCGTTTACTAAATATTACGATGTAAACCACTTTAAATCAACAACAAAAAAATTGTACAATAAAAGGAAGCATGGAGATAATAAGGCACCGCAAAATAGTACATTCAGGGTGCAGGTGAAGCGCACTGCTCAGTAGTCGTCATAGCGAGCACGATGAATGATCAGGGCTTTTATTGGCATGTGTATGGTGGAATACGGTGTCGTGTGCAGACTATGGACATTATGTGACACAGAATTGACGCATCCACGAAAAGAAAGGAATAATAGAGGGTTCTTGAAAGAAAGAAAGCATACACAAGGAGTCACGGCTAATGGCAAAGATGCTTAGTATATAGCATGCTGGTTAGTGTGCCTGTGCTTTAAAAAGATTAAATTATGGGGATTTGCATGCCAAAACCACTTTCTCATTATGAGAAAGATCACTTTTGATGTCCCTCGGCGGTGCTCGCGCTTTCATCTTCAACGCCTTGCACTGCGAAGGCCACGGCAGAGCAGGCCATGCACCCACAACGTTGCTCCCAGTGAGCGTCACCGTGGTGCACAGTTCGAATTTGTTTTTGAATGATCGCCGTAGACGCCACTGTTTCAGATTTTGCCACCCAGCTATATCCAGAAAGAGAGGTATAAATATATTGCGAGAAGTGTAATGCATCATAACTCTGGATCATATGCTTTGGCAGTGTCCTGTGTCTTTCGCAAACTGCGACAGGGAAAGAGACTGGTGTCGACGAGTCATTCACAGTGGAGTTCTTTTACATCACGTACAGGCCATGCAGAAGGCCCACGATACGGCGGTAAGGTTCAGCCTTACTGTCCAGACGTTGGAGCCACCTGCGTCAACCTAAAGGTTGGTCTTCAAGACCTGAACAAAGTTCATCACACTATACCATACCTAAGAAGCATCGAACGCTGTTGTCCTCAGCAAGCCGCAGTGAGCTCCGCGAGTGAGCTCATCGCGGCACCTCGTGGCCGCCGGGCTATCCACGCTACGTAGCAGACGGCAGCTACATGCAACAGCAGTGCGTGTGCGCAGCGTTTGCTTTGTGCACGACGCAGCGTTGCTCGAATGCGTGCTCGCGCTCATGTTTCCCAGTGTGGCAGTGTTGCGTGGAGCGGATAGGCTTTGCCCTGCGCCAGCTCGACTGATGGATAGTAGCCACACCCAACTTGCGCATTCTCAGGCGCTGGAAATAGCGGAGTACGAAGCGATCTCTCCCAAGGCGTATAAGCCGGGAGCGGCCAGTATTGAACCATCCGCTGGCAAGCGTAAGCGTGGAATGACGTTAAGTTTAGCGTGGTTCGAGGCCAGTTGAGCGTTCAAATCTAATCAAAATCAACCAGGTACAACGGCTGCGGCAACGATGAGCATTCTGGTCAAAGGTTAATTCCTACGCGGGCGGACGCGGCCGAGCATGAGCAGACGACGGCCGGCTTCTTCCGGAAGTAACTTTCATCAAAATTTCAAAGCCGGGTTTCCTCGCGGCTGCACGGCGTCCACGACGGAAGCGGCCACCAGATCACGGACTGCTATTCGGCCCCTCCCCGTGCCGGCAGCAATGCAGCTGCCCCTCCTTTGTCCGGCGGCGCCCGCACCATGAACGACTCCTGCTTTGTTTGGGACGGTTTCCAAAGGAGGGCTGTGTTTCGTTCACATACCTTGCAGTTGGTTCCCTTTGTCCTATGCGGGCCATAAAACTTCCTCGGCGCACCGTTCTGACCGACCGCCAGATCGGCCCGACGCCGCAGCGCGGTTCGAGGAAGCCCCAACCACCGAGAGCGGCGTTAGGACCACGGGGGCTGCCCGGGCCCTCTCTGTCTCGACATTGTTTCGTCCTTAGGGACTGTCTGGGGAATCTGGGGACGGAGGGGTGTTATTTAAGCAGCTTGCAGCTGCTCTATTGGTCTCTCTCCTGATAACGACGACAACATGTAAACATTGTATAAAGATTTCTACGCTGAGAAAGCTCTCCTCGTCCCTGACTCTGCGTGAAGTGGGGTCCAGACATCCTGCCGGCCACACATACCTCGGCACACGCAACAATGGATCTCCCATCACTGAAGCGGTGTATTGTGCGTCAAGCACAGCAGCCAAGCAGTACAACAGCCAAACATTCTCCCGTGACCTTTCAAATAAATAAGCAGTTGATTTGGTGACATATTCCTTTTAATGGAAGCCCAATTCCGAAAAAGCAACATCCTGGACAGATCGTGCTCAGTATAAGTATTGGCATGGAAACGTGCTGAAATGCTGGAAAATCTGAATGCAAATACAGTTAATAACTCTAAATAACTATATATTATGTGCGGCCCAAAATGCTCATTCGGACAGCCACTGCCCAGCTTCACACGAAAAAGCAGTAGTCAACGTGAAATTGACCGCCACTCTTCGCAGCCTGCACGCCAAAGCACATTGTGCTTTGCGTGCAGTTCTTCTGCCCCTACTGTTTTTTCCAGCCCGTTGAGATGAACAATGCCAATGTCAGAAGGCCCAAAATACCATATTGAGCAGCCAGCTACGAGCATGACGGGCCCTGTGATGAAATAACAGTCGTCGGGGCACGCTTGAAAGGCAGCTTTACCATCTGCACTTCAAAGCGCAGCCATGTCGTAGCCATTGTAGGTGAAACAGCAATAGTCAACGCGATATTGACCGCCCCTTTTAGCAGTTTGCATGCAAAAGCCCATTCATGTGGTCGCATTCTTTATTTAATTATGTGGCTCAGGCAAGTAATACGGATAAGAGAACAATTATCAAACATGATTAGCTTAGTGAGGTCCAAAATACTCATTCGGGTAGCTATTAATAGCAGTAGTCGAGGGCACGCTTGAAAGGCACCATTAGCAGTCTGCACGTCAAAGCGCAGTCACGCCGTCGCCACTGTTGGTGAAACGGCAGCAATCAACGCGAAAATGGCAGCCACTGTTGGTGGCTTGCATGCAAACACACATTCCTGTGGTGGCATTGTTTATATTGGTTACCTGGCCCAGGCAAGTAATGCAAATAAGAGAACAATCATCTAACATCCTTAGCTTAGTGAGGCCCAGAAAACTCATTTGAGTAGCAATAATAGCAGTAGTCGAGGGCACGCTTGAAAGGCACCATTTGCAGTCTGCACATCAAATCAGTCATGCTGCAGTCATTGTTGTATTCTTTTCTCTGACAGGGCAAGTAACACCAATGTAAGCACAATTATTCACCCTGAATAGCTCTGCTAGCATTGTTTGTCCTAAAAAATTCTGAGTGAAGTTGAATGTGTTTTATTGAGGCAATTATTTAATTCCCAAGCCATCGGCATAGCGATCGACGGTCAGCTTCAGACAACGACATTTGTGAAATACTAAATAGTGAAAGTTGCAAAAGCTCTCAGTGCTTTGCTGGGCTCCATTCAGTGAAAACTGTATTTGCAACGACGAAAGCGTCAGACAGAAAATTGCACCCAACTGCACAATGTTATTCGTGTTGAAAATTTTACAATCATATGTGATGGGCAGCGAAACCGTCTGTTTACTAAGACTGAATGCATGAAAAATTGAACAGCATAGCAAGGTGCTGTTTCGCAATATGCAGGCTTTCATGTACACTTCTGGCGAGCTGCCACAAGAACTGATGCATAAACATGAACAGAGGTATGAGGCAAAATTACTGTGCAACCGACATGACGCTTTTAAGAAGAAAATGTATCTCTAAACCTTTCTGTTGTCATAGGCGATGAAAATTTGTTTAGAGCAAGTTGGTTAATCACATTGCAGCAACAACACAAGAAGCAAGGACAGAAAACGCAGCGAGTGGGCAGATTGAGAAGACGAGGTAGACCAGTGAAAAAGGTTTTAATGAGATGGAAGAGGCCAGTCCTGCACTGTGCAGGTATTAGTGCTTTGAATGAGATTGGTGAATGAAAATGTGTAAAGACTTTGCTGAAAGAAAACTAGCAAAAACAAATGCTAACATAAAATAAAAGGACAGAAATAGGAGTAAGCGCAAACACGCATGGAAGCAGGCATGTATTCACACAGAAACGCGAAAACTAAGAATAACTCAAATACGAAGAAATGTGGGAAATAAAGAAATGACAAACGTAAGAAAACGTACACACATTTACAAGCAGACGCAGGTAGAGGTATTATAGGGGCGGGTTCCCAAGCTGCTGTGCCTACCTTGTCGCACGTTTTTTTTAACCTTTCTCTTAACACTGTCTTGGGAATTTTTAATTGCAACATATTACGAGAATCGAGCTATGAAAGCTATGTTGTGGGAAACCATATCGAGTGCTGGCAGCACAACTTATGCGTGACTGTGCCACAGCACGCATTCTACAGCTTGCGCGCGCGGTGGGCACTGGTGGAAAGCAATCAATCGACGGTGCCACACAACGCACGAGCACCGCCGTTAGGCGCTCGGCCATCTCACTGCTGACAACGGTCGTTCACGCTAAGTTGACGGCGACAAATCTTTGCGTTGGAGGCTTCTTTTGCAAATATTTTCTGTTGAGACGCTCGTAGGTTTGTTTCATGCGTGCACGCTTTTCTCATTTCTCCTGAGAATGGTTTTGCTCCATCGCTTCACCCCGTCCGGCTAGAAACGCAGCGACGCAGTACACGAACACACCCGCCGCTGACAGTAGGCACCAGACTTTGGCAAACTTTTCTCGTCGTAACTTCACTCGGGAGCGAAATAAAAAGACATGGAACGAACAGGCAGGATATGTGTTTGCAGCGATCGCCGTGGGATCCTGTTTTCAGGCAAAGCGTAGGGCAGCGTCAGCGATGCTCGTTGCAATGTTTCTTCGCCAGATCACTGCTTAGAATACACGCACGCAGCACAAATGCCGCATCGTAAGCTCGCAGTAATATTTCCGGCATGATAGACAATGACAAACAGTTTGGGAATCCACTGTGATGAGGCGTTGACGCGCACAGCTGACGCGACTTGGCCCAGTTCGAAGCCCGGGTGGCCATCTTCTCCGACGGCGGGTTCACCGGCCGTCCGGCTCATGACGTCGGTCCAGAATGCGCGCCCATTGGTGGATGCTCGTGTGCATCCGCCTCGGAGGAGTAAACGCCCCCTTTTTTCTAAAGTCGCATCCGACTATAGGTCAAAACGACAGAAGGCAGAAGACCTCGCGCCCAGCGTATTCTTGTTGCAATGCAGTATCGAGAAAATTGATTTCTTTCTTGGACAGCCTAGGGCACTGGATGCTGACGCAATCAACATTTGAGCGGTTGATATCAGAAGCCTGTAAAAATTCCTTGGTGCATTTATTAGGGTGTCTATGCATTGCTTGACTCTGCGACAACTTCTTTCTTTCCTTCTTTCTTTTTGACACAGGTGTGCATCTTTTCATGGTCTTGTTGGTACTGCCTTAATGCCCTGTATAATATGCTCAGCAAGATCATAAACACGCAGTTGTCAGACAGCGAAGTGGGTGTGTGTGTGGTTCTTCCCTTCTGTCCCGTCTTGAAGCGCTGCTCTTTCCGTGAAACTATCTTTAAACAATCTCGAGAAACGACGGTGAGAAAACATTTCACGCTTAAACCGTTCAATGCAGCTCGAAGATCTCGCGCTACATATGTCGAAGGGCCTCGCGATTTCTCAATGCAGTCATTTGCATAGCTCGTACCGCTTGTACTCTGTGAAAAGTGGATGCCTAAATGAAACAGGCATTCGTGGAACTTCGCGCCCTGTAGACAAGATGCGCGCTCTTTGCAATACTCGGCCAAGTTCGTGCGCTTTGTATGCCACTGACCTTTGCAGGACTTCGAGTGGGCATTCGCTGGAATTTCAATTAAGCACGCGAAACCCTTCTTGGATCGGCTCCGCCGGAGTAAACAGGTCGGACTGAGAACTGGCAATGACGTCCCGCTGTGGATTGAGGAGGTAGCCAGAAATTGCGTAGGAGCTGCGAGATTTGCGGCTCCGCCTAACATGCACACGCAGTGTGATATTTTTCAGGAATGGGGCAAGTGTATTAAATTAATTAAGGTTGGCAACTGTACCGTGATGTAAACTGAAAGTCCACGAATGTCGAACTAGAAAAGTTCATTAATAACTAAATACCCATAACAACTGAGCGGCTGCGCTACACGGAGTAAAGTTGATAAACCAACCTAACAGAAGAAATAGTGCTTACAGATCTAGTTATCGAATATCTATCTATCTATCTATCTATCTATCTATCTATCTATCTATCTATCTATCTATCTATCTATCTATCTATCTATCTATCTATCTATCTATCTATCTATCTGTCTGTCTATCTATCTATCTATCTATCTATCTATCTATCTATCTATCTATCTATCTATCTATCTATCTATCTATCTATCTATCTATCTATCTATCTATCTATCTATCTATCTGTCTATCTGTCTGTCTGTCTGTCTGTCTGTCTGTCTGTCTGTCTGTCTGTCTGTCTGTCTGTCTGTCTGTCTGTCCGTCCGTCCGTCTGTCTGTCTATTTTTCTATCTATCTGCCAGTCAAGTCAGGTAAGGTCAAATGAAGTCAGGTCAGGTCAGGTTAGCTCGGTCAGTCAGTCAGTCAGTCGGTCGGTCGGTCGGTCGGTCGGTCGGTCGGTCGGTCGGTCGGTCGGTCGGTCGGTCGGTCGGTCGGTCGGTCGGTCGGTCGGTCGGTCGGTCGGTCGGTCAGGTCAGGTCAGGTCAGGCCAGGTCAGGTCAGTCTGTCTGTCTGTCGGTCTGTCTGTCCGTTTCTCTGTCTCTTAGTTGTATAATTATTGGCTCTTTAAGATGGCGTTCGCCACTTACAGAGAAAAAAATTATCCAGACCCAACAAAAATGTGGAAGTTTATGTGAAGCGATGTTTTTTAGTGTAGTAATTAATGCAGTGCGCTGCAACTAAAAGCGATTCATGCAAATGATCTAGTACAGCATGCCACCTCGTGCACCACCATAAATATCACAACGTTTTTGTGCGCAGCTTTTGTTTATTCACTGCGCCGCTTACCACATATCTTAGGATGTAAGCACGAAATCAGGCGAATGCACATAGTCATACAACGGAATTACGACTGTAGAATTAGGACTGTGACAGCATGAAAATAGCGGGATCAACACTATGGTCTGATGCTACTATATGCAGAAGACGAAATACCGTTGCCATCATAACGATAGAATGAGGACGACAACTTGACGACAGTGAGATAACGATGCTTGGATGACGAGGATTGTATGAAGACGACGTAAGGACGTTCTCAAGAAAATTACGAAATTTTATAGCATTTTTACAATGTTTACATCACCGTACAAGGTCATCTCGGTATTCAAGGCAGAAGCTGCCCTTGTGACCCTGAATTTGAAAACTGCGTCGTAATCTCCAAACACCGAAAACACCTTACAAGTGAAATTATACAGGCTGACAAGATACAGCGGCTGGGTTACCTCTGGATCAGCATACCGTCTATTGCCTTCACCAAAAACGAAATCAAGTATCTGGCTGTGATGCAATAGCGGTTCATGCGTGACTTAATGCAAAAGTTGTTTTTCGTTACTTTTGGTCATGCATATACTTCTGGCGATTTCGCAAATAAAGATCAGTTGAAGTCAGCGCCTGTTTGTGTTCTTCCTTCAGTCCTAGTCGTTTGCGCTGTGCACACATGCCGATGCTAAATAACGCACTTGGCGCTAATTCAAAACAGTTTATTTCGAAGCTCGCGATCACTCTGTGTAGCAGATAAAGTCGTCACTGCGCATGCCCAGCAACAACATCGATCATTAGTGTGTCACGGAGACGAAGGTCTTCAAAGGTCTTGATGTTGTTGTTGAATGGTATTCGCAGTAATACCTCCGCTTGTGATAAATAGCGATCACGAGAATCAAAATAAGCCGTTGTAAGTCATCTGGAAGCGTATCTCACCTATTTATTCCTCCTCCTCCACGCGCTACGTCTTTCTTTGTATTTCGTTTTTGGGGTAGGTACAAATAACGGTTTGCACGCAGGAGTAGGCTCCGCCAAATAATGTGCGCGATATAGGGGGAGGCGAAGCGTGGGGGCCTCCAGCGTAGACGCCAAGTTTTCATGCCATGTCACGAGCACTCGCGGCTTCCAGATATGTGCCAAAAGCCCAAATGACATTTAACGTGCTTTCCAAGTTCCCGCTATACTGACCGCGCAGAGTAATTTCATTGTCGTGAGCGACAATTGTGACGTTTCCTTCAATGAACGTTAGATGAAGAAGAACAACTTCGGAGTATACGTATCTAATATTTTTGGATGCCATTCTGGCCGTGCTACCGTTGTGGCTGTTCATTATCTTTCACCCAAGGCTACTATCATTGAAATGATGAATATATGGTAATGCAGCCGCTCTTTGTCTCTTTTCTTCAGAAAAGAGATGGATGTCACCGCTGACAATCAGTCCTTGGGAAGAGGAACGTAATACATGGGTAACCGAACCGAAGGTTTCTTCCCAGTGGGCGAGGTGGCACATTGATAAACTCTGAAAGTTCACGGTGTTCGCGGTTATGGCTCCCTCTATAAATAAGAGGGCGAAATCATTGGCGAACAAGTAATTCAATTGCCACCGTGCCCTCCGTACACCCACCCTCTACGAAAGGGCAAAAGCTTCTTCCCGAGCAGTCGCAAAAAGGGTTTGAGGTCACTTCACCAAACACGCTCAATCTACTCCTTTGAAGTCAATAAATTTGATAGCGATGGGAGCCGAATGTCATCAACCCTTTTCTTCAAAGCATGTCTCCTGGTCTCGAAGCTTCTTTTTTTTTGCTTTCCTTACTCTCCGATGGCCTTCTTATAGACGAATGTTATTACGGCGGCTAGAACTCACTGGGCTTCAGCACATCTGAAAGAGTATATGCGATCAAAGGAAATTTAGACAGAGATAAAAAGAAAAGAAAGTGCAAATCTAAAGTGGGCCCTGAGGAAGCCAACTTGGAATTGCGTCGACGAAATCCAATTAGACCTTTCCTCGCCCGCTTCGCCTTTTGCGAGACCGTGTTCGATCACGCGTTCACGTAAATACATATAAGATGTCCGCAACTTCTCGCTGACTTTCTTATCTTCCAGAGCACCCCCCCCCCCCTCCCCATCCCCGTGTGGCGACAATGCTTGCCTTTTGAAGCTTGCATTCTTTTATGCTCATTCGTCTCCACTCGAGACGGTGCATCGATAAGTGGCTCTTCTTTCCATAATCAATGTGTGGTGATCAACGAAATAAACTTGTGAATTTCAGAACGAATCTTGCATCGCAGGCTTTAGATTGATTCTTTGTTGCTCTTCTAAATTTCCTTTGTTCAGGTATAGGCTTCTTTGAGGGACACTCTTACGCTTGAATGCTTGGTTCTGTGCTCCGCTTACGTCAATTGCACTGCCGCTGAATGTGCCCGTTGCTTAATTTTAGCACAAGTTTCATGGGATATATATATAGGGGATATATAGGGGGCGACAGAAAGTTAGGTGGGCAGATGAGATTAGGAAGTTTGGAGGGTCAACATGGCCACAATTAGTACATGACCGGGGTAGTTGGAGAAGTATGGGAGAGGCCTTTGCCCTGCAGTGGGCGTAATCAGGCTGATGATGATGATGATGATGATGATGATGATAGATAGATAGATAGATAGATAGATAGATAGATAGATAGATAGATAGATAGATAGATAGATAGATAGATAGATAGATAGATAGATAGATAGATAGATAGATAGATAGATAGATAGATAGGCAGGCAGGCAGGCAGGCAGGCGCAAAAAGGCTGAAGTAGGCGAAGGATGCTACATGGTAAAATAATTTGCTCCGTTATTTTGCGTAAGGGCGTGAGTTGCGGACCCAGGTACATTGTTATTGATATTTATGAATGTGATTTTCACAGGGTATGCCGCGTTACCATCATTACAAAGAAGCATATACTTACACAATTCGTAAAGAACTAAAGAAAGAGCACGTTATTCTGATGTGCGGTCAAACAAACTATGAAAGACGACGTTGTTTGCAGCAGGCTGATCAACCACTGCGCGAAGAATGTCGTAGCCCTCCATTCATAACGGTATTGCACAAGCGCCTCAATAGTTGCAACATTCTTCAACCTTCTTACATGATGAGGTTGAGAATTGCAAGCGATGCATAAATTTAGTGAAGTTGACAGCAGAATAAGATGAACGAAAGATTCGAAGGACAGCAGCGAACAATTGTCCTTACGACACGCGTGACCTAATATTCAAGAGAGTTAATAAATTCGATGCGTCTTGTGGAAACACTTGCAGAGATGAACAAGCTCCAATTGAATAAAATAAAAAAAACATAAAAAAAAGCCTTCACTCATTCACAAGACGTCCTTACACATTTCACCCAGAGACCAGCGTATAACTAGTGAGAAGCAAGGAAATTTTGACAAATAGTTTCTTGCTGCGACGTTTACTTATGTTCTGCGTCAAGGTGTGTGCGCTGGTGTTGAAGATCACTCTTATTTTCCCGTCACGCCTGTCGGGTGATTATTCATTCGAGGCTCAAAGTATCGTTTGCTTTACGAATTTGGCACCGCAGTACCCTTAACGCTGGTTCCCCGCTTTGAACGTGCATTGTAAATAATAAATTAAAATTTAGAGCGGCAGTTCGCTTGCTACAAAATGACGTAATACGACACTATGGCCGCAACACAGCCAGCGCGCTTTAAGAGAAAAAAAAATAAGCACCGTACTTATTCGATTCTAGCCCATCGTCGATTGTCACAGGCACATAATTTTCAGGGTAAAAGGGAGAGAGGAACTAAGAGAGAGCAAGGAGAGGAAATGCCGGGAGGTGAATTGACGAGCGTACAGTTTGCTGCCCTACACTAGAAAAAAAAAAGAACAATGAAATATTAGGCTAGTCGGCATAGCTGCCTTTTGTAACAATAACGCAGACAGACAACACACGTAGGTGAAGAAGAATCGAAGAAAGGCTGAATATTCCAGGCGCCCAGCAGCCATTGGACCAGCACGACAAGTACATAGTATCATTCAAATATAAATATTCAAAATATTAAGAAAGACGCGGTTTGATGGAAAATTGGGGAGTTTCAATCTTCCTTATATTCATCCTCTTATTGAACTACACATTCCAGTGCATCTACGCAGAAACGTAAAAGCCCTTAATTATACGTTGCGACCACGCACCGCCGACACGTAACACATTTTGCACCGAATTGTGGTAGAAGTGTCTGGTACCTTTCTTCGCCTTTTGCTTGTATGTGTCCCAGTGTCGAGCACTATACGTAGACTTCATTTAGCATCTCGTATGACACCGCTCTAGCTTTTCCGAACCTGTCAGGTTAATTATTTATTTTTTTTCCTATTTATAGTTGTCTTACATGAACAGGAGCAGCCATCGTGTTATGTTTGACTAAACTTATTTGTTTTACTTAAATTTCAATAAAGAAAAAAAAACGCGCATCTCAATTTTGGTGATTCTCCTCGGCAAAACAAGCGCGTGTTAGATTTGAGTGGATACGGTAGATGGACGTTACCGCGCTGTCTCTGTCTTTGGCAGCGGGCTGTTTGCCGTTTGTGTTTGCCGTTTTGTTTCACGTGGTCGCTGGGCTTGAGTTACTGCCGAGGCGGCTGTTTCGCGCGCTTCTACGCGTGGACGTTGCGAGGCTGGCGCTGTCTTTTGCCATGGTTGGCTGCGCAGCAACCTTCACGATATCGTTCTTCTCTCTCTCTCTCTCTAGCGTGCGTTCGGCTTCCTTACTGCTTTGCTTCCAAGATCGAGTTGCCCGGTCCCAAAGCGCACGTGCGACTCATTAATAACGCCGCCCGTCGACAGGAGTCGCCAGTGTGCCATACCCTGCTGCTCACGTTCAGCGTCGCATGCGAAAACGAGGTGTCGATGCGCACATCGCTGCTACGTCCTCAGAACGCAGTACGCTTCTTGCGCGGGTCAGGGTGTTTGGTTTCTCTCACCAAATAGTTTTTTTTTTTCAGTGGAATCTGGCTGGCTGATGAGTTTGAAGCGTTGTCTGTCTTCTTGTAAATTTCTATTTGTATTATTATTTTTTTTTGTGGAAGCTTTCTGGCTTTTTTTTTGTGGCCTTCTTCCTGAGCAATGCGCTGTATTAGTAACGCAGCGTCACTCGTGGAATTTACATGAGCTTTCTTTAGTCTTTTGTACGTCAGTACGTATATAAAAATCGGATTCCTACCTTACCTCTACAGGGTCTCTATTGAATTCCGACCAGCGCTTATTAAAATTAGTTTTGAAGAAAGGCTCAGCAATGTGGAATAAAATGAATGAGCGGCTACAGTGTACAAATATTTCTACCTCAAAAGCGTGTGCATGGAAGGGAGGGAAAAGTCAGGAAAGTTGGCAACAATGTAAAGGGTAATGGAAAGGCTAAATGAATAATCCGGAGCCACCAAAAAAGTGCGACAAGCAAAGATGATAATTTGCAAAGAATGCAACTAGGGCATGCCGTGTATAATGTGCCTAGTGTGCCTGCGTGTGTGCGTTATTCAGAAGGGGCCTATTTACGCTCTTTTTAATTATCTAGGATGAGTAATCAATTATCCCCAAAGTGAGTTCTTTTGGCAAAAAAGACAGTTCACGGAGATCTACTAATGCGGCAATAAAGAAACCGCTAAAGGAATATCTCAACAAAAAAAAAAATCATAAAGGCCTTGCATTTCGACGCCTGAACTGACTGCCTAAGGACAAGAACATAAGGGAAAAAATATGCGCAACAAGAAGAGGCCCGTGTGTGCTGCAACACAAGTCCGCATACGACTCAGCACATCCTAGTGGAACACCGGGTCATTGACCCTGCCAGAACTGCAGGGAACGTCCGCCTTCAAGAAGCGGTGGCATTCAAAACCGATGGAGCCATTAACCAGTCAGCAATCGAGATAGGCAAAAAACGTTTAGAGTATTGGCAGCAAAAAAGAAAGAAAACAAGGGAAGAGGTCTATGCAACCGCAGCGGTTACAGGACACAGGTACAATACTATACATTATAGAGATTGATGTTTTCTTGAAGACGGAAAAGATCAAATTACGCCAAGTTCTGCACGGCAATAGATGTACATAACATTGAATAGTTTAAGCAGGCTATGTTACCATTTGCCGCCGCTTCATTTCAAAGGGTATACCAATAGAAATCATCACTGTCTACGCTGTCTCTTTTATGTCGCATATTTTAAGAATGCCTGGATGGATAAAGTTTCTTTTAACGTGAACACGACAGGTGCTTGCACTAGATTTAAGAGACAGGGAAATGTCTGTCTGAAAAATCTTTCCGAACTTCTTTCCCTACGGTGACCAACATAAGCGGCAAAAACTACCATTAACTGAATATCTCTATCCTCGAAATTAGGACATTCGCGTGGCGTTATTTAGGGCGGTAGTTCAAAAGGGGAAAGCTTCGTATTATTTGTCGCGGCTGATAATTACACCATCGCACACCATAGAAACTGACATCTGGCACTGAGAGGACAATCTACCATGCCAAACTGGAGTCCGATTATGCAACAATAGTTTCCTTTCCAGCCCTCGCTAAGAAAAGTTGATTAAACAGTTCGTCTTGGCGCCTTTAAACTGCATTATGTTTGTTATATTCCCATCGTACTGTTCCGAAATCTAGCCTCGCCGCACTTCACTCATTTGTCATGGGGGCTGTGGGTGTGCCACCCCGTTTAGCATTTGCGTAAGTACTGCGGCACTCAAAGGCGTCAACCACATACCAGCGTAATTAGGAAGACTGAGAGATAAAATAAAAAGAAAGAAAAAAAACAATGAAGGGGCATGGCTGCAGGCCCTAGGTTTAAACTTCGTTCTCCGTTCACAATGCAGCCTTCCTCCTCCTCCTCTCTTGCTTCATTCGTTATATTGAGCCAAATAAACATACAGAGCTCTAAGCTTCAATACAAGGTGTTCCACCTAATGTTAGCCAAGCTGTTAAAGTAATGTTACAAATGAGCCTATGAGGCTTACTGTGTTGTCCCGTCCGTCCTCGTCTGACACCCAAGAATGTAATAATTGCATTGATAAATAGAATAGGATAGACAAAATTTTCAATTTTAGAAATATGACATCTCTTACAATGTGAAATGTGGTACTGCGTGCTAAAACATACCACGCTGTCGTTTCGAGCACAATATTTTAAGCCTAAGTATTCGACTGCAAGATCTCTGCAAGAGCGATTTGAAGGGCTCGAAAATGTTATATTGCATATTGTCGCAGTGTCAAGGAGGAGGTGTATAATTCACATAGCTCTCATTCAAAGATTATATGTGACCTGTTAGGGTGGAGACGTAGAAAGGCTTTGAAGCGTGCGCGTTAATTTGGGGGTCAGCAAGAATGGCTAGACTATATTTTTTGTTACCTGTTTGGAGGTGTTACATCAGGTACTTGCAAAGTCCGGCCGCGGTTTCGAGAGAAAAAAAGATATTAGGAATTATATATTTATGTTGATGGAAACCATGTTAATGTGACATCTACTGAAAGTTTGAAGTGTGTAGGTTGATTACAGCTCCTGTAAAAATTACTTGTGGATTCGTTCCAGAGCTTTACAAGCGTATTTCACGAACAACGTCGAAAGTATGAGTAAATTTATGTAAAAAAGGCAGATGAATGCAAGGTTGAACTTGAAAAGAAATGGGGTAAATAATTTCTGCGTGATGTGGGAAGAGTTTCAAAGGCATCTGTTAATGAAAGCCTGTGCGAGAAATTTAAAACGCAAATGTCCAAAAGCGTCGTATGGCCGCTAGCAGCTATGTTTCCGCATGCACATTGAGGTTATATTTGATGAAAATATGGCGCATTTAAACTATTGAGCGTGGCTGAAATTTAAGGTTTCTGATTTATTAATGAGCTGTGAAAATAAATACTAAATACTTCATTTGCGCCTATGTTTATGTTTACGATTCGCGCAGTAGGTTTGTGGGATCCCTTTGCTGAACTAAACCATATATATTGTGATTGGTGAAAATAGGGGAAAGTTATGGGTACACAATGAGTAGTGCGTGGGTCAGTTGCAGCCTTTGCACTAAATTACCCGCGCAAGCACTCCTGCATGGTACAAGTGTGCCTTAGGAAACTGCACTAAATTTAGCTCGTCGTACTGGGAGAACCACAAATACCAAGAAAATCAAGTTTGCGAGAATGTATGTGTGCTCATAAATGAAACCATTTGCAATAAACTCCTTCATTTGGTGCTCGAAAGTTTGATACGGCCGTTATTGTCTTTGCTTCCGCTGTCCAGAGAGAGCTCTATGTCATACTAAATTAACATCTAGTGAAAATAGGTGGCACGTTAAGTGTAATATGTGGAGAAGTTTATTTTTCTTGCTTAATTGTGAGCTTTGCAAATAATTCGCTATTCGTTATAATTCGTTATTCGTTATTGTGTGAGGGTTTTATACGAGCTGGCCGCGGTGTCCTCATTGCAGTAAACAAGCAAAAGTGTTTCTATTTCCCCATAATAGAGGCCAGACTATAGACGGCGAGTAGGCAAAGTTCTAATTCTGTTAATTACGGCCAAGTCTCTTAGACAAGCGTTCCAGAGCGTTATCAGTGTATCTTAACAACAGCATATCATTCTGCTAGCTCTACTTGAAGATGTACGGTAGCCAACGAAATAAAATTTGTTGAAAAGTGGAATGTGAAATGAGAGTCTGTTAAACTTTGTTGGTGTGTCGTTCAATTCTTTTGGCATCCCATTGCCAGCACAGGGTAGCAAGCCGGAATTTACACTGTGTAGCCGCTCTGCCTTTCTTGCGGCACGAGCATCGAGTGCCACCCTTGCTTCTTGCGCAGCACTTCCGGTTCAGCTCCTGATACGACCAGGGATGAAATTCAAAATAAATCAGAAAAAACAATAAAAAAACAATACTGCAGTACAAAATTGGTGGGTTTAATTATATATATGATATCAGGCTATCAGTTTAGTTACAAGTTGAGTTACTGAAGTGCCTGGAATAATTAGAATTAATTATATATCACTGAGACGATCGGGTGTGAAATTCAACATAAATCAGAAAAGAATTGAAGAAAGACAACAGTACAAAATTAATGGGTTTGATTGTGAATGGGATATCAGAGCATAATTTTAGTTGCATCTTGAGTTATTGCTGTCTCTGGAATAATTAGGAATAATTAGAAATCACTAGGTACCGCACACCAAAGCACGGAATCTCCGACTTTAGACACCCGCGACTTTACCACGACTTTGGCGAAATTCCCGGAAACACGCAAGTAGAAAGCAGTAGTAATGACGTCACTACTGACGTCACACACAAGAAGGTGGCATGATATTTAAGCGGCTAATTAATGGAAAGCAGTTGCCACTGAGCTCGGTTCGTGGGTTGCGTTCGCCTAAATTTGACCTAAAGAAGACCAACACCGAGATGGGAGTGCCACTAAGAGGCAGCTAAATCAAGGATTAGGGTCGCCTACCATTTTTTGAGAAAGCAGCTGCATGTGCCCCTTGCTTTTTTCTTTCTCCAAACATTCATTGGGCTTGCATAAGCTGTAGCTTGCACCTAAACCGAGTCAGTGGGTTTAACCACAGGAAAGCATCGCACGGGCTTAGTAGGACGCTGCAGGAGTTTTCGTAGGACGCTGCAGGAATCGATTTTGACCAGCTGGGGCCGCGTATCTAAATACCCGCGCTTTCGCGATCCATCCCCCATAAGAATGCAAATGCTGGAACCAAATTCGAACCCACCACCATTTTCTTAGTTACGTATAACCGTAGCATTTTAACAACCATGGCGGGTAATATCTGGCATCGAAGTTTGAAGGTACAAATTTATTGCATATATCTTCGAACATTACTTGTACACTCGACACCTTCTGCAATCTAGGAAAATCGTTCCAAGGATCGCCAACGATTTCACCAGCATTTAAAAAAAAAAAAAAAAAAACTGGCAAGTAGGTCATGTCAGGGTTAATGTTGTCAAATATCGATCGAAATACAACTACGGACAAGAATGAATATTAATTACACCAAGGTCTCATATATTACAAGGGGTACTATATATCATATATAATGCAAGGACTACTAATATTACTACAATGGGGCACATGTGTTATACATGTTTTAGGCAATAAAGCAGACACATAAATTTACGAATTAATTTCTTTTTATATTTTTCTCAAATGTATTTCTGCGATCTCTCGCTGCTTCGTGGACGTAATAATTGCCGTCAGCGTATTCGGCCCGATTCTTTAGCTCGCGCCAGGCAAGGCTTGTCGTACGCATTCTCGATGCTCAATAATTTCCTTCGTTAATTCTTTTTTTTTTTTGGCACGCACGCGCGTTTTCGTATCGACTCGCTGACGTCATTCATAAGCTACCGCTAATGGCTTCCGGCCTTTCGGAAGCATACAAAAGACAGGCTGACGCAAGCGAATCAATCGAAGGAATTACGAAGGATTAAAGCGCGAGGAAACGAATGGAGCGGATAATATGGCGTTCGTTACGAGCACGTGCAGAGGTGGGCCCGTAACATTTTCTGGGTCCCTACTCTGAGTTATAGTAGAGTAGTTTCGTAACTGGCGTAAGGACATCGCGGAACCGATGCCAGCACGTACAGGAAGCGGAGGGAAGACGCGGCGGCAATATTTGGAAACAGGAAAGTGCTTATGAAAATATGGTATGAGAGACTTACGAAAGTTCGCCCCCGGATGTTCCTTTCAAAGCTTTCATCGGCCGGTGGACTCCTCTTGTTCTGCTCCGTTTCTGGGAACCGTGCGGGGGGTGTGAATGTAGACGCAGATCCCTGTGAGGCAACGCGCAAATATACGCATTGAGGAGTAGCGGCTATGAATCGGGCAAATCAAACTAAGTAAATAGTTGTTTGGCAGCGTTTTATTTGTTTGATTTTATTTCTGTTGCCTTCTACTGTATTTAACTCTGCGAGAACAGAACTAGCAGGCGTCACTTAAGGGCGTCAAAATTTCCTAATCATGTAATATTAAGGAAGAGAAAATGTAAATGAAAACAAACAAAAGTTAAAAAGAAGTAGGTTAGAAGGGAAAGAATGAAATTGTAATGCATATATTACCTAAACTTTGAGAAAAGATGAAAAAAAAAACTTTAAACGAAGACCTCCAGAAACGAAATTTCAAGGTCGAAAGTGTATGGATAACTTGTATTGAAACTAAAGGAAAGTCCGTAACGGCAGATCAAGACTTCGCGTCGCTGTGGTCAAGAGTCGAGAGTTCCTAAGATGTCAACTCAATAACCCTCATATCTAATCCAAAAGATGAATCGGTGTTTGTAAAAAGTCTTTATTTTCGCAAGGAACTGAAAACGTCGTCAAAAATTATTAAAAAAGAAACGATTCTGTGGTCTAGTCTTGCATACTAAATGAGCCACCAGAAAGACGCCCAATAAGCGCAGATACAGTGCTAACTCACAACAGTTGTGTCTCTTTGATGTGTGCGTTTTTATCACTGCCCCAGCTGCTGCACGATGAACGACTCACTAGTCGATGTTTCCAAGTTAGGCGTTATTTCGCGAGCCAAGGCGAAGAAGGAGGCAAAGCAAGAGTGCGTTGGCGGCACAATTATGGGACTGCAGTATAAGACAATGGAAGACATTGAAGTGAATACGCGCTGCGCTCGATATACCTGCCTCGTTACTACCTCCGCCCACTGACTTATTTAAGTTACAGTTTATAGAATGTCCGTGTTCCAATACATCCTGTGTCGTAGTTCAGTTTTATGAAGGAAGCTTACTGCGTCCTACCCACGCCACTCCTCTGCAAACTCTCCTTACGGCTCCAAACATGGCGCTTCCAAGTGCGGAGAAATTCCACTCACATTGCAAAGAAAGGAGGCGGAGGCCTGTAGGATTCCTACGAATTCGAAACGGAAGCGCGTCAGCTTTGTGCGATGGAACTCTACGTATGCGCTTAAGAATGTTAAGGAAAAATTACACCTACCCATGCTGTGACGTAAACGGGTGGCGAAAAGTTCCAAAGACACTGCTTGCGCCGCCACGCGAGCCGCTTTGTCGTGCATTTCACATTCACGACGCCCGATAAGAAGGGCAGTGACCTGCAGACTCAAAGCCACGTAGGCGCAGGTTTCATTCCGCCCACCAGCAGGCATTCCATTGATGCGAGTTGTTCACAACGAAGCTTCGGTCTGCGGATATTCCCGGACTCTTCCAGCCACGGGCACTGCTATAGTGTCTTCCAAAGTGCAGACAAGGGGGTGGCGTGCGTACGGGAGCAGATGCGCGCATTGGGTCACAAGCACGAGAATGAAGCGGCCGAATAAAACACATTCTTGCCGCTCTCTTTCGCGACGTGCTTCTGTCTGAGCACACCATCCCTCGTTCTTATTTCCTCGGCAAGCATCAAACACTGCATTCGTCCTCGTGACATTACTGTGGTAACGCCTTACACTGAACTCTTGTTTGCAATGTTTGCAGTGTATGCATTGTAAGCGTTGAATGTAAGCGCTGTATTGTAAGTGTTGCATTGTATAAATATTGTATGGCATTAAGAGGGAGATTTGTGGGGTGTGTAAACGTTAACACTGTACGAGATTACGCTTCGCATACGGTCAAAGATAATTGTGCGTGGGCATTAGGCTTCATAGTGTCTAAGCGCGCGCTTCACGAATTTTATCCTTCACGCAGACTCTGACGTATCTGTTGGATCTGCATACCTTTTGTCCGTTTTACGAGGCTGATTCTAAATTCTTGGGAATTGACCGACAGACATGTTCAGTGCATTTCTAGCTTATAAATGACGTTCGCAGTTAAATGTCTGATGAGGGCTGCTTAGAAACAAAGTATCAGAAAAATATACGTGCAAATATACAAGGAGTAAAATGAAGTTATCTAACTCAAGGTTAAGCTTGCAAATGTAGCGTTCCCTCAAATATTTTGCCACTTTCTCAGACCCCTATGCTCCTCAAGGACATAATCGCTTTTCAAATGGGTTTTTATTACCGGCTGGTATGTTACGAATATTAAAAGCCAATTTTTTCAAAATAATTTGGTTCGCTACTGAACACAGTACCTTTGTGTCTGCGGATGAAGTAACCATTTCATAATGTTCTTTGTCGCGCAAAGAGTGCTTTTCGTGGTCACAAACACAAATACTAAGCGACGGCATTACATGGCAGGCTAGAACGATGATGCTACATCGTAGATGTTCAAGTCAACTTCGGTTTTTGAAGTGCACTTCACAAGCGTTTTTCTTGATCTGTGACATCACAAGGAGGTAGGTGCAATCGGCGCCAGTTTTCACGAAAGCTCAAGCGAAGAATACGAGCGAAATATTGCTACAGGGTTACGAATGCATCTGAATTTCTTCCTACGATGAACATTTTCCGTAATGGCTTCCGAGTCAGATTGCCCCCCCCCCCCCCCAAAATAAAAAAAATATTGACGCCTATGGGCATTATGTTGTAGAATGGTTTGCATGAGAATATGGTGGAGGGAGGAAAGATATAAAGAAAAAGTAAAGCAGGGAGGTTTTCTCGTGGGTTAACTGGTTAAGCAAATTAACTAGGCTGCGTCTGGTTAGCCTCGCTTGTTCTCTTTCAGCCTACACTGTTTGAGAGAGAAGCGATAAGGAATGAAAGAGGAAAGAGAAGAGGAACGCAATATAAAAGTGACACGAGCACTGACACATCGTCTACCTAGCAATTATAGCCAGTCGTGCAGCCCCTTCGTATTTAAAAAGTGCGGCAGTGCTCTAATGACTTTCTATGCAGATGACGGTTGAGTGCGTGGTCCCAATGTATTTTATTCTGCGAACACTCTACCATCCGTTCGACTTAATGCAGCACGCAACGTCCATCGTTCTTCATCCAGGCGAGGACAATTGATCCGGATATGTATTGCTGTGGGAATCAGAAAAGTCGGACGATGCAGGGTCCATATTCCCGGTACAATAACCGCGGGCTTTCATAAAAGCGACATCCTGCCAGAAGCAACACCGTAGCGCTGCGTAGCATCGAGCTAGAGTACGTGGCAGTGGAATGCGCAGTGAATTTAGCGTACTCACTTTTTTTTTCCATTTAAGAGTGCTTCTGAATGTTCTCGAGAAAAGTGACTTCTGACATTGCTACGGATAAATCATGAAAGGACATTGACAATTTTAACATTTCTGAACATCTGAATATGCAAATATATTCCAAGAATAAATCAAACAGCTAAAGATTCCAGCAGAAACAATGTGTGTTGAACGTCTCACGTAAAGTCAGAGCATTTCACACAAGTGACACACGTATACATTAACTAAAGCACCGTCCTTCAGGCGTTTGCTTTACGACTGGCTGGCGTTTAGGACTCGTTGGATTTTGTTGCAGCCGGTGTCCTCTGGCTTTTCCCGTTTTGGCGGCGTAGAGAAGACGGTCTGCTGCGGCATGCACTCGCTTTCTTTCTGCTATATCTTCTGCTGGCCGGAAGGGTCTCTTCCTGGGACCCGGCTTACCTAGTGCGACGTTTAGCGCCGCCCCATGCGATTTGCGTAATATTCAGGCTAGGCGCGCGCTACGGGGCCATCATGTGCACCGCTGTGTGACTCATAGCGAGCATTGGGAAGACGAGGCCTACTTAGTTTTCGCATGGAGGCCAGGGAGCCTTATATCCACGTCGGTACGTGTACACAAGGTTGCTATATATATATATATATATATATATATATATATATATATATATATATATATATATATATATATATACATACCTACATACATAGCTCGCCCTGCAACGTCAGGCGGGCCGTACTGGGAGTGAACGTGACAGCTGTAGTTACATTCGCAGCAGCTTGAATGGGCCTAACGGAGCTAGCTGTCGGTGAAGGAATGCGTTGCATTCCACAGGCGCCGGCGTTCCAAGCGCTTTGCCGACGCAATTTTTTATGTCGATTCTAGACAGCAGTCCTCGACTTGGGGCGCCGTGGCAGATCACACCATTTTTGACGCACGCGGGAGGGCGCACCTCTTCTTTTTCTTTATTGAGTGGCCCTGGTGTAGATATATGCTCCCTTACTAAAAATCGCTATGAAAAATTGAGCAGCTATGCACATCACGCAGTGCAGGAGAACACCCGCTATAGCAAGAACTCAAATAAAAAATATTATTCGCATCTATACGAAAATGTAACTAAGTCATCGAAGCTAGTCATAGGACTGAAACTTGGGCCAGTTGATTGAAGTGCATATTAGAAATACAGATCAAAGATAGTGAACCTGTGTAAGTCATTCCTCACATTCACTGGGTGTGCTACGGGTCTCATTTGCCGCTCCCCCAGGATCTAAGCCAGACTTGGCTCCGGTGCAGTTCTCTGTTCCCAGCTGTTTTAGGCGCTGCACTCCATCCGAGCTCACCGCTTCTTACCGTTCATCATCTGTTCAGTTCCTCTAGGTCCTGTGCAGTACGATTAATATGTCCTTTATTGAGAGACGGTTACTGCCCTGTAAATATAGCCGGCTTTCTTTTTCTCCCCAATCTTCGACAGTCTCTGTCTATACGAGCCCAACCTCCGCTGTAACCGACGTATGCTCCCGCATTTGGCTCCGGCTTTACCGATACCGGCTGCCATACGGCGTCTTCGGGATTCCGACATAAGCTGCGTTTCTAGCCCTGCTTTGATTGACATTTGGTACCGAACATACTTTCACACGCCTATGGTATTCGACGCCACACGGAAACCATTTCGGATCTCCTCTTAACATCTTCTTCCGCAGAACATCACTGAGCTTTCGCCTTTGAGCACGCAATACAAGGCATACTTGAACTTGTGCAGAGTAACTAGTTGGGCTTGTTGGTTGAATATGGTAGAAGGCTACAAGCGCGGGAACCGACGGAGACAAAGGAGGCACACTCAAAGTGTTTTAGTGCATTCTCTTAAATTTGTCACGGAGCCGAACTAACCAGTGCAGGGACACGCCAGGGCTGTCTGTTAATTTCACAAACGTTTTGGAATGCAGCTTGCATTATTTAGATAACTTGTAACATTGGGCATTGCGGCTGGGTGCCATCTGACAAGTTATTGAATGATACTTCGACATTTTTTTTTTTAACGCGTGGCATTCATCTATTTTCATTTCCCTATTCTATGTGGCAGAATCGAGAAGATGCTGCGTTGTTCACAGGATATCGTTCATAGCATACCAGTTGAACAGACACCGTCCTGAGTCATCTATATCTGGGGCGTATCAGCAACCATGCATATTGCATTACTGCGAGAATTTTTTTAGTAGCACCGGTAGAGCTATCAGCACCAATCGCACCCTTCCTTTATGTCTTTTGTCATGTCTCCGTCCTTTCTGCTTCTTCTCCAGACTGCTCACCAATGTACAGGTGTCAGTCGAGCGCTACACAGTTATGGTGCGGTCAGCAGGCCTTCGTTCACAGTTAGCTGTATATGACTAGGGTACTATATGATTTTTGTGCCCGCAAACAAAAACTATCATCGTCAATCGCTCATACCCCGCAAGCACTCCTCCCCACGTAAGCAAGCCAAAAATGCATCGGCTCATAGCACTGTAAGGCCGAGGCTACAAGCTCTCAGCAAAGTGAAGCGAACAGTGCTTACATTCTTTCTAATCACTCGTACAACATATAGAAGAGCTTGTCGAAAACTATCATCATGAATGGCTCATTTTCCCGTAAGCAATGGCTCATTATTATTATTATTCATTATTCCGTAATTATTCCCGTAATTATTCCCTCATTATTCCCGTAAGCAATTGCTGAATGGCCCCTGTAACCAATGGCTCGTACCCACGTAAGCAAGTAAAAAAATGTTGAGTGCAAAATATAAACACTTATAAACCAATTATTTGATCGCTTCAGACAAACCCTCTTTGCTTCACATCGCTTCAAACACGTTCGTTTACATTCGTCGTTTTTATTGCGGTAGCAATTGTACTGTCACTTCAGTACCAGTGATTGCGTCGGCCTCACCTTCTTGCCGCGAGATAACGGTATACCTCAATAATTTATTTTTTTTTTGCCTACTCCCACTGCGGTCGCGATCTTTCGTGGAGATGCAGGATTGCTGAGAATATCGCTAGGTGCTCCAACTTCGATAGCGCAAAATTTTGACCAACACCTCAGCAACCGAGATCACATTTCTGCGCTGCGTAATTAAACAATAATGAGATAAAGCTTGTGTATATAACGCCAGTGTCGGCTCGCACGTACCTTTAATGTGCATACAAATTTCATGAACCCAAGGTCACGCACAAACATAAACATAGCGTTTGAGTACACGTTGTGAAGAATGAGAATAGCTATAATTTTGTGCATTACTCTGTTGTGTAGAATTTAGTTAACAGCTATGCGAAAAAATTCGTTTCCCGTAGGTTTGAATGTGCGCGTTCATTCTCCATCTTTTGTTCACTACTACTTCCTTTTGCAGGTGTGGAATAAAAATGAAATTTTCGTCTCATTCTAGCTCTTTACATATTCCATTTCTTCCAGCACCCTTTCACTCGTTCTGGCCTAAATAAGAATGCTCGCTCATGTCAACATGCACTGCGAAAATCCGCTGGGGTAAATGCGAGGCTCTTCAGGGCTGAACGTCGAACGGCACCAAAGAAATAGGACGGCTGGCATCGTCGTCTGGCAATGACAGGTTCCCTGGCCCCTTAGCGGCCTATTAGGGAAGACACGAGAGGGGCGTCTACTACTGACGTCTTGTGGACGTCTATGCTTCTACTTCTTTTAGCCCTGCTTGTTCCCTTCTGTTTGCGCTCTTCTCCCCGTCGGCTTAGCCAAAGGAGCGGTTACCGCACCCAAGCCGCTCTCGTCGAGGAGCTGTTCTTTATGCTGTTACTTAGGAGAAGGTCCCGGAACGAAAAGTAATATGACGTAAATAAGGGAAAGATTGAAAGAGAATGCGTCGTACTTCGTAGCGTCGAGCATTGCGGAATCCATTACTCTTGATGCTGTTGTGTTCCGTGCAGCTCATTGAAAAATATACGTTGGATAGTTTACAGGAAGGAAACATGGTTTTCTGTAATTTGCGGGCTTCACATGGCTTTTACAACTCACCCACTGTATGTACAGTGAGCCGCAATACCTTCCAGTGCATGTAACTTATCAAAAAGTTCAATTCACGCCAAGCCTTGGTGAGTAGTCTTGAAATTAAATATTTCCATTTGTAGCAGTCTTGGTGAGCTAGAAATAGATTCCTAAAATTTCAAGCGCCATGTATCAACAGACCAGAAATTTTTTATGTGGAATTTGCGTCCTGTAAGCTTTCGTGACTTGTTATATATGTCCAAAGATCAAGCAACATTGATTAGTAAGAACATTGGAGGTTTCAGAAAGAGAATATTTACGGGTGCATGAATATTCGCTATTTCGCATATGAATGGAATGCAAATCGGGTAAAAAGGTACCTTTTCATTTTATTTACGTACTCTATACGGGAAATCTCTGTGCGAAGTTATCGAATATTCGTTTATGTTCGAATGCAATAGGTAACGACCCCTATCAGTTGTGGAGGAGGATGACTGATACAAATGGGGTCTGTTCAAATCATTTTGTTTCAGGGCAGTGTCGAAGGCTGCAGTGCGCCACCAGATGCAGTAGCTTCAAGTCATTCAATAAGAATGCCTCGCATTTAAGCACCCTATATGAATTGCCTAGCTCAATCTAGTCTCAAGTATCTTTATATGGATTTAATACTGTTCGCATCTTACTAAACTGACATGGGAGGCTGTGATGTAGGACTTCGCTTCTACGTTATGAACACAATACTCTACGTAATGTAGAAACGAGCTGCTCTCTGGTTTCATTGCTGTCATTGTAACAGACATGACACTGCCTTATAGCGTACCACTCTCTTCAGGAGCGGAATTCCTCGCTAATCAAGAAGTGCAGAAAACTTTTCAATTGATTTTATTTTTTTAAATTTAAGACCGAGAGAAGAAGAGCGCTGCAATTATGTCGCGCAAGTGGGTATATCATGTGGTATTTCTTTTGTATTTCGTGGGCATCCCCAGTAAGCTGAAAAACACTACTACTTAATAAATAGAATGCTAGAAACTGCCTAGTCGGACGTTTAGCAAAGAGATCTACAATATTCTAATTAGAATTTTCTTCCTAACTTCGTTGTTTCAAAAGCTGCCTAATTAATATTGATTAATTATCTAATTAAGCAAAATAAAAAAAAATAGCGTGACACACTACATACAAAAGTGAGCAAGATGCATTTGGTCGCGTCGCCTTAGAGTGCGTCGGCGTATTTTTAAGCTCTCCCCAAACTGAGCTGAAAAGCCCTGCAAATATATACTTTGCCATCAGAAATAAGAAAAATATTTCGAACGTGGGCTTAAAACGCGATAAGCGTTGATTTCATTATATAATCTAACGCAAGGCATTCACTTGCATTGATTTCACTATGAAACATAGCCTTCAATTTTAGGGAAGTTGACTATTTTGATTAGAGACCACTAGTTTCTTTGGATCGCAGGCTTACAGCGATCATGTCACATGTGAACCCATCCATACCTCTCAGAGTTTCCTGCTAAAAAATTCTAGAGGTAACTTTGGCGCAAGTGCATATTCCAGCAGCAAGCATGGTGGTTCAGCAAACTTAGGAAAGATAGTCAAAACATCTATTTGCCCCAACTTCGTCCTTCTGGCTTCAAACGGCGTTGTTAGTTACTTCGCACACTGATTATTTTCAACAAAGTATTACGCTCTAAATGCAAGAATTCGCAATGATAGCACGTTCATGTGGCGACTATTAGCTTTGGTATATTTAAAAAACTATGAATTATTGCTAATTTACAAATATAAAGCTCAATAAATAATGTCCCGAGGAGGTTTGAAGGTGGAAGCTCGAAGATTAGACGAATTCGTGAATTACCCATTATTTCTATGGTAGCTCATTGATCGTAGCCGCCAGAGCTCTCGGTTTTTAATTTCCTAAATTAAATATGCTTCCCGCGACTGCCACGTGTAGACAAGCGACCAGATAGAGCAAGAGGCCAAGCTGAAGCAGCAGGTGCCTGCTTGGCAATTGAGGAGAACCCCGACAGATCTTCGAGGAAGCACTGGCCAGGGTTCATGTGTTGCAAAAAATAATTTCCTGGAATGCGTGTTTCTATACACGGACCAGAGCCCGTGTTCACAAAACGTTCTCACGCTAGAATTGCTCGTAAGAAAAACTTCTAGCCGTTCCTAATGCTAGCGAAGGCGACTTTCCAACGGGAAATGGAAGTTACGAAACAGAAATTTTGTGACTTCGTGCCCAGTTTTTTTATTTCAATACGCTGGAGAGGGATGTGTTATGACGTCACGATACTGGGTCGCCGCTTTCCTGCCGCAGGTGCTCTCAAAGACAACGCTCCAGCGACGGATCCCTCTGGATTACAAGAACAGATCTCGAAGGCCCTTATTTTTCCGACTGCATGCGCCGGAAACACGGTATAGACGCTACGTATTAGACAACCTTTAGTGGCGGTTGCCACTCGAATGCGCAGCCAGAAGAAACTGGCGCACAACGATTATTAATTTCATTCATGAGCAACGTCATCAGTGCTCGCCTTATTCCTACACGAAGCCAGTTGATTTTGCTTCGTACCACGAAGACACGACAATGTCAAGGACTCTAGGAGCAGTTTGTAGAGACCAACTTTAGTACTGAATTGAGACGTCGGATAAGCGTTCCCTAACATTCGTACTTGCGAAGTGCCATCGTTTAACGCCCAAGAAGCGTGTGGTGACGTTTTATAGAACATCTAAAAGATGTGTCAGTGTTGCGATTCAGTTCAAGTTAGAGACCCTTTTAAGGAGGTTGGGGCCGTTGCAGTAAGCTTAACGGTGGGATGAAGATAGAGAGAGAGAGAAGGGAAGAAGGAAAGGCAGAGGGGTTAACCAGATTGAGTCCAGTTTGCTACCCTACACGGGAGGAGGGGAATCGGGAGTGAGAGAGAGAAAGAGAAGGGAAGAAGGGACGGCAGGGAGGTTAACCAGACTGAGTCCAGCTTGCTAGGCTACAGGTGGGGAAGGAAACGGGGACTGAAAGACGGAGAGACAGAGAGAAAACAGGAGTCTATACCGCGCTTTCACATGCACTAATTTAGGTGCAGGGTGTCTATAGTCGAGCACTCAAATCTGTTGCTTTCAGGTAGTGAAGAAGCGCTCGAACTGGTTTCTCGGCTAATGAACTGTGAGGGATGCGCAGATGCCGTCGCTTAACTTTCGCTAACGGAATTTCCCTCCTCTACGCCGTGCCAGAGCCATTGTCGCGAAACCACATTCCCCAAAATAGAGAAAGAAAGCTTGCACTCTGACTTTTTTCTTCCATATTAGTTGAGTCAGAGTTACAGCTTCCGTTACGATGCACGCATTTAATGGCACAAGTCGCGGTTCCACCTGAATGAAAGTGCGCAACACTCCCACTTCATCAACATTTTTGTTTTACTCTCCTAGTGTTACGCTGTTCTTTTCTTCAATATTCTCTCGCCAACTCATTTCGACCCACACCAGCATTTTCTTCGCCGTCCTGGCAGGCCAGAGATAAAAGTGTACAAAGCGGCCGAGATTAGGGAGCAGTCATTTTCCCGGGATGTCCGCAGGGACACTGCTCCCTCTCATTAACTCGACCATTTGTACTAGGCCCCCGGACACGCGCTAGTTTGGCAATAAAATGGCCCACTCTCCAAGAACTTTTTTCTTATGGTTTACT
Organism: Dermacentor andersoni; assembly: GCF_023375885.2. Classification (NCBI taxonomy): domain Eukaryota; kingdom Metazoa; phylum Arthropoda; class Arachnida; order Ixodida; family Ixodidae; genus Dermacentor; species Dermacentor andersoni. The sequence continues at coordinate 104,479,013 of NC_092823.1, forward strand.
ACCTTCAGCACATACCCGTATGTCGTTACTAGCACTTGCCATGGTGCATCCAGTAATAACGGAATAATAATGGAACCTCTGTACTTATCGCTAGGCTTTTGCAAGTTTTTTTTTTGTGTTTGTGTGTGTTCGTGATTCTAGGGTATAAGTGGAACTGCTACTAAACAGTTTCACAAAAAAGCACAGAGAAAAAAAAGGAAAAAAGAACAGACGTTAGCGCATATTAGTTGGGCTGGACGCTTACCTGAATTTTACCCTTGCGCTAGAAGTCTCTGTTCATCACTTATCGGAACCAGAGGAAGTCGAAATAGCCTGCAAAAAAAAAAAACGGCCGTTATAAGTTAGTTTTGATCAGCTCGCTCAAGCGAAAGAGATGCAAAGATGCAAGAATAAAATATCACGTGATTTGTCAATTTGTGTCGAAGATAATGGCAGCCGGAGCAACATCTATAGAATGAAGGAATGTTAACGGCGGAAGCAAAGTGTTTGAAAATTATAGGCACTATACCTAACCGGTCACCGCCTGCCATCGTGGCCATAGGAGGAGTGCTTTGTAAGGTCAAGTACTCATTGATAATACAAGTGTTCATTGCGTTGTAATGAACACTTGTCACTTGACATTGTAACGTGAACACTTGACATTGTAATGTCAAGTACCCATGGTCAAGTGAACATTGCGCTGTCCGGCTGAGCACAAGCTCGCAAGGTCGTCGGTTATATCTCCAGTGGTTGCGAACCGCAAAAAAAAAATGCTCTTGTGTCGTGCTTTGCTTAAGGTTAAAGAACTCAAGGCTATCGAAATTATTTCGCAGTGCTCCTCTACTGGGTGTCTCGTAACTCACTGTACAGTTACTGGATTATAAACTTCCTATTAGTCCTTTTTTTGTGAGAGCGCCTTGGCAAAGAGCTTCACGTGATAACTGTGACACGGGATCGAATGAAGGAGTCCTTCAACCCTGCCGTCGACTTTCAATTGATTACACCGCGAATGTTTCTTTGCCCATATCCGTTAAGGTAATGGACGTCAGGACAAGACAACCTCTTGTATGCACGATAAATTTAAATGGTGGCAAGGAAGGACGGATCACTTTATTGTAATACAGCAATAACTATCGGGAACGTGTCCCTGCTCAAGAACTTTCCTATGCGAGTTATTTATCATTCCTTGAAGCCAGCGCTACACTTCTAAATTTGTTCTGCATAGGTACCTTTAAGCAAGTGGAACATGTTTGCGAAAATGATCTGTTTATTATATGGAATCCACGTCGAACGATTCTCTTCGGGGGTCGTCTTTTACTTTGGTCGAGCTTCTTGCAACTGTTACAGCATATCCCCCTAATATCGTTCCACATAAGTTTCACTAATTGGAACATTGTAATCTGACTGCACATGGATTCGATCATCTAAGTGGAAAGCATTTGCAAATGTGTTCCTCTTACATAGTGAAACTTGCGTGCAACAAAATTAAGAACTATCAGACTCGTTCTACACAAGTCCTACATAAGTGTAAGTCGAACATAATAGTTACTGGAATACCGTGTGGAATTGATGTGGAACTAAATTAAGAGTGCACCACGAGGCCTCTCCGGCTCATATGCGGCGTGGTTGTGCTTCTTGTGGCTTGGTGTGGCATTCACAAAGACCTATTCCAACCTCACTTGTATCCGTGTAACACCTTCACATGGTAGTTGCGGCTGTGAACATTATTTATGTAAGATCTCTGCATCTCTCCAGCGCTACAACGACCAGCGCTCTTTCTACTCCGCACACCACGTATACATAACCTACGCTTAAGAACAATGCTGGAGACAAAAGTAGGACATATATACTTGCACCTTCTTCACACGTCTCACAAATTCGGGAAACGACACGTGTACTGAGGCTTATCGCAATCGGTAGACCTCAATGACCAACTGCCGCAGTTTTGAGAGGGTGCGTAGGCTATTGTATATGCACACCCTTTGCGTTAATAAAATTAAATTATGGGGTTTTACGCGCCAAAACCTCTTTCTGATTATGAGGCACGCCGTAGTGGAGGACTCCGGAAATTTCGACCACCTGAGGTTCTTACATTTACGTGCATGATAAAGAACCCCTGGCTGGTGAAAATTAATCTCGAGTCTCCCACTATGGCATGTCTCATTGCCTGATCGTAATTTTGGCACACAAAGCCCGAGAACGAAATTAGTTTTTCCGTTTTCTCGTCCTTACCTTCGCATTCCATCCCCCTCTAAATCGATGAACGAACTGCTCTTAAAGAACGTGCTAGATACATTTAAACCACCACGGATTGCTTCCCCTATCTGATGAAAAAGAAGTCATTTCTCTCTGCTCTTTATCTAATTCTGAGGATTTCTTTGTGCCTTGCACAAATCTGAAATTGCTGTCCTCCTAAAAATAGTTCAAAGAGACAAGGTGTTGCAGGTAGGCAAAAAATTAAAAAAAAGAAGAAAGCAGCAGAAAGAATACAAGTAAACAACAAAGTGAGTCAGTGTAATCGAGAGTATGGTTTCTCGTTCATTACCTAGCAGTGTGTCTGGGCTGCATCAGCCTTTGTTGCTTGAGCAACAGTTGAATGCCGTTTCTTGAACCTAAGATCACGCACTAGGCGGCGCCCCATGCCCTAATGGTCCACTTCCATGGGCGAGAGTGGCACTATAGCTAATAGTTTGGGCGCTAGTGTCCACCTGTTATACAAGAAACCGAAAATAATAAACGTTAAAACTAAGAATGATCGCTTGATAGATAGATAGATAGATAGATAGATAGATAGATAGATAGATAGATAGATAGATAGATAGATAGATAGATAGATAGATAGATAGATAGATAGATAGATAGATAGATAGATAGATAGATAGATAGATAGATAGATAGATAGATAGACAGATAGATAGATAGATAGATAGATAGATAGATAGATAGATAGATAGATAGATAGGTCAAATTGTAGAGCTCGGAATGTAGCATGTAGAATGTAAAGATGTTGTGGGTTCGGCTGCCACCATGGGCAAACTGCAGTTTCGTGGTCTCTGCTTCACTTTATTGTCAATACTGAGTTGCTTCATGCGTATTTTTATTTTCATTTCATTCTACAACAAAGAAACAACTACCAGTTCCCTATTTGCATTCCTTAACTTCGTTGTCAGTACGTGACAAGCGGCAGAAAGACAAGCTGGAGAAAAGACGGCTTCGCGCAGGAAGCGAGCAAGGACATCGACGGGGGGGGGGGGGGGGCGCAGGGGGGCGCAAGTCTAACATTTCGGGAATAACATAAGCAATGAGCTTCTACAGCCGGCGCCATATATATCACTCGGACACGTTGCCGACACTTCATCTCGCTTGCGTCTGACATCGCCCTTTGAAGGCACGTGCTTTGCCCTATGCCAAGGATGGATGAACAATACAAGTGTCCTTTCGGGCGATTCTTTCCCTCTGTCATTTATTTATTTATTGTTTACTGCGACCACGATCATCGCGTGTTGATCGACGACAGATTCCACGACTACGTGACAGCTGGAGTGGGACGTGAGGCCACATGACGAGGTCGCCGTGTCGTCGCCCAGACACTAACGACTGTTCCGCAATACTTTCGGCTGTCTGTCTTACACGTAATATTCTTCACCCAACTCCACTTTCTCGCGTGGAATAATGCTCAAGAAACTTAATAAGCAAATAATGTTGAACAAAATTTAACTATGAACTATTCGTCATCGTTGATATAACCACGCTGTGAAAATCCTTCAAAGCCCTTACGTCACAGCTCAGAGATTCCAACACAAATAAATAGCTGCCTCCTGAAAATGTAAAAGTTATCATCTATTCGTATGTGTAAGCTTCATTCATCTGAACAAAAGTAGTTATAACAAAATCCGATAAAGCAAACAAGGACAAAGACCACTGAGAGAGGGCTGCGTCTGCGGATGTGTGAGGTTCACTGCCTACTTTGTGCGCCCGTTCCTCAAAACGACGTAGTGCTTAACAAGATTATGAAATGTAGCACGTAATCTTTTTGTGAAGATGTAGTGAACGCACTCACAATATTTCTCATATAATACGGCTTTTTGTCTGCAGTGTTCGTGCTGTCCCGCCTATTCCACAATACTTTGTTCCGTGCCTGTTATCTTGCAGCTTTCTGGCACATGGTTTAGTTCTGGTGGCTTTATGTATATATATATATATATATATATATATATATATATATATATAAATCATCATCATCAGCCTGGTTACGCCCACTACAGGGCAAAGGCCTCTCCCATACTTCTCCAACTACCCCAGTCATGTACTAATTGTGGCCATGTCGTCCCTGCAAACTTATTAATCTCATCCACCCACCTAAATTTCTGCCGCCCCCTGCTACGCTTCCCTTCCCTTGGAATCCAGTTCGTAACCCTTAATGACTATTGGTTATCTGCCCTCCTCATTACAAGTCCGGCCCATGCCCAATTCTTTTTCTTGATTTCCACTAAGATGTCATTAACTCGCGTTTGTTCTCTCACCCAATCTGCTCTTTTCTTATCGCTTAACGTTACACCCACCATTATTCTTTCCATAGCTCGTTGCGCCGTCCTCAATTTGAGTAGAACCCTTTTCGTAAACCTCCAGGTTTCTGCCCCGTAGGTGAGTACTGGTAAGACACAGCTATTATACACTTTTCTCTTGAGGGATAATGGCAACCTGCTGTTCATGATCTGAGAATGCCTGCCAAATGCCCCCCCAGCCCATTCTTATTCTTCTTATTATTTCCGTCTCATGATCCGGATCCGCCGCCACTACCTGCCCTAAGTAGATGTATTCCTTTACTACTTCCAGTGCCTCGCTACCTATTGTAAATTGCTGTTCTCTTCCGAGACTGTTAAACATTACTTTAGTTTTCTGCAGATTAATTTTAGACCAACTGTTCTGCTTTGCCTCTTCAGGTCAGTGAGCTTGCATTGCAATTGGCCCCTGAGTTACTAAGCAAGGCAATATCATCAGCGAATCGCAAGTTACTGAGGTATTCTCCACTAGCTGCCATCCCCAATTCTTCCCAATCCAGGTCTCTTAATACGTCTTGTAAACACGCAGTGAATGGCATCGGAGAGCTCGTATCTCCCTGCCCGACGCTTTCTTTATATATATATATATATATATATATGTGTGTGTGTGCTTGTGTCTCAAACTTGTAGGTTAGCCGCTCTGTGGTTAATTTGCCCTTCACAAGGTATGTATGTATGTATGTATGTATGTATGTATGTATGTATGTATGCTCGGATATATGCTCTGCAAGTTTTCCTGATGTCTCCCACTATACATACAACTTATGTAGCCTAAGCCATGGCGGCCGCATTTTGATGGGGCGACATGCAAAACACCCATTTACTTAGATTTAGGTGCACGTTAAAGACCTCCAGGCGGTGAAAAATTAAATTGGAGTCGCCCACTACGGCGTGCCTCAAAATCACATCGGGGTTTTGACACGTAAAACCCCAATTTCATTTTATATTTAAGCCTAATTTGTCTAGTTAACCGTAAATTTTCTAGCTTCACCTTCAACATGTCGCTCTAATTCATATTTTTTTTTTATTTGCAGTTCGCATTTCACGACTCCAATGCGCCTTGACAACGCTGAAAATACCGTAGATCTTAACTGTTTCAAAGAGCTAGCCAATGATGCCAGGCCTTTTCTGTCCGTTATATTAAAAAATTCTTGAGCCAATTTTTTTGCACCAAACGTCAACCGGAAGACGTCGATCTGGTACTTAATGTGTCTGTTTCAGCTACTGGCCATATTTGACAGACAATAATATTTGTTGGATCTCATACTTTTCGTTTTCTCATTCTTGCAATAACCACGGCTAGATGAACTTCCGGTGGGACCTTCACAGGAAACATTCCAGGCAGAAAAGTCTCCAGCCAGCAAGAAGCGTTTAGTTTAGCCTCCGGCAAGCCATGATATATTGACTGTCCGTATACCAGAAGCCTAGAATGAAGGAAACACTGCAGATAACTTCGGAAGTTTTCAAACCATTGGACCGGTAGCAAAAATTAAATGTACAAAAATTATTTCGACGCTGCGACTTCGCGATATCCATCCACTTCAAAAAGCACTTTCGCACTTCAGAGAAGTGCGAACTGCGAACTTACATCGAGGCTACACTGCCCGCTGACAAGTTGACAGCTCCAGCGAAGAGCCCGGGGAAGTTAACGCATGGCTGACTCTGCGATCTTCAACCACCGCGACATGGTCTAGTTTTCAACGATGGCAAAGTTTTTAATTGAAGTTCATTGGCGTGTGGAGAACCAGGGAACCATGAAAAAACGAGCTAAGTTGTGATTATATATATCTTCAAACATGTTTAGCTTTTGCAAGCCAGCTTGTGCTCGTAAAGATGTTATGCAGGCCATGCGACAGTGTGATGGTGCCGCATTGTCCTTCCTAATTTATTTTGATATGCTTCTTTTTCAATTACGCTGACTATAAGGTAGCGAACAAGATTTTGAATGAATTAGGCTAATGTAAACTAACCAATATAACCTCGAAATTGTTTGCTTGAGTATAGAAAACGTGTAATGCACGCCGTACTCAGGTATTTCTCTACAGCACTTAAAGATTTGGTTTCTCTCCCGTAATTTAAAACGACAGTGATCAGGTCGTTCAAGTCACTTTTGCGAAAGAAGACAGTCACCTTTTTATCTTCGAAAATAACTAATAGACATCGAACTTGATATCGCACTTCATGAAGATGCATATATACGATGCCTAAGTATGTAGTATCGTTTAGGAATATTCTAGTTTATAAAGTCCATCTTTCATGCTTGATAACTCAAAATATTTTTTTCCGAAGGTGTTGAATGAAAAGAAAAAATATCAAAAGCAGACTACCTTTTTTTTCTTTGTCAGAACTCCCAGCTCTTCATCTTCTACGGAGCCCATGAAATTGTACTCATCAGTTACCATCATTCTTAACCCTGCAATGCCAGCTTATCATTTTTCTACGTTGCGTTTGATATCCGAACATTCTTATTTCTGCGAATCTCAATGCATAGCATGTGACCACTCACGCCTCATTCTTGCGATGAAACTAACTTCAGTAAACAAAGAACTTGAACTTGAAAATGCTTGACACGCTGGAGATACAGCAGAAATATATTTATTTTGAGTTACCGAAAACTGGGTATAGCCTTCATGCTTCAGGGTGGGGCTTCAGGACGCTTTAAGCTTGGGCGGCATCAATAGCTCTTTCGACCAGCCCAAGCTGATCGTCCGGGCCGGACCTCACCAAGGCTCTCTCCCAAATATCTGTTGTCATAGTTCGTTTGTGGATAGTTCAGCAAATGTCTTACTAAACAGCTGTTTGCTATGCCATTTAACTATCCGCTCGAGTAACATTTGACCGTTTCTTTGCAGAAACGTATCTTTATGGTCAAGGATAAAGGTGAAAAAGATGTTCTAACTTTTCTTGGTGTGGAATTGCATTTGGTCTTTTCAGCATTTGTGAAAACCTCAATTGGTAGTATGCTTAGCTATCACTTATTGAGCTGTATTTTTCTGTTAGTAACATGTCAGTATTAGATCAGTAATTTTTGCAAAATAATAACTATGTGTAAGACTAGAACAGTATTACATACTAGGATTTGTAATACATTTCGGCATAGCTAACCCATCGCTAATTAACTTTATAATGCTATCATGTAATATTAACTAAATGAACTGTTAGTAATATGTCAGTATTAAGTTAGTAATTTTTGCAAAATAATGTTTATTTGCAAGATTAGAATAGTATTACATACTAATATGTGTAATACATTTCGGCCTAACTAAACCAGCGCTAATTAACCTCATATTATTTTCACCTAATATTAATTAAATGAAAAGGGGAAACCGTCGCTAGAAAACGGTGTCAACAGCTCCATTTATTTTCATCTCAGTAAAACCAACGAACTCGCTATCTGATGAGATTACTGCCGACAGAACATGAATCACTCTAAATTTTTTTCCGTCACTATGGACAACCCATTTCTACAGGGCCTTAAATTTAACCTATAGAAGATAGATTTCTGCTCCTTGAGGATCATTATACTCAATTAGGCAAACATCACTTGCACCGTGAAGCGAGATAGAGAGAAACGAAGAGGGAAAGACAGAAAAGTTAACCAATTATGTGCCCGGTTGGTTACCCTACATTTGGAGAGGCTGAAATAGGAAGAACAGATAACGAGAGAAAAGAAAAATAATATTCAATCTTTCACAGTAAACCACCAAGTAATCTCCACTGTTACAAGCATTCATACAATCCAGTGTCCTTCTAGAAGCGCAGAAGGGCTTTTGTGGCATTTTGCGTGCAAGAACGCATACGCCATGGTCGAAGGATCGTTGCTTCTGAGAGCGCTCTATTATCCAGTAGGTTGAGTTTCGCTGGCAAAGTACGTCGTTGAGTGTCAAAGGATGGGCAGTGACTAATAAAGTGCTCTAGAGTATCATCGCACTCGCACAAAGTGGCCGCCGAACAGTTGGCCATTACTATGATTATAGACAGCAATTTGTAAATGCGACGCCCAACCACATGCGACACAGTAAAGTTGTTTCGCGACGAGAGAGTCCAGGCGGCAGGCGAAGTCGTGAGATAGGGTCGAGGGTGTGCAAGTGTGAGTTGGTGAAACCTGGTGAATTTTATTGTAGAAGTGTGATGTGGCGGGCAAGGGATTCAAGTTGTCGCGCTGCATCAGTTCTTGAAAGGGCTATAGGAACCTACTGATGTTTTTCGTGAGCCGAACGGGCAGCTTCATCTGTGCTACCACTGCCGATAATTCCACAGCAGTTTGGCAACTACTGGAGTAGTAGTTGTTCCATCGGGCGTCGTGTCTTTCAAGTTTAAACATTGGCAAAATACTACGTCGACAGAAGCAGAACTTGCGGCTCTTCGAGGTGCACTCAAGTGCGTGCTGCAGCAGCCAACAAATCATTGGGCCATTTTCTGCGTTTCCAATGTATCCCTACAAACTGTGCAGTTTGTCATACGTCATGGCTTACACGAGCAGCTAGTGTATGAAATGGGGAACAAGAAAGCGAAATTCTTACGTGACTAAATAGCTGAATTTCACTAAAGGCTGTTGTAGCCTAGCGTATACAAACTTATGCCTGCACATTTACCAGCTTTATAACACCAACTAATTCTCTACGATCCAGCACTTCACTTCAGTGCCAGTGGCATCCATTCTCTAACTCTGATGAACCACCGCTTGTCTGCCCTACGCCTGCTCAACTCGCTTCGTTTCTCCTAATGCTAACTTGAATATAGTCTACACCTCTTTGCTTGCTAGCACACACTACTGTCTTCTTGGCCTTGAGCGTTACACCTAGCATAGTTCGCTCCATCGCTCGTTGCGTAGTTCGAAGCCTCTTCTCATGCTTCTTTCTTAACCCCCAAGTTCTATATTAGCACTGGCAGATTGCGATGATAGTGCCCTTTTCTTTTCAGGGATAGCTGTAAACTCCTAGTCATGATTTGGTAATGACTGCCGTATGCGCTTCGACTCATTTTAATGCGTTAGAACTCCTGAGGCCCTTCATGCAGTTGCCAGGTGCCATGTGTGTATATGCGTGCGTGCGTGCGCGCGCGCGCCCGCCTGTGTGTGTGTGTGTGTGTGTGTGTGTGTGTGTGTGTGTGTGTGTGTGTGTGTGTGTGTGTGTGTGTGTGTGTGTGTGTGTGTGTGTGTGCTTGTGTGTGTCCGTTTTGCCGCACAGCAGGGCCACTGTTTGGGGTCGCATGGGTAGTGCGTCGGGTAGCTGTGCTGAGGTAACCGGCTTCAAGACCGTCGAATCAACTTGGGTAACTGAGTAGGTGGCAATGTTTACAGATGTGCCTCTCTGCAACCAGTCTCTTTCACGCTGGCGTAGGCACCTGTAGAGGCGACGTGGCTTGGTGCCGTTGTTCAACGAAACTTTTTGACAGTGATTTGGAGCTCTGGGTATTCGCTACTCGGTCTGCGCTGGTCTTCAATGGACCTTCTTGATGCCAGCTTGGGCCACTGGGAGTGTGCCATCCTACAATGACGAAAAAAGCTCCATTAAATTTTTCCGATGCTGAGCGGCATCGATCTCACGTCACAAGAATTCCTGGAGGACACGTAACCTGAAGCATGATGACGCTGCGCTCCAAATGCATTAGGTCAGTGCCACTATTCAATGAACGCCTTTCACGCCAACGCTTTACCGAGCTGCGCCATAATGGCAGCTGGTACGTGCTGCTATTCAGTGAACATCTCGCCAACTTGGTGCCAGTGTATGTGCCACTGAGACTGCGGCAAACCAAAGGTAATGTTCTGAAGGTTCGCAGGCCCTGGCACACCACGACTCTCGTCTCGGAGGCCACGTTAAAAATTCTCGGCAGCGCCACTAGATAGCGCAGTGTGTGCCAGGAGTTTGGTGGTGCAACCCACCGCCCCGTTCCAAAGGGGGCGCTCATAACATCCATCCGTCCATCCATCCAATCAGAAGCGCTAGAGAAGAGCCGAGTTGCGGCATGAGTTCTTTCTCAACATTCGCACGCACCGACAAGCCATGAATTTTGGAGGCCACGCGCAGGCTTTGCGGCGGCGGCACTAGATGGCGCCGAGTGTTCTTGGGGAGATCGAAAAAGGAATCGTTTTGACGGCGGGAATACGTTGTGTCGCTATATTGATTCAAAGCTAAACCCATTACTATCGAAAGTCAGGTTCAGCCAATTTTTTTCGAATACGAATCCAATACGAATATTAATTATCTCATACTCATAGGGCAGGCACATATTGCATATGGGTAACATTTCTTTTTGTACGATTGGATGCCGTGCTTGTGCTGAGTAGAGAAAAGAAAATAGCCATCTATTACGGATAGTTAGAATCAGTTCGATACACCAGATCACTAATTGTAACTCAATAAATTTCACGAATGGCCTCTGAATATATTTAGATCGTGGTTGGAAACAAGCTTACCCATGAAATAAAGACTTGTGTATGAACGGTTTTACAACATACAAAATAAACGTTTATCAATGGCAAGTTGTCCATTTCATAAATTTTTCTCCACATTGCCGTCTTCCGCAGAAGAGATTTGCCCTAAATAAATGATCACTGAGAAAACATCTGAAGTTGTGGAAAAAAAAATGCTGCTAAAGGACTTATCCGCCGTAGACACTAGTGAAAGGGTCCGTTCCAAAAAAGATATGGCTGGTTGTAGTGTAAAACATAACGCCGCTGTTTGACTAAAGTGCAAGAAAGCCTAAAGTACAGACTTGAAACAAAATGCACAGATGGTCATGTACACTACCGCCGGGAAATCGAAGACCAATCTTGCATTATAGCTTTGATAATGCTCGAAACGTTTGCGGTTGTGTAAATTCGCATGATTTTCGATACTCTATTTAGTTAGTGTTTTCGGTTCAATGGCTACGTACGGAGAAAAACGGCAACAGCCGCACTGCACATAATTATTCACGTCACATCAACGCGAGCTGCTGGTATGCTCTGTCATCTCCTCGCAAGCATTGCCGTGCGACGAGAATTTTCGCAAACGACGCCCCCAGAAATAGAACGTGCCTCAGGACGCGGTGAATGCGACCTGTCGCTATGCAAATGTTTGTCCACCTCGCAAACTACGACGCTTCAAAGAAATGCCTTTGTGGTTCCAGTGGCATAGCAAGACCATTCAAGTGCGGATAAACCAAAGTTCATGCCTCTTACAACTTCTGCACGCTTTTCTATAGTCAATGGAGAAAAGACCTTTCTTGGAACTTTTGTACATAGACAAGCTCCGAAAATTGATATCATTTTGTATATGGCGGCTCGTACAGGTCTACAAGGCATGTCACATGCCTATAAATGCCAAGTAGTTTGGCTTTGAGTGTTCCTGCGCTTTTGTGGCCGAGGGTATTACGATGGTAATGTCGAGATGCCAAGGATTGCGATTAAGACATAAAAATAACCTGCTGACAGAATCTGTTCGCGAGGCGAAGCAATCTCTTTCCTAATTTCATGCAGCGCCGTGAATGCTATGGCTCGTGTCAGGCAATCAGTAACGATAGCCGGCTGAGTGTCCCAAGGAAGAAAGTTCTCGCTGACTGAAAATCCGCTACTCCTTTCGAGACGCTTTCCCGCAAGGATGTTTTATGGAGTTCTGGCCTGTTTTCAACAATGTATACGTTAACTAAGAGGACAGGTTTGAACCCCAGTGGTGTATCGCACTCGAAGGGCATCTCTGCCATTCGACGCCACTTGAACGCAGGCGTACGTGACGTGACTTCACCGTAATTTGATGCGTCGGCAACTAAAAAGCTGAGAAATGCTGAAAGTATCAATGCACTTTTACGCTTTGCCTGTACGAAACTATGACAACACCCAACTCAGCTTACACTAAGCGAGTTAGGAAGACGTACTACGTTTTCATTGTACACAGGCAACCTCCCTGTCAAGTTTTAAAGTCCTCTGCTAGACCGCCATGTTTTGTGCACCAGTGTAGCATGCGTCCTTTCTTACTTGGATGCTCTCTGAACTAAACTGTTCCTCTTGCAAGCCTGGTCAGGGCTCTAGACTATATTTATGGTCTCTTCCAGCTTAGCTGTTGATCTAGTCATCCACGGCGAGCATCGCAACACAGCCTGAGCTGCCGTCGCTAGAGAAGGGATTGGCGGCGCGCAATGCTTCTCTGTGGTGGCTCAACTTCAACTTTCAACTTTCAACTTCAACTTTATTCATTCTTCTAGTACACACTAGAAACGTCCTGCTGGGCTAAAAGCTGCCATAAGCAGGTTGATTGACGTGACTCCTGGCTTTCACTGCATGTCGTGCAGTCATCGAGGTGAAGTGTGAGGTTAGTGTTGACTCCGTTTTGAAAAAAAAAAACGAGGACTGGGCAAGCCCTCCAACGAAACAAAGAAACAGCAGGTAGCTTGTGGCTTAAAAGGGCGTCGAGTACTTGTCGATCTTGAACCTCAGGTGCCCGAGGAAGTTATCGTTTTCAAGTTTGTGTTGCGCTATAGAAACACCGGAAATACCAATCCTTTCTCTCATCTCACCCCAGTGAAGAGAGATGCAAGGTAAGAGCAACAATATCTTGACTTAGGTCAACGCGTGCTGGTCATTTATTTTGTCTTGATGAAATCCGTGAAGGCAATAATTATTTACTTAAAATAGACTTTCTTCATGTGTGGCTCTCCACCAATGAACTGTCTTTGTGATATTTCTCAGTCAAAGCTCTTCGTCAATTTATTTTTTGAGCCCTTTATCCTGGAAAGCTACGGAAGCTGCACTTTCATAGTGGACCCCAGCCTTATTGATTATGCTTCTGGTATAGAGAGGGAAATACCGGAAGCTAACTTTGCTCAATGAGCAAGGATATTTTCGAACGAACTATTATTGCAATATTTTGCTATAAACTCAACTATCGAACAATATAAAAAACCTCTCGATGGTAGTAGTATTGCGACAACTTCTCGTTGAGAGTGGTACTGATCGATTTGCCATTATTGGCTAGCGATATAACCAACAATTTTACGGATACCATCCGTCAATAAGACTCCGTTCACGACGTTTGGAACTGGCAAACGGCGCCAACGTTGTGGGGCAGTGTTTTCGTGTGGTACATCGCGTTATACTGCATTATCGATAGAGCGCTCGAACTACAATCAACATCGATAGCCTGCTATCGATAAAATACTATGCAGATAGTGCGCTAACGAAGGTACTGTGGATAACATCGACACTGCATGGATAATATCTATAGCTTCAAGGAAGGGAAGAGAGAAAAGTAGAAGGCAGGGAGGTTAACCAGAATAACGTCCGGTTGGCTACCCTACACCGGGGGAATGGGAAAGGGGAAAACAAAGATCACAGGGAGAGAGAGGAGGGAAGGAAAGAAGGAAATTGCGGCGAGTTCGCTGAGGCGTGTGGTCTTACAGAAAATGCATTAAATGTCACAGATGGTCGCACAAACCCGTCGTCCTTAAGAAACACAAAAGCGCCTTCACCGCTTTATGGGCCGACGGGCGATGGGGGCGGTGTTCCAGCAGCACTTGCACAGAAAGCGGCCGATTGTCCAGTTTTTGAAAAGCTTTCGCAAGTTCTTGTCTCTCAGGGGTGTATCGTGGACAATGGCACAGCAGGTGGTCGATGTTTTCTTCCGTGCCACAGACCTCGCATGCTCCACTGTCAGTCACTCCAATTAATGTAGAGTATGCCTTTGTGAAGGCAACTCCTAACCAAAGGCGACAGAGAAGCGTAGCTTCACGTCGAGGAAGTCCGAGTGGAGGTCGGAGTTGCAGAGAGGGGTTTAGTCGATGCAGTCGCGTAAGTCGTAAGTTTGGCGAGTTCCAATCGGTCAGTGTGAGACTGCGTGCCAGGTGTCTAAGCTGCCTTGCAGCGTCAGTCCTCGAAAGCGGTATTGGAACGCTGTGTTCTTCTTGATGTGCTGTGCGAGCAGCGTTATCGGCAGAATCATTGCCACTGATGCCACAATGACCAGGTACCCATTGAAAAACGACCTCGTGACCTTTTTGTTGGACATCATGGTAAAGTTTCACGACTTCGTATGTCAATTGGTCGTGACATCCGTGTCGGAGAACTGACTGCGTGCACTGTAATGCCGGTTTCGAATCGCAGAACACAGCCCATTTTCTAGGTCTTTCAGAATCAATGAATTCCAGTGCTCGACGCAGGGCCGTTAGTTCGGCCGCCGTTGAGGTCGTGACATGCGATGTCTTGAACCGCAGTGTCATTCCTCGCGTTTGTATAACCACGGCACCAGAAGAACTGCACGACGTAGTCGATCCATCGGTATAGATGTGCACGTGGTTGCTGTACTTTTCATGCAGAAGAAGTAAGCTCAGCTGTTTTAGAGCAGGGGCCGATATATCTGTCTTCTTCTGTAGTCCCGGGATCATGATACGTACTTGTGGACGGCTCAAACACCACGGAGGAAATGCTGGCTTGGCTGCAGGTGCGTACCCTAAAGTAAACGACGCACGATGTGCACTGACAGTGCCACTAAATGTCGAGCAGGGCCTTTCAGCAGTGAGGCTCGCCAAGTGATGGGAAGGGGTCCTAGCATAATGCCTGAGATGCATACGCATTGTCTCAACGGTAATGTGCGTCGTGATTGGGTAATCCTTCGCAAGGGCAATGGTTTCAGCCGTTGATGCACTGCGTGGTAAGCCAAGACATATCTTAAGGGCTTGGGCTTGAATACTCTGAATCGTACGCAGGTTAGTTTTGCAGGTGTTGGATATTGCAGGCAGGCTGTATCGCAGGAATCCAACGAACAACGCCGTGTACAGCTGTAACATAGCGTGTATAGATACTCCCCAACTTTTTCCTTCAAGGAACCTGAACAGGTGACAGATAGCAGTTAGCCGCTTTTTCACGTAATTGACAGGCGGAGTCCAAGACAGGTCTCTGTCAATTACGACTCCCAAGAATCTGTGACATTTGCTGTATGGTATAGGTTGTCCGTTAATAGATACACCGTAACCCGACATTGGCTTCCTCGTGAATGCCACCATTGCGCACTTTCCGCATGAAATTTGAAGTCCTTGTTCACGAAGGTAGCAAGATGTCATTGTGGCTGCCTTCTGAAGCCGAGCACGAAGCTGAAGTCGTGTCACACCTGATGCCCAAATGCAGATGTCGTCCGCATAGATGGAAAGTCGTACGGTGCTTGGCAGGTTGTAAACTAATCCACTGAGGGTGAGATTGAAAAGGGTCGGGCTAAGCACTCCTCCTTGAGGGACTCCTCGGCTACCGTAATGCTCGGACGTCGGGCCATTTTCTGTGTGCACGTAGAATGGTCTCCTCTGTAAGTAGTTGCGCACCCACATATACACCTTACCACCCAGTCCGACGGCTTCTAACGTGCTAAGGATGGCTTCATGGGTGACATTATCATAAGCTCCTTTAACGTCTAGAAACAGAGCAGCAGATAGTCGCTTACAGGCCTTTTGGTGTTGCACAAATGTTATCAAGTCAACAACGCTATCTGTTGACGAACGGGCCCGTCTGAATCCGGCCATGGCATGTGGATACATTTCATAGTACTCTAAGTACCATTCTAGACGTGTTAAAATCATTCTTTCCATTGTTTTTCCGACACAGCTGGCAAGTGCGATCGGACGGTATGAGGAAATGTCCAAAGGCGACTTGCCAGCTTTGAGAAGTGGAATGAGGCGAGTTGACTTCCACTCTTGCGGAACCGTACCCGTCTGCCAGGAGTCGTTGTAGAGGAGCAAGAGTGCCTTCCGAGCCTGATCTCCTAGGTTACACAGGGCACGGTATGTAATGCCGTCAGGTCCTGGCGCTGAAGAACGCCTGCACGAAGCCAGCGCAGCTTCTAGTTCTTCCATAGAAAAAGGGCATTCTATGCGGGGATCGCGTGAGAACAGTGGGTGGTCGAGCGTTCCTGTACCCGTTTCATCGGAATTTGCCTCGCCAGCAAGCTTTCTGCAGAAAGATTCAGCGACATCAATATCTCTACATTGTAGATAAAGTGCCAGAGATTTAAACGGGTGGCGCTGACCAAAGGTTGTGCGAAGGCCACGAACAGTCGTCCATATAAGCGACAAAGGTTTTCGCGGATCCAGGGACTCGCAAAAGGATGCCCATTGTCGTGAAGCCAGCTTGTTCATGTGACGCTGTATTTTCTTTTGTGTTCGTCTAGCCAATCTCAAGTCATGATTGGACTTCGTGCGTCTATATCTTCGCTCCGCACGACGGCGAATTGCTCGAAGTTTTGCTAGTTCGATGTCGAAATCGGTGCGGGAAGAACTCCTCGAAAGCGAATGCGTGGTTGTTTGTATGGCATCCTTTATGGCGCCCCGTAGGTTATGGGAGGTGCCGTCACGACAACAGTCTTCCATTATTATTTTGTATTTAGGCCAATCGGTGCACTGGACGGTTCTGGAGGACTTGGAGCTAGTCAAACCTTCGATCTTCAAATAGGTTGGGATGTGGTCGCTACCCCGTGTTTCTAAATCCGAAAACCAGTGCACTCTTCTCGAAAGCGAACGTGAAACGAAGGTTAAGTCCAAGCAGCTGCTATACGCTGATCCACGCAGATAAGTAGGGCTTCCATCATTTGACAAGCAAAATTCGCGTTCAGAGGCAAAGGACACCAATGTTCTGCCTGTAGAGTTAACTTTGGAGCTTCCCCATAGGTAATGGTGGGCGTTAAAGTCACCAGTGAGCACCCACGGCTGTGGAGTCGATGTTAAAATTCCTCGTAGGCGCTCACAATCTAGGCGGCTTGCTGGAGATAAATAGGCTCCAAGAATTGTGAACGTGAGCTTTTTCTTCTTCACTGTTAAGCAAACGTATTGATTTGCTTCGTCAGGAGGCACTGGGTGATGTATATAAGTCAAGTCACGGCGTATAAACACAACAACCTTGCTACACTCTCCGTGGGTAGAGGACATGAAGCACTCATACCCGGACAGTCTGATGGGAGCTGACAGGTTGGGCTCGCAAATCACGATAATGGGGAACTGTTGGGCAAAGACAAACTGTCTGAAGTCGGACATGCGTGACTTAAGCCCTCTGGCGTTCCACTGAAATACAGATGCATTCTTGACCTCCTCTTGAAACGACGGTAATTCTCGGGCCGTGGTTTTACCCTAGAGCCGCGAGCACCGGACTCAAGGTGTCCAGCACCTGCAGTGCGCTCTGTGCCGTCGGGGTTTTTATGCTGCTCAGTAGAATGCGCATGGCGTCCATAAGTGATTTCAGCATCACTATGACTTGGCGATTCTCAGTCGTCGTCCCATCCGCGGTTCGTGAGGTCATTGAGGGCGGCGCACTTTGATGTGACTCCGAGGCAGGTTGTGCTCGTGGAAGTGTAGGCCACGCTTCAGGAGGTGAGAGTATTGCCCCAGTCTTCGTTTTCGCACTGTCGGTCTTTGTGGAAGTT